>NC_042615.1:235894087-236247587 GCF_901001135.1 Rhinatrema bivittatum | reverse complement strand
AGAAGAGTTGGATTCTACAAAGAAAGCCAAGAAAAAACTCAAACCTTCTTACGTAGCAGGGATGCCTGAGGCAGGGGAGTGATGCGAGTACAAGCAGAAGCAACAGCACAGCACAGTACAAGCAGGGTTTCTGACAAAAAAAGTAGATCCAGATCCTCCTGGATACAGGAAGGAACCAGAAATGTAAACAAGAGAGACCCTAGGATGAAATCTGCACAGTTTCTTCGATGTAAATTAAAAAAAAGAATCGAATAAACAAACTGGGGTCCGAGAGCCCTCCAGAAAGAGACTGTCGACCATTGACATCCAAAGGTCTGGAGAAGAGTGCCCAGATATGGCTGGTAGGCTGAATGGGCAGAAGAAACTCACATCACGCTTGAAGAACAAGCAGTAATCCACAGCAGGACCTGGGACAGACACTACGTGACAAAGCATCAGACCAAGCTGACCATGCAGGACAACGTCAAGGGTTTCAGGGGATGAGAAAAATCCCCAAAACAGACCTGTAGCCTAAAGCTTCCTAGCAGGGAGATAAAATAGGCCTGAAGCTCACTCAAGAGCACCTGCCAGAACTAATTCATCTATCTTGTCACATAACAGCAAGGGGAGCAGGAAGGCCCTTTGAGCATCCCGGAGAATGAGGAAAAAACTAAGGCAGTTTCTCTCCCTGCAGGCATACGGAGAGCTACCACAAGCTTTATAGCTTCATTTCCAATCCCCCCCCTCCCCCCGACAAACCAATCGGAAGACTGAAGGAGCAAAGAACACAAGGAGGCAGACAGGTGAACCACCGGGGCAAGCACAAGTCGCCCGGTTATCTATCAACCCCAAGAGAACAACTCACTGCAAAAGAGAACAGGGAGTTTCCTACTGAGATGGAGCCCTCAGTCTTCTTGAAACAGCGGAAACTGAGAGTGATTGCCCCAGGGGAGAAGTCCTGAAGGCTCCACCAGGAGATGGAAAGCCAGGGAGTTGGAAGCGCAAACCCCAGTAAGACTTGATTGTATTACCAGCCCAGAAACCCAAAGGGCATCAGGACATGCACAGGGCAATACAGGGACAGAGTACCAAGCCACCCGACTGCAGTATCATTACCCCAGCCATGAGTGCATATACTTCCCCTCCTAAGGAAGCACGTGGCCCAGCAATAGACAACGTTGCATGACCCAGGATTGCTCTGCCCACAGATAGGGTGAACCTGAAAATGGGGGAAGAATAGCTTGCACACTACCGTGAGCAGAGGGCAGTACCTCTCATGCGGGGTACTCAGCCCCCAACTCCCTCTGCCATAGAAATGGCAAAAAGGTGAAAAGCCAGTGCAATCCCCAAAGGGGCCCTAACTGAAGATGGTCCAATGACCTCTGCTGCTGCTCCCCAGCTCTGGTCTCCAAGTAGATGCGCCAATTCAGAGGATCGGGGCTCCGGATCAGAGAAAACAATTGCTCACTGACAAAGCCCCAGGGACTGTTCCACAAGAACATGGTATAGAGTGATAGGCATAGTCCTCTGCTGAGAAAGGAGAAGAAGCTCGAGCCACTCTCGCGATATCCACTCACCTCAGGATCTGTCCAGGAGTGCAGTCCTAGATCAGTCCTGCGGCTGTGGAACACAATCTATTGTGACTGCCTGGAGGGAACAATGCACACACACACACACACAAACACCAATGCCCAGGCGACAGAGGGCAACTGGAAGCCCTTCACTGTGAAAGCACGCTGGGTGGATTCATGCAGTGGTAACCCATCCATGGATGGTGGCACACCCCTGATCCTGAGCGCCATGCTTATGGGAGAAATCCCACACTCCAGAGAGGACCGAGAACCACATGCTACAGTTGGTAGCTACACGCCGCCCCATGACCAAGCACAGATGTGTAATGACAGCTCCTCAGCCAGTGCTCCTCAGCACAATGCAGTACAGACTGATGTGGAGGCTGAGACTATGCCGAAAGATGGAAGAACTCTGGTATGGCTGAGGACTGCACAGCTAGTGAGAATGCCTCCTGCCAGCATCCAAGGCCCTTGGAACAGATGCCTTATCTGTCCTAATCACGCAAGCTGCGCATCGATGCCACAGTAAGTGCAGTGAAGAGGACAGCGTGACGACGGTATCCCCAGCACCACTTGTGCTCTGGGTAAGGCATGGTGGAAGGTGGCGGTCTATGGCATTGCCCACTTCAGTACCTGAGAATGCTCCAAGAGGCACGCCATCGAGACTGCATTGGAACCGACTTGCTGCAAGTCCAACAGGGAACGACTGCAGAAATGTTTCTGGTGAGAGCAGGTGCTTATGGATTACTGTGGAGACATCCTGCGATCTATAAGCAGTTTGCCGGTAATTAGTGCCATTCCTAATGCCACAGGTGCCCACAGATGTTGACCGCCCGGGGCCCTGATGCCCAAAGGTATGGACCAAAGGAGCCATGGGTATCTGCAGGGAGAGGACCCACAGTCAAAAAGGCACAGACGACCGCCAGTGCTGACGGCAATTGCCCTTGGCTCCCTGTTTTATCCAGTGGTGTTGATGTCGCGAGCTAGATGGCCTTGCAAGCATTACAGCTGACTAGAGCCTCGCTAGCACCCATTAATACTGATTAAGATCATTAAGAACATGCCATACTGGGTCAGACCAAGGGTCCATCAAGCCCAGTATCCTGTTTCCAACAGTGGCCAATCCAGGCCATAAGAACCTGGCAAGTACCCAAACACTAAGTCTATTCCATGCTACTGCTGCTAGTAATAGCAATGGCTATTTTCTAAGTCAACTTAATTAATAGCAGGTAATGGACTTCTCCTCCAAGAACTTATCCAATCCTTTTTTAAACCCAGCTACACTAACTGCACTAACCACATCCCCTGCCAACAAGTTCCAGAGTTTAATTGTGCGTTGAGTGAAAAAGAACTTTCTCCGATTAGTTTTAAATGTGCTACATGCTAACTTCATGGAGTGCCCCCTAGTCCTTCTATTATCCAAAAGAGTAAATAACCGATTCACATTTACCCATTCTGGATCTCTCATGATTTTAAACATCTCTATCATATCCCCCCTCAGCTGTCTCTTCTCCAATCTGAACAGTCCTAACCTCTTTAGTCTTTCCTCATAGGGGAGCTGTTCCATCCCCTTTATCATTTTGGTCGCCCTTCTCTGTACTTTCTCCATCGCAACTATATCTTTTTTGAGATGTGGAGACCAGAATTGTATACAGTATTCAAGGTGCAGTCTCACCATGGAGCGATAGAGGCATTATGACATTTTCTGTTTTATTCAGCATTCCCTTTCTAATAATTCCCAACTTTCTGTTTGCTTTTTTGACTGCCGCAGCACACCGAACTGACTATTTCATTGTGTTATCCACTATGATGCCTAGATCTCTTTAAGTGGTAGCTCCTAATATGGAACCTAACAATGTGTAACTATAGCATGGGTTATTTTTCCCTATATGCATCACCTTGCACTTATCCACATTACATTTCATCTGCCATTTAGATGCCCAATTTTCTAGTCTCACAAGGTCTTCCTGCAATTTATCACAATCCGCTTGTGATTTAACTACTCTGAATAATTTTGTATCATCTGCAAATTTGATTACCTCAGTCGTCATATTCCTTTCAAGATCATTTTTTAATATATTGAAAAGCACGGGTCCCAGGTACAGATCCCTGAGGCACTCTACTGCCCACTCCCCTCCACTGAGAAAATTGTCTATTTAATCCAACTGTCTGTTTCCTGTCTTTTAACCAGTTTGTAATCCACGAAAGGACATCGCCACTTATCCCAGGACTTTTTTACTTTTCCCTGAAGCCTCTCATGAGGAACTTTGTCAAACTCCTTCTGAAAATCCAAATACACTATATCTACCGGTTCACCTTTATCTACATGTTTATTAATGTCTTCAAAAAAGTAAAGCACATTTGTGAGGCAAGACTTGCCTTGGGTAAAGCCATGCTGACTTTGTTCCATTAAACCATGTCTTTCTATATGTTCTGTGATTTTGATATTTAGAACACTTTCCATGATTTTTCCTGGCACTGAAGTCATGCTAACTGGTCTGTAGTTTCCCGGATCACCCCTGGAGCCCTTTTTAAATATTGGGGTTACATTAACCATCCTTCAGACTTCAGGTACAATGGATGATTTTAATGATATTTTACAAATTTTTACTAATAGATCTGAAATTTCATTTTTGAGTTCCTTCAGAACCCTGGAGTGTATACCATCCAGTCCAGGTCATTTACTAACTTCAGTTTGTCAATCAGGCCTACCATAACTTCTAGGTTCACCCTCATTTGGTTCAGTCCATCTGAATCATTACCCATGAAATCCTTCTCCGGAACTAGTATCTCCCCAAAATCCTCTTCAGTAAACATCGAAGCAAAGAAATCGTTTAATCTTTCTGCGATGGCGTTATCTTCTCTAAGTGCCCCTTTAATCCCTCGATCATCTAATGGTACAACTGACTCCCTCACAGGCTTTCTGCTTCAGATATATTTTAAAAAGTTTTTACTGTGAGTTTTTGCCTCTATGGTCAACTTCTTTTCAAATTCTCTCTCAGCCTGTCTTATCAGTGTCTTACATTTAACTTGCCAATGCTTATGCATTATCCTATTTTCTTCTGTTGGATCCTTCTTCCAATTTTTGAATGAAGATCTTTTGGCTAAAATATCTTCTTTCACCTCACCTTTTAACCATGCCAGTAATCGTTTTGCCTTCCTTCCACCTTTTTTAATGTGTGGAATACATCTGGACTGTGTTTCTAGGATGGCGTAGACATTAACAATGTCTATGCCTCTTGCACACTTTTTACATTTATAGCTGCTCCTTTCAGTTTTTTCTATTTTTCTCATTTTATCAAAGTTTCCCTTTTGAAAGTTTAGCGTGAGAGCCATGAATTTGCTTACTGTTCCCCTTCCAGTCATTAATTCAAATTTGATCATATTATGATCACTATTGCCAAGCAGCCCCACCACCGTTACCTCTCTCACCAAATCCTGTGCTCCACTGAGAATTAGATGTAAAATTGCTCCCTCTCTATTCAGTTCCTGAACAAATTGCTCCATAAAACTGTCATTTATTCCATCCAGGAACTTTATCTCTCTAGCATGTCCCGATGATACATTTACCCAGTCAATCCTGGGGTAATTCCCATTATTACTGTACTACCAATTTGGTTAGCTTCCCTAATTTCTCTTAGCATTTCACTATCCGTCTCACCATCTTGGCCAGGTGGACGGTAGTATACTCCTGTCACTATAGTCTTCCCCAACACACAAGGGATTTCTATCCATTAAGATTCGATTGTGCATTTAGTCTCATGCAGGATGTTGAACTCTATGCCATCTCGGATATAAAGCGCCACACCGCCTCCCGGTGCTCCTCTCTGTCATTACGATATAATTTGTACCCCAGTATAGCACTGTCCCATTGGTTATCCTCCTTCCACCATGTCTCTGAGATGCCAATTAAGTCTATGTCATCATTCACTGCTATACATTCTAATTCTCCCATCTTACTTCTTAGACGTCTGGCATTAGCATACATTTCAAAGTTTGTTTTTTGTTTGTATTTTCATTCTGCTTTTTAATTGATAGGGATGTTAGAATTTTTTTAGCTCAGGTGAGTTTTTAGTTACAGGCACTTGGACTACTTTTCTTATTATTGGAACCTCACTGTTGGGATGCCCTAATTCTAATGCGTAATTAGTATCCTTTGAAGATACCTTCCTCTGAACCATGTGCTGCTGAGCGACTGTCGGCTTTCCCCTTTGTTCTAGTTTAAAAGCTGTTCTAGGCGGGGCCCTCAATACTGGGATTGTTGGCTGAAGGAACAGTCCTGAGCTTCCCAGTGCTCTGTAGAGAACACCACCCAAGAGCCCTGAGGGCATCAGGCCACTGCGTACAGAAGCTCTAGTGCACCAGGGTGCAAGTAGATGGCTACCTCTGCGCTCAATCTATAAGAGGCCAAGAACCCTTGCCCTCCAAGAGCTGCAGGGTCAAGTGGGGGCTTCAGAAAGGCAACAAGGGCACTCAATGGTGAGTCCGGTGCCTATTCAGTGGCGCTCAACATAGTTGAGGCAGTAATGAGAGGCATCGGTGGTCCAAAGGCCTCTCCAGTAGCCCCTCCACCTCGATGGCCTTGAGGGCATCAATGGTATTGGGGCAACATGCATTGCGATGGCATTGAGGTCATGCTGGCACCGAGGCCATATACCTTGATAACCCACTCATACAGGGTACGAACCTCGATGGCATTGAGGGCTGCCACATCATCAATGATACGCACCAACAGATTGAAAACTTGCCCCCGCTTCAACGTCGACAGCCCCAAGGATGGCATGAATGCACCTTGATGGATCAAGGGTGTAAATGGCATCGAGGGCCCAATGGGCTTCGAGAGCACAGTGGCATCGATGTTACTGCAGTCACCACAGCACTGAATGCAGCGAGGGTACCGAGGAATTGAGAGCCACAAGGGCACCGAGGCATCGAGTGCACTGAAGGCACCATGGCATTGAGTGCATCAGGGGCACTGTGGAATCGAGTGCATCTAGGGCACCAAGGCATCTAGTGCACTTAAGGCACCAAGGCATTGAATGCCTGGACAAGTGTACCAAGGACACAGTGCCATCGAGTGTATCTTGTGCACCGATGCATTGAGTGCACCGGAAAAGTCATTGAGTGCACTGCATCATGGTACTGCGGCACCGTGACATCGAGAGCATCAAGGCATTGTGACATTGAGCATGCCACATCATGGCACTGTGGGCACCGCAGCCTTGATTCCCAAACTGATGCAGCAAGACTCCAGTTCCACCGACGCCAACAGCACAGAAGGCCCACACAGCATCGTGGGCGGTCATGCACCTCTACGGCATCAAGGGGACCATGGTACTGAGGATGGACCCTGTCCCTGATGCAGTCCCTACATTGATGTGTCAGACGAACTGTGCGCTGGTCACAGCTGTGCACAGGTAACCGTTCATAGGCATAGCACCGAGGTGCAGCAGCAAACTGCTAGTCCAGGCTCCACTCACCCTCTCTCTCAAGGAGATTGCATTGCCAAGGCTGGCAAGCAAGAGGAGAGGCAATATCATCCAGGGCTCCCGCTCATGGAGAGTAGCTCCTTGAGATGTGGGGAGGATGAGCTCTCCTCCCCACAGGGATGACATGGTCCTTAATCCTTCCACCGTTTGAATCCTTCGATGCCAAGTGATCGGTGAACCGCCATGGAGCTCCAGCCTGGGTAGAACTCAGGCGAGTCCCCAGGCTCAGCAGCCTGCACAGATCACCAACGGACTGCATAGTTCAATCCTGTCAGCACTGTGGAAAAAAAAGAAAAACAGACAGAGCAAAAAGAGGACACAAATACAAAACCTGCAGGTAACAGATTCTTGTCAGGTTGCACTGGGGAGAACCCACCATGCGGCCAGCAGACAGTTGGAAAAAAAATAAAACTACCAGAAAGAAAAGCTGCAGCTCTAGAAAAAAAATCACTTACAAACTGTAAGAAGAGAGCAGAGCTGAATATTGTGAAAAGCAACGTTTTCTGATTAAAAAAAAAAAGAGCACAAACTCCACAACCGCGAGACAACAGCTCAGCAGAAAAAAAAAGAGACTAAGGGACTCTGCCTAGGGGGCAGGGTGATGACTACAGTTGCATATGCTCAGTGGGGTATGCTGAAAGCTCTAGAATCTTTGAGATCAAAGTTCCGTGCCAGGCTGCATCCGATGATGTCATCCATATGTGATGATGATGTCATCCATATCCGCCCCCCTACACACCCTCCCTCCCTCACCACCCCATCCATATTATGGCTTCCTGATATTCAGTCACCACCTCTCCTTCCCATCGCCACCCCCTGCCCCCTTGTACAGTTCCTACCCCACCCCGCCTCCCCTATGCGCTTCATCCCCCACCCCCGCGCTACCCCCCACTTTGTCGTCTCTTGTATATAATTAATTTATGTCCAACCTGGTTAACCACATGTAATCTCATTTAATAACTGTGGCGCCCGTTGGCTCTACAGTAAAGTTGTCACCTTTTAACCTCCTATCCTTCCTCCATCTATCATTGTAATTTCCTTTCTCAGTTGTCTGTAAACCGACATGATGTTTTTTTTTACGAATGCCGGTATATAAAAGTTATAAATAAATAAATAAATAAATAAATAGGACTACCATCTTGCTTGTCCTAGGAGAATGTGCACTACCTTGCCTGACTTTTCCCTTCTCTAGTCTCTATTTCCTTTTCTTTTTGCACTCATCACTGTCTGCCTCCACTCCTCATCACTCTGTCTTATGTCATCATTCTTGTTACCTGTCTCCTTTGCTTACAATCCCATTTTGGTTGTCTTTTCTCCTTACCACTAATCTTTTTTGCTGGTCTGCTGGAAAAGAAAGGAATTGTAGCAGACAGGAAGAAGAAAATACAGATGTTGGGACAAGGCAGAGGCATACATAGTGTAGCACAAATTAGATGCATTCAAATTCTTAAAGGAATTACAGGGTAGCAGTGGCAAATGGGAGGATATAGCTGAAGGGTGGCAGTGCAGCATCAAACCCCTGGTTCATAGTTGCACATTGCTAGGCTATCATCACCCTAAGCTCATAATTTGTAATGACTCCAGGGCAGCCAAAATATCAGGGCTAGACTGGTCCTGTTATCTGGTGCTTCTTATTCCAAGCCCTGTGCAGAGACACTCGCCAGATTGGAAGAGACTCACACTAATTCTCCCAGTGATGAGCATCTCCTGATGCTTCGTGCTGCTTTCACCACAGCTACCAACACTGTTGCTGAGTCAGAAATGTTCTTTTCACTGCTCAGACTCGGCTGTCGTGTGGCTGCATTCACTGTTTAGAATCACACACATACCTGCATGCACCACACTCCCAGCTTACATCTCCACCCCTCAATAGAAAAGGTTGTGTGAGCCTCTCAACCCTATGGGTTGCTAGCATACACCTGATACTCGCATACAGCAGGACTGGATTTGTCAATAGGCACACCACTTAGCTCAACCAGTTTGTTATAGACTGGCTATAAATATTTTAAATAAACAAATAAACAAACATTAGGCCAGTGCCTAGGGTGAAAACCATTTAGTGATAACAGACTGGCTGAATATTTGCTGTCTTCTAGCTCTGCAGAATCTCATTTAGCAGAGAACAGCTCCTCACAGGAGGGGCACTAACAGTGTCTAAGGGCAGCAAAGTCCTAAATCCGTCACCACATACAGATGAACAGACACATCAAAGCTAATAGATCCATTTGCTTTGTAATGAAATACACTTAATAAATGAAAGTAAGTAAATTGTTTACCTTTTAAAGAAATAAGTTTATTATGAATGTTTGATTGAAAAAAATATAATCTACATTTTGAAGTTCAGGTAATAGATTTAACAGAACAAGTTTTTACATAACTTCACATTTAAAATACTGCAGCTACTAGATATTAGGATAATTTGTATACTGTTCATTTTTTATATACAGTGAAAAAAATATTCCTGGAGCCATTCACCATTTCATGTCATTAACCAACAGAGGATTCCAAATGTATTCTTTGACAAGTTTATGGAATAGTCCTGACTTTAACATGTGGCTGTCAAGTGGATATCCTTTGACTAGCAGACCCTATGAAAAACATCAAAAACTTACATCACAAACAGTAAATTTAAGTAGTGTGTATTTGCAATTCTATAATTATCTTTAAATATATATTAAAAATTGATTAAAATAAATTAAAACAGTAACTGAAAAAAAATGCTCCGTGCTGACCTTTCCTTTTCATTGTACAGAAGAAACATGGCCTTGTGGAATGAGCCATTCTTTATATCAAGTAACTCCATCCTTAGAACTCAGGTGGCTTATTATTTGGCCATGTAAAAGCAAATAGACAGTAAGTTTACACTAAAGAGGAATCCCTGCTGCTGCTAAAAGCATCTCTTGTATGACTTCAGCAAAGGAGAAGACAGTGAAGTCATGTAACCTTCCACGGTCCACAAGGGGAAATACTTTTAAGAACTTGGAGTTTTTGCTACTTATAGAACATAAATACTTCCAGTACTGGCGGCAACAGCATTAGCAGCAACAGGGCACCATTTCAATGTAAGCTACTTAATAATCTGGATTAAAAATTTTATTTTCCAGCAGAAGGCATATTTTCACTTGGCTGAATCATCAGCCACTTTGTATTCTGAACATGAAGTATTCCTTTAAATTTCAAAGTGAATAGATTCCAATTGTATAGTTCAAGATGGAGAAAACCATACCATGAAGAGTTTTCTTGGCAATAGAAAGCCATTAATTGTAAGAGGGTCATTTTCAAAAGGTATTTCTACAGGTAAAAAAGTGTTCTACCCATGGAAATAGCCTGTTATAAAATTGCCTACCCCATTTGCAGGTAAGGCTAAGTTTATCTGTAGCAGGTGTTCTCCATAAACAACAGGACAAATCAAACAGACAAGTGGAGAGATGTCATTTGATGGCGCTGAGAAGGAAAAGCTATCTCAGAGCTTAGAAAAACTGAGGTCTTTCTATGCATATGAGAGTGTTGCTGCATGAATATCCCCTTTTTTATAGAAAGAGGTCTAAAGAGATTACCTGTTATAGGTAAGAAACTTAGCTTTCTCTGTGGACAAGCAGGACAGTAATCAGCCATACAAGTGGGACTCCCAAACTGAGGGTTGCATAAAAGTATTTGTTATGCTTTCATATCAATAGTGGAATATGTAACCTGTATGTTGTTACAGATTGGAAGGAAAACTGAAGGAATTATTTAAATAAGCTTTTCAGAACTGCCTGGCCGGAACTGTGGCCTTGCCATGAAGCATTTTCTAGGCAATCACGAGCAGTGAAAATATGGACAATAGACCAGGTGGTAGCCTTGTGTAACCTCACCTTCCCAGTGAGCCATTGGGTATACTCAAGTCAGGATGGGGGATTTTACTCTGGGGTATGTGGACTGGGGGCAGGCTCACCTGCAAGGCCAAATTGGGCCAAGGATACCCCAAAAACACAAATTACCACACCAAAGTTGTGTTCCAAAAGAAAGATAGTTTTCTGCAAAAATTAACCATTTCATCAAGGAAAACAAAATTTCTCGGTCCACAGTTCAGTTCCACAGAAAATTGCAGGAAAAAACAGTTTAGATTTCAAAATCATGGTCCGTACTCTCCCAAAGAAAATGTTGCAAAACAGATAGTCTCCCCACACTTTCCAAAACAACTTCCCCAAATCCTTTTCTCATCTTCATCCTTCCAGATCCTTTGTGGTCCCAGGAACAACTCAAAATCTCTCTTCAAAATATCAGTTACTCACACGCAGGTCAGAATTAGCTCCAGGACATCTTATCCCCTGTCCTTAGGCAGACTCAGCTTCCCCAGCCCTGCACTGAAGTTCTACACAGACACAGCACTCCTTTCTGGTCCTGCAGGCCTCCAATACAGTTCCATCTCCTTGACTTCAATCTCCAGCTTCTTTATACTTTTCTTACATTTCTCCAACTCCCTTGAGGGCTTGTGGAAACACTCCAGCTCCTCAAAACCAGTGGCACCACTCTCAGTGGTACTTTCTACATCTCTCAGTCTTTTCCCATTTCTTTTCCCATAAATCCTTGTGGAAAGCATATTTTATACTATCCCTTGGTACTTATCCTCTACTGGGCTGGACCACTCTCACTTAGCTTAAGGGCCCTCACACCCCTTGTCCCCTTAGTAAAATTCCTTTTGCAGAAAACTCCACATTATAAAGAATAGAGAATACCTCCTGCACTCCAGGTGACCTTTCCTTGCTAGAAAATCTTATGGTTAGAGATAGACGTCATTCTTTTATGTAACCAGTACACCGTCTAGTGGTAATAGGGCCACATTTGCACATATCTTCTATGGAACCATGGTTAAGATGGGCTAAGGAAGATGCTAAAGCTAAATCTTGATGGGCTTTTACCTTACTTTGAAGTTGTTGTCCTGACATAACAAAAAGAGATGCAATCAGTAATCAAAGTGGAAAAAGGTATTTTTGAAACTGAAAAACCCTATTTGACTGGCTTAAAGAAGATGAATAGTTGAGGTTTTCAGTATGACTTAGTTCTCTCTAAACAAAGCAATACAGCTCTTCTGCAGCCCAAAGTATGAAGAGCCTGCTTGCCTTTATTGGTGTGTGGTCTCGAAAAACTGTTGGCAATGTAATGGATTGATTTAAGTGAAATTTAGAGACCACTTTTGGTAAAAATTTAGGATGAAGTTTTCAAAGCTACTCTGAAGTAGAAAATTTGCACATATGCAAAACATGAGATTAGGGCTTGCAACTTGCTTACTCTCTGGGCAGAAATTACAATCATCAAACACAAAACTTTCTAAGAAAGGAATTTTAGTTCTGCTATTGCTAGAGACTTGAATGGTGATTTCGTGAGCTAAGCCAGAATTATATTTAGATCCCAGGGAAATCTTTAATTGGGAAGTTTAAGATGAGTTAGGCCTTTCATAAATCTGGCAACTGTAGGTTATTGGGAAAAAGGAATTCATCATGGTAAATTGCTTTAGCACTAAGATGAATCCTAACTGAGTTAGTTATCAAACCTAAGTTAGATAGCTTAAGAAGTATTGAACTAACAAGTTAACAGGACACTTAAAGGGGTTCTGATTGACCTATAATCACCAGATAGAAAATCTGTTCCATTTAAAGCTGTAAGATCTTCTGGTAGAGCATTTCTTGATACCAGAATAACCTTACTCACTGCAGTAGGCTGCAGCATAGAAGACACTAGTTGAATTTCAACATCCAAGTGTCATCGGGAGTGCAGGTGAAAATCCCTGACAGGACGCTGGAGCTTCTAGCCTTCCACCCGCCAGAGTTCATCTACAGCCAAGGATGTTGAGCCCCCCCCCCCCCCCACCTCCCCAAACACAGTTTCTGCCAACATGCCAGTCTCCTGTCTTGTCTTCCATTGCTGCTGCTCTGCCTGGAGCCGAATATCTTTTGTTACACCTCTCAGTGACATCATGGGTGGAGATGCAAAGCCCCAGAAGGATGCCAGAAACAGTATGCTTGGGCGTGAATGCACTCTGTCACATAAACAAAGGAAAGTAACAAAGGAGCTGCTCCTTTATGCTCACCTTGAGATACATCCATTGTTTTTCTGCTTTGCTGAAATTGGCCATTTTTTCTGAGCCTACCCAGGACTACAATCAAATCTCAGTTGTCTTGGATGAAGCAGATATAGGAGCTTATCCAGCTGTTGTTGCTGGAGCAGCTGAAATTCTGCTGTGCTTGTACCAATTCTTCTTAGACATGAAAGTTTGTTGTCACCTGTATAATCTGATCTTTCTGTCATTCTGATTAATCTGTGTGCAAGAAACTCTCATTATTTACAACTTGTTAAAAGATATTTCTTCTGACTTTCTTTGCCTCACTGAGACTTGGCTTTCTGATGGCTCCTTCTACATCTCAATTGGTGGGGACGCTTGGACACAATTAAAATGGTGTTAGCACCTAGACTGAATTTTGTCTTTTCCATGATCCCCATCTCCTTTTCAAGCAATTTTTATAAGGAGGTAGATTGTATACTAATGGGTTTCTTATGGTAACACAAACCCCCTAAAATTGTGATCTCTAAGTTAAAAGCAGATAAAGTTAATGGGGGCAGCAGGCTCCAACAAGAATATCATTGGATGTTCAACTTTTTACAGATCTCGAATAGACCTAGATAGTAGAATATTGAGTGACTGTTTGTTTCTCCCCTTCCATTTGAAGTTTTACCTGGTATGCCACTACCACATTCCCTTCTACATAATCCTATTATTCAAACTATTCATAGAGTTTACTCCAAATTTGAGCAGTTACAGTCACAGTGCCATCCTAAATGCGTTTTCCAAATTGGCATCCCTCTGGCATCATTCTCTTATCAGAATAGAGAGAATAAAGAAAACTCACATCCTCAACGACTATCTCTTGGACTCCAAGCCGGACATCTGCGCCATTACAGAAACTTGGCTCAAAAGCTCCGACATATCTCTGATAAATCAATTACTGATACACCTCTATGACTTTTTCTCAATACCCAGACAAAAAAAAAAAAGAGATGGCGGTCTTCTCTTAGCCACCAAAAAATAATTTAGACTCAGCCCTCAACCAGTCAAGACCAATCTTGAACTGGGTCTCTTCAAGTCTAAACATCTGCAAATACTACTAGTGTATGCCCCACCAGGACTGCTAGATACTGATGCCTCCCCCCTCATAGAAGTTATAGCCAAACACATCAACACGGACTCACCTGCTATGATACTGGGGGACTTCAACCTCCATGTCGACGCCTCACCACCCACCCCCAACTGTGAAAACTTCCTCAACACACTCGGGGCTATGGGATTCGAACAAATCATCAACAAACCTACCCATAAAGCAGGACACACACTCGACCTCATCTTTATAAACTCCAGTATATCATACAATAAAGTGCCAGAGTGCACTCCTATTCCCTGGTCAGACCATTCGCTGATATCTGCCACCCTCACGACTCAAGGAAACCCTAACCTCCCTCAGCCCCACTCTACCATCCACTTTAGGAAACCTTGTACATCCGACATGCTCAGTGAACACCTTTCCAAAGAGCTCTCCCACCTAGATATCACCAACCCCAACTCAGCTATCCTATCCTGGCACAACATCACAGAGGCAATAGCTAATAAACTATGCCCCAATGCGGTGAAAATAATCAATCCATCGCAAAAAAGGAAACAACCCTGGTTCTCCCCAGAACTTAAACGAATCAAACAAGACCTCAGACACAAGGAAGGCAAATGACGCAAGACCCCCAACTCCACGACATTATCCGACTATAAGCGCACCCTTCATCTATACAATAACTCCATTCTATGGACAAAAAGAGACTTCTACGCCAGCAGAATTCACGACTTACAATTTGACGCCAAGGCCCTGTTCTCCTACGTCTCCCAACTCACCAAATCCTCTGCCCCCGCTATCCCAGACGACCAGGCACAGTCTAAAGCAAATGAGCTAGCTTTCTTTTTAAAAAAAAAAAATTGCAAACACTCTAGCGCTCCTCCCCACTAACTCAACCCCTCCTCTCATAAACTCCAACACCCCCTCTCACTATGGAACCAACCTGGACACCTTCAAACCCACAACCCCCCTGGAGATCGAGTCCCTTCTCAAGAGGCTGAAACCATCTAGCCACCCGTCAGACCACATTCCAACAAAACTTCTACTGCTCATCCCAGACACCATCTCCAGGCCTTTAGCCAACATCATAAACTGCTCTCTATCCCAAGGAATATACCCTGACAGACTAAAAACTGCTTCCCTCAAACCCCTTCTAAAGAAATCCAACCTGGACACAAGAGAACTCTCCAATTTCCGCCCTATCTCTAATCTCCCTTTTCTTGCAAAACTCATGGAGAAGGTAGTAAATACACAACTCTCAGACTACCTAGAAGAACATAAAATCCTCTACCCATCCCAGTACGGCTTCCGTAAATCTTGCAGCACAGAAACTCTTCTTATCTCCCTCTCAGACCGCATCCTCATGGGCCTAGACAAAGGGCTCTCATTCCTTCTAGTCCTTCTAGACATCTCTGCTGCCTTCGACACCGTGAACCACGCCATCCTACTTAATCGCCTCTCAGACATCGGATTATCAGGATTGGTCCACAGATGGTTCAACTCCTTCCTTAACAATAGAAGCTTCAAAGTCAAAATTAATAATAAAGAATCTCCCGACATCAAATCAGCTCTAGGCGTACCCCAAGGCTCTTCCCTGTCTCCGACTCTCTTCAATATCTACCTTCTTCCCCTTTGCCAGCTTCTCACAAACCTAAAACTAATACACTATCTCTACGCAGATGACGTACAGATTCTGATCCCCATAACAGAATCCCTCCCAAAAACACTCACCTACTGGGATAACTGCTTCCAATCCATTAACAACCTCCTCACCAGCCTGAACCTAGTTCTCAACACGGCCAGACCGAATTCCTTCTGATCTCCGCTGACCACACGGCCCTAACCCATCAGTTACCCCACAACACTCAGATCACGCAAGTAAGAGAGCTAGGAGTAATCCTCGACAACCATCTAAACCTGAAGAAATCCATCAACAACACAACTAAGGATTGCTTTTATAAACTACAAGTTCTAAAAAGGCTCAAACCCCTCCTCCATTTCCAGAATTTTAGGACTGTCCTTCAATCAACGCTCTTCTCCAAGACAGACTACTGCAACTCTCTCCTCCTTGGGCTCCCCATCTCATCTACCAAACCTCTACAGATTCTCCAGAACGCAGCGGCGAGAATCTTAACCAACACCAACCGGGGAGCACACATCACTCCTATCCTCCGGAACCTACTCTGGCTGCCAATAAAATATAGAATCTTGCACAAATGCCTCACCACAATACACAAAACCATCCACAAGCAGCTTCAACTTGATCTGCAAATCCCACTCAAACTATAGTCCTCCTCTAGACCCATCAGAGAAGCGAATAAAGGAACCCTTCAAGTCCCACCAACTAAAGCTACGCGTCTATCAACTACCAAAGAAAGAGCATTTTCTACAGCGGGTCCTGCCATATGGAATAACTTGCCCACAGACCTCAGACTTGAACCCTGCCTTCTAACCTTTCGAAAAATGCTTAAGACTTGGCTTTTCCGTCAAGCCTTCCCCTAACTCCCTAAAACCGTCAATATACTACATATTCAGACTCTACTTCTCAACCAGACGCTACGCCTAATTCGGCGGTCTCTATATTTCTCATTTATTTAGTTCCATTGTCCTTTGCTTCTGGCTACCCTAGCCCCCAAGTTTATATTTCCTTGTTTGATGTAACTTTTGCTTCTTTGTTAAATAGTTTATTCAGTTAACCCCCTTGCTCTATGTAAACCGGAATTCCTGCTCATTTCACCGGAAAACAATAACTCACTTCCAAAACCACCCACACCCCTTCAAACAGCCCACGTAAGAGATCTAGGAGCTATCTTAGACAACCGTCTCAACCTCAAAACATTCATTAACCAAACCACCAAAGATTGCTTCTACAAATTAAATATTCTGAAAAGAATCAAACCACTTTTCCACGCTCAGGACTTTAGAACAATCTTGCAAGCAATAATTTTTTCCAAACTAGATTATTGCAACTCATTACTATTAGGCCTCCCAGCTTCTTATACCAAACCCCTACAAATGGTTCAGAACTCCGCAGCCAGAGTCCTTACAAATTCCAGGAAAATGGACCACATCTCCCCTATCCTCAAAAACCTCCATTGGCTACCAATCCATTATAGAATCATGTACAAATCAATCAACATCATATACAAGACCATCAACCAACACACGCAACTCGATCTACAAATACCATTTAAAAAATACACTTCCGCCAGACCCATCAGGGAATACTACAAAGAGTCACTCCAAATTCCAAAACCTACCAACATAAATCCTTGAGTCTCAGAGCCTTCTCTTCAGCAGGTCCAGCTCTGTGGAACTCTATCCCACCTGATTTGAGACAGGAGCCATGCGCTCTTACATTTAGGAAAAGACTAAAAACTTGGCTTTTTGAAAAAGCATTTCCAAGCCTTGATTAAAACCTCACTCATCAACACAAACTCTTATGCAATAACTGGATCTAAATAAGAATCCACTTATCACAAACGTACACTCATTACTACCTGCTGAGTTTTTTTTATCATATCATCACCATGCACTACTGTGTCTTATTTATTCTCTTGGTTACTTATCTCACTGGTTCATATTTATGTACCGTCACATTTATTCACATAGGCTTATTTATTTAATCTGCTATACTATCACATTAACTGTATGAAATGTAAATATTGCATTGTTTAATCTCTCCCCTCTTCCAGTTCCAAGTTAATTTTCCCTGTTTTATTGTAACTTTCTCACACCCTTTAATTGTTTCACTGTATTTAAAGTTCACAGTTTTATTGGGAATATTTATTACGTTACGCTATACTTTACACACATTGTTATTTGTAAACCGGGTTGATGTGATGCCTGTCATGAAACTCGGTATAACAAAAATAATAAATAAATAAATAAATAAACCAATTTGATATGAATCTATTCATGAAGGTCGGTATAAAAAAGTATTAAATAAATAAATAAATAGAGAGTAAGAGTTTAAATAGGAAGATATGGCAGTCTAATGGAATTTGGTTTCTAACCTCGATATTATCTGATTATAAATTGTCTTTTGACATGCTAATGACCCAATTCAAGTTACTCAGATCTCAATTTTATGGTTGGATTCAACTTCATGAGTGTCTCAGTTCCGACCTTTCCTCTAAATGTTCTCTTCTCCGGCTACCTAGATTGATGGGGTCATATCAGAAATATGGTCCCTTAGGACATTTTGCTTCAACAATATATAAGACTATTAAAGCAACAAATGTTTCTGTTTTATCTGGCTTACAGAATGCTTGGCTCACAGATGTAGATTGTGATGAGGATGATGATGTGGATTGGCCATATGTTTGGTCTACATCATTACATAACTCGTTCTCTTCCAGCATAATGGAATATTTATTTTTTCTTACACATAGGGCCTTTTGGATTCCATGGAAATTATTTCGAACTGGTTTGGTTTCTAATCATTGCTGTTGGTCTTGTGCTGTTGGTCTTGGCAATGTTTGATTACATATCATGCGGTTATTTTTCGTGGGCTGTTTTTAATTCTTATCTTTTAATTCCCCACCGAAAATTTTACGTTTTCTTTTGACCATCACATTAAAATTAATTTTGTCCTTCTGGAAGAACAGCAGGTTACTAACGGAACATTATTGGTGGAATTCAATTTGTATGTATTATACATACGAAAAAGTAGCAGCTGTCAAATTTCACAGGCTATCTTCTTGGGCTATGGTGGGGAAACCTCTCGATGATTATTTTGAATTTGTTTCCTCATCTTCCCTGAGCAGCACTGGTTAACGTATTCTTGACCTTGTAATTCTTTCACGGCTCTCATTTTTTTAATCTTTTAATTGTTTCTGTTTATCTTATGATGTCATTTCTTTATTGGTTATTGTTTACTGTTTTATCTTGTGTTATTGTGTGAGTAAAATGTCGAACAGTTAAAGGCCCCTTATCTCACTTATACTCCTTGTCAGCATGCCTCCAGCTAAACACTCTGAAAACCCTCCTTCCCTCATTCCTTCCATTAAACAGAAAAATAGAGTGCATCCCCTTCAGCATTTCTCCCTCCTGAGGAACAACATCTCTCCCATGTGGCTATCCACCTTAAAGGAAATCCTACACCATAATATAGAACTTAACTCAGAGCCCTTCATACATGAGTACACCCCAGGCCATCCATATATTGTTTCTTAACTACCAGGCAATCTTCCAAAACATACCTTTACAGATACATCTGCACCTTATAAACATATTAGAAAACTTATTTATCATGAGCACTCGTGAGTATATCTTATCCACTCAAGCTGCATACTTTCAATGTATCCCTCTGGAGACAGAATCTCTGGATAGAAGATCACTATCCGAATTTCAGTGCAGCCATTTTTTCCTTCTTTGCTGATCCTCTGCCACTTCAAAGGTTCTTTCACGGCTCTCCTTTGCGGCTGGCTCTCCTATGTTGGTTGTCGGTAATTTATGCCAACCTCTTTCAAAATGGAGGCTGCTTCCTTCTGCGTGTGAATCCTTGAGGTGCATCTATTGACCAAGGCGGCTAATCAACATGAAAAATAGCCAGTGGTAATGAATTTTCCCTGCTTTTAGGGCATCGGTAACTGATCTTAGCTCCCTCTGCTTTTGTAGGGTCATCAATGATAGTTCATTGAATATGGTGATATAATCTCCCCAGCATTCAATCGTACCCAACAATCTTGCTTTCTTAACTAATTCCTCTTTAATAGCATAGTAATACAAACAAGCAAGTATATCTTGAGGACTGTTAGATCTTGTGGGGCCTAAGAAGCATGTGCTTGAACCAACATCACCTCCTCAGGCATGGATTCAAAGTTTCCTGCCTTTAATATGGTCATAGACACTGATTGCATCACAGATATGTAATCCTCATAGTCCTCAGATTCTGGAACACCTCGGATCCTAATATTGCTATGTCAAGATTTTCCATGTCTCCAGCTTAGCTGCTAGATTTCCCTTTTCCTGCCTCATGGCTTTGACGTCTTCCTGCAGTTGAGCCACATCCTCACTTTGCTCCTGAATACACTGCTCAGCATCTATCATCCACTGCTCAATATCTGACAGCTCTCACTTAAGCTCGCTTACTTGTCTGCACCACTTCAGTTGTTACTGCCACAATATCAGTATTTAATTCTCAGAACCAGGTGAGAAATTCAGCTTGTATTAATCGCTTGTGCCATCACCCACCTCTGTATTTCCTACAACTGCATTGTTCTTTTCTTCCCTTGGTGCCATATTATTGTCACAGCTGTCATTGCCAGGGTTTGAGCTGCCAATATACAAGTTCTCACACAAGTCCACCAGCTTTTTTTGACCATCACTCCTCTACAGTTTTGGGTGTATTCTTGCCAAATTACAGCTATCAGCAGGTTTTCTGACTTTAATTTACTACAGGCTACACATGGAGCTCTCTAGTTAGGCAGGTATCACGTTCAGGTGATGTCACTTCCTCTTCCAATTGTATTTTTATGATGTTAATTACAATTTATATAAATATGCAAAAATATGCAAATTTGTGCTACTGCAAAATTTCAGAAAGAGCACAGAATATACCTCTGAGTTGCAGTATGAAACTGTAGGCTCTAATTATTAGTGTTTCCCAGATTTATTTATGTGGACAAGTGTGTAAAATGATTGCAATATTGAAACTTTCTGCTATTTACCATATACACTCACCTGTTTTTGTAGTTCTTTCTGATCCAGGTAAGCCTGAATGAATTATGCCAAATACTTCTCAATTATTAAATGATTTACAAAATTTACGTACCAAAGTTATGCTTCTGTAAAAGACTGGGAATGCTGATTTGCTGCCTCTCACAAGAAGAATGCAATGGGGTTATTTGCTGATATAACTGAGAAACTCTGGGATCAGAGGTATCCCATGTTCCAACTCTGAAATTGTGTGATGCAACAGGTGAAACAAGTAAAGGTACATTAGTCTGTACTGGAATTCTTATTGGTGTTGACCTAGTAAAATAAATCACATATAAATATATAGTTAATACATACAAGGTAGATAAGATTACTAACACATCAGAACTAGCTACTAGATTCTTTACAATTTCAACATGTCAATTTTTACTCTATGCTTCCCTCTTGGAGTCTTTTTGGGCCTCTTCATCATACTATGCAGGTGGCATGCTGCTCTAAATACATCATGAATAACTACAGAATGGCTTTTATACAGGAGATTATCAAAACTGAATGCATGATTATCACAAGATGTATATATCGTTTTTTCCAAAAAAGTATAAAATACATTAAAACAGGGGTGAGCAAATTCTTTGAGCTGTGCCACCCCTTTTCTATTCATACAATTGGTTGGGCTTCCTTCCCCAAGTTGAGTTACATCCTATGTACATATAATACAAATGAAAGGTATACTGGATTACTAGTCTGGTGTCCAAATCTTTCAAATACCAATTGGCTGTTAAGTCATTTGCCAAGTAGCAGGCAGTCATTGCTAGCCAGCAGCTCAAAGGCCCAGTTGGGATTCTCTTCAAGTTGCTGAAAGGAGCAAACTGATACACACACACACACACATCTATATATCTACTAGAAAAATAGAAAGTACATCCATGTATTTCAATATATATGGTATAACATTTAAATAAACATCGCACAATTTTATTATCAACTTATAAATACATAAAATGCAAAATAGTTTCAACAAATACAAGCTGAATATAGTTACAATAATCACTGTTCATATTAACCCATATCCCTACTCATACACATTCCTCCATCACACACACAAAAAAATTATGCAATAAAAATTATCAAATAAAACCGTACAAAGCTCTTGCCATTCACTAGATGTTTTTCAAAGGTTTGCACAAAAATCTTAGTATATGTGTACATATCACATTTATAAATATAGATTAAGCAAATGGCCACCCAAAAATTATTATTCATAAGAATAAACATTTAGTCCATGTTATAAAGGATCTCTATCATTTGTTCTCAGTTTGTATTGCATTCAATCCCTTTATTCTCAATGTATGTTTCCTGCAGTCCCGACAAAGGCTGTTATGACCGTTGGTCACAGACGGCTGCGACCGCGTCTACTCACATCCTGCACCGTCCTGCTTCCCTCTCCAGGCCTGCTTACGGCACGGGCTAGTCTCTGCCACCGCGTTCCTCATGGCTCCTCGTGGCAGTCAAGACACCGCCGCCCTCCACGCCGACTCTGGGCCTTCCTAGGCGCGCACGCGCGCCACTGGAGCCTCTTTTAAAGCCTCTTCGGCGGGAACCGGATTGATGATGTCACTGCATCAGAGTACTTAAGCTCCACCTTCGCCCTCAGCTAGCCGACTTGGCATTGAGTTCCATTAACACTCTACAAGCTCCGGTCTCTGCCATTCCTGTGGTGACGCTATCGGACCTTCTTGGACTATGGACCCTGCCTGGTACCCGCTCCTCGGGGGCCAGCGTGCGCACTCTACGGGGACTTGGTCTCCTGGCTTCCCCCGCTCCTCGGGCTAGCCCTGTGCCTTCCAGTAAGTCCTATCCTGCTGGCTCTCCGCTCCTCAGGGCCGCCTCTGGGAACACTTTCACCACTTGGGAGTTCTACCTCTGTGCTTCCCTGCTACTCGGGACAGTGCCAACGTTCTACTGAGACTGTCAGGGCTTCCCCGGGCCTCGGGGTAGTGCCTGCATTCAACACTTGGGACTACCGGTTCTTCCGCTCCTCGGGGCAGTACCACTGATTCTTCCAATGGTCACTCCCGGTGCCTCCCGTTCCTCGGGCTGTCCTATGTCATAAGAACATAAAAACATAAGAAATTGCCATGCTGGGTCAGACCAAGGGTCCATCAAGCCCAGCATCCTGTTTCCAACAGATGCCAAACCAGGCCACAAGAACCTGGCAATTACCCAAACACAAAGAAGATCCCATGCCACTGATGCAATTAATAGCAGTGGCTATTCCCTAAGTAAATTTGATTAATAGCCGTTAATGGACTTCTCCTCCAAGAACTTATCCAAACCTTTTTTGAACCCAGCTACACTAACTACACTAACCACATCCTCTGGCAACAAATTCCAGAGTTTTATTGTGCGTTGAGTGAAAAAGAATTTTCTCCGATTAGTCTTAAATGTGCTACTTGCTAACTTTATGGAATGCCCCCTAGTCCTTCTATTATTCGAAAGTGTAAATAACCGATTCACATCTACTCTTTCAAGACCTCTCATGATCTTAAAGACCTCTATCATATCCCCCCTCAGCCGTCTCTTCTCCAAGCTGAACAGCCCTAACCTCTTCAGCCTTTCCTCATAGGGGAGCTATTCCATCCCCTTTATCATTTTGGTTGCCCTTCTCTGTACCTTCTCCATCGCAACTATATCTTTTTTGAGATGCGGCAACCAGAATTGTACATAGGAATCCCCACAGTTTGTAGACAGGCTGGAGATCAGTACCTGGGCAGAGACCTCAGGAGGACATGGTGCCAGGCAGGCCCACAGATCGGGGAGCGCAGCACAGAACGTACATGAGGTATTACGGAGAGACAACCCCAAGGGGCAGAGCTGCACAGCGAAGGAGATACTAATGCGATGACGTTGGCCTACCCGCGGAGTGGGGAAGCCCGTATCAGGTCTTCAGATGATGACGTAAAAATGTCATAATGCCTCTATATCGCTCCATGGTGAGACTGTGTACAATTCTGGTCGCCGCTTCTCTGTACCTTCTCCATCGCAACTATATCTTTTTTGAGATGCGGCGACCAGAATTGTACACAGCCTCACCATGGAGCGATATAGAGGCATTATGACATTTTTATGTTATCTGAAGACCTGACACGGGCTTCCCCGCTCTGCGGGTAGGCCAACATCATCACATCAGTACCTCCTTCGCTGTGCAGCTCTGCCCCTTGGGGTTGTCTCTCCGTAATTCCTCATGCACGTTCTGTGCTGCGCTCCCCGCTCTGCGGGCCTGCCTGGCACCATCTCCTCCTGAGGTCTCTGCCCAGGTACTGATCTCCAGCCTGCCTACAAACTGTGGGGATTCCTCCTTGCTGTCTCTCTTGCCCCGCTCCTCGGGACCTCTCCACAGTTTCTCCCAGAGTTCTCCGCTGTGCCTGACCTTGCCTCCCAACGGTGTACACCTGTGGGGCCCCTCCTCACAGGTGGTAACAACGCTCACCTTGGGCCAAGAGTCCACAAACCATTACAAAGGCCTTTATTTCACCTGTTATCAGGCTTCATCATAGGCTTGCTATTTCCACAACAATAGCAATAACACTGTATAGAAGCATAGCCAAATAATGAGAAATTACTACTTACCTGATATTTTACTTTTCCTTAAGATGGATAGATGGATTCAGGACCAGTGGGTTATGCACCTCTATTAGCAGATGGAGACGGAGCAAACTGATGTCACAGTATATATATAGTCCTGCCATGACATTAGCCTGCCAGTATTCTCTTCAAAAGCAACTGTAGACAGACTAGCAAAAACTTGATTAAAAACAGACAACTATTTCTGTACTCAATCAACAATAAACACTGAACTCGGAAGAACATAAGCATACTAGTCTAGGGACTGGATGAATACTTATCAGTATTCAGAATACTTATCAGTATGTGGAGACCAAGATGGCCGCTGAGCTGTGAGGTCGTGAGGGCAGCGCTCCCGGGAGAAGGAGATTCTAAACGAGCAAACTCTACAAGCAATTTCTTTTTTGAAAATACAAATGCCTCATTTCAAGAGGAAAGCTCGCGTTCGAGAAATTACCTCAACTCCAGAGCATTCTCTTCAACCGAGGATCGATGAAGCCTTCACGAGGACGCCGATACTAAACCCGGAAGTAGTGGTCGCTGGGGCAGACAGAGAGCAGCTGTTGAGCCCCCTGACCTCGGAGATCTCGCTGAGCCCGGGATATCCAACATTGCCGGAGCCACCGAGGAAACGCTCAGTGAGTGTAGAGGCACCCGGGCAGATTTCCTTAATGCCGAGTGGCAACCAGAGAGGGGTGGAGAGAACGCCCTCGGAGAACCTGCATTTGGTGGGTTCCAGGAACCACTCGGAGCTGGCACAACAACGCCCAGAACATCAGAAAAATGGCGAAGGACTCCTGGAGGTAGGAAACAAGTTGGACAATCTAACCCCACTAACCACCTCAGTTTTGGCTCCCTCATTGGAGGAGATTAAAAACATTTTAATTACTATGCAGAAATCAATAATTTCTTTAACTTCAACTGTGCAAGAAGCAATGTTAAAGACACAGAAAGTAGAGGAGTCGCTGGTTTTGGTGGAAGAAAAAATGGTTACTTTGGAAGGGAAAGTTAAGAAAATTGAAGAGGTGCAATTAAACCTTATAAAATCTGAAACAATGGTGGAAAATAAAATAGAATTTTTTGAAAATCAAGTTAAAAGAGCGAACTTAAGATTTCTTAACTTCCCAAAAACCAAATTGCAGTCTCCTGAAGACTTATTGAAAAGTTATTTTATAAATATCTTGAAGTACCCGATAGAAAAGATTCCAGCTATAATATCTACTTATTATTTAACACAGCGAAATCCTACTGGGAATAATAACATCAACCAAGAAAAAGGAGAAGAAGAATCGTTAGACCTAACGGATTTTTTGGAAAAATCCTTCGAAATGGAGATAAATTTGAGAGCAACGTTACTGGTCCAGTTTTCCTCAAAAATGGACAGAGATGGTGTATTAAAGCACTATTTCAGGTTTCAAAAATTAAAATTTTTTGGACAGTGCATTCAGATTTTCCCAGACATTGCTAGATTGTCTCAGTTGAAATGTAAAAAATTTCTGGAAATGAGGGGTGAGGTGGTGGGAAGGGGGGCACGTTTTGTGTTACAGTTCCCTTGTCGTTGTCTTATATATTATGGGAATGCAAAATATATTTTTACTGAGCCAACACAGTTACGTAGCTATTTAGATAGACCATCTTGTACCTAAATGAATCTAGGAGTGTTGGTAAGAATAATAAGGATATTGGCTAACCTCAAGTATCAGTATTCTATATTTCAAATTATTTTTTATAACCTTTGATCTGCTTAATATAATCTTGGTCTCCCCTATTTCCTAAAATATATTACAATGTGCTCTCAACCAGGATACTGTTTTTTCCTAATGCTGTAAAGCGAAGTATTTGTTTCTTTAAATTAACTTTGATATTTCTTTTCTGGAATATGAAGAACGCATTGAAATATTTACTTGTAATTGAAATTAAAAAATTAATAAAGTATAAATTTAAAAAAAAAAAAAAAAGAATACTTATCAGTATGAATACTTATCAGTTGCTGATCATGACACTGTAATACATATGTAATTTCTACTGTACCGCTCGAATACTGTAAACTGTTATGATGGCGAAAACGAATGACGGTATATAAAACTCGACAAATAAAATAAAATAAATAACAGTAGTCCCCTGGAACTCGTAGCCACACAGGAGGACCATCACACAATCATTTTGCAGCCAATGGCCGGAAGCTGAATCCATCTATCCACCTTAAGGAAAAGGAAATTATCAGGTAAGTAGTAATTTCTCATTTCCTAGCATGTGGATAGATGGATTCAGGACAAGTGGGATGTACCCAAGGTACTCCCAAATAGGGTGGGAGGCTGCCCGCAGTCCAGTCAACACTGCTTGGGCAAAGGCTGCATCCTCCTGGGCCTGCATATCCAGACAATAATATCTGGAAAAGGTGTGTAAGGAAAACCATGTCGCAGCTTGGCAAATGTCGACAGGAGACAACAATCTAACCTCTGCCCATGACACTGCCTGAGCCCTAGTGGAATGAGCCCTAACCTGAGTAGACAATGGCTTTTCAACAGCCACATATGCGGCCATGACCACCTCCTTAATCCAGTGAGCTATTGTAGGCCGAAAAGCTGGCTCGTCCTGTTTTTCAATACAGAATTAGCAGCCAAATGTCCAAACAGGAATTCTTTATTGAGTGGAGACACAAATTTGTAAACAAGCCCTCAATTTTCCTGTTGATGCTACTCTTATGTTCGATGATTCTTTTGTTAAGTTGTCTAATAGTTTTACCAATATATATTTTATTGCACGGGCAGAATACAATATACACTACTCCTTGACTTTTACAATTTTTTTATTTATTTAAGTTTTGTTTTTTTTTTTTAAGTTTTTTATATACCAACATTCAAGACAGTAGTCCCATCATGCTGGTTCACAAGAAACAGGGGTGCAGTTATAATAAAACTTTACAATTTGAACAATAGTGCAGAAAAGCAGTTACATATAACAAGGAAGTCAATAACTTGGAGTGAGAAGGAAAATGGAGATCAGATAATTATATATAAGTATGAATAACATTGTATAAATAACATTGTAAGAGGTGGCTATTAACGCTAATACTAGCGAAGCGAGTTGATTGATGGGAGTTAAATAATGTTGGAGTTAGGAAAGGCCTGCGTGAACAGCCACGTCTTGAGTTTTTTCTTGAATGTTGAAATGCTGGGTTCCATTCTGAGATCCGGGGGAATGGAGTTCCATAAAGTTGGACCGGCTGTGGAGAATGCCCGATCTCTAAGCGTGATGTGTCTGGTAGTTTTGGCTGGAGGAACTTGAAGTACTTGAAAGTACTGAGTTTAAACTCTATTACAGCCAGGAATGTTCAATACTGTGGTTTTCATGTTAACACCACATACGGAGCAATTACCACACGGATGGTGACCTGGTGGTCTTATGTCTTTAAAACGAGTGAGGGGTAGAGCAGAGGGAGAAATGAATTCCTTAACGTTTTTTTCTCTCTTATTGGCGATCATCAAATTCTTATCTTTAAAACAAGGTAATATTTGTAAAACCGACCAATGTTTCTTTAAAATATTTGTGATATGATACGACATGGGTGTGTGTGTAATAGGACACACTATATGTTCATTGCGTTTTTTCTCTTTATGTTGTAAAATTGTACTCCTATCCAAATTGGAAGCTCTTAGGAAACCTGCCGCAATGTGTTTTTTTAGGATAACATTTTTCAACAAACCTATCTGACATCTCCTTAGATCTTCTATAAAACGTTTCTTCATCACCACATATCCTTTTGAGTCTTAAAAATTGTGAAAATGGCAGATTCCTTTGTAAAGATTTATTGTGGCAGCTGTCATAATGTAGTAATTTATTGGTGTCTGTAGGTTTTCTAAAAATATCAATAAAAAATGATCCATTCTTAAAAGAAACTAAAATATCTAAAAAAGAAATTTGGTTGGGACTAAAATCAAGACTAAAACGCAGGTTAAAAACCAAACTATTGAGCCAAATATGAAAAAACTGCAAAGACTCTGAACTGCCCTTCCATATCATAAAAATATCATCAATGTAACGTTTCCAAAATAATATATTCTGCTTAAAATCATGTTCACTTAAGAACAAGTCTTCAAACCTTGCTACGTACAAATTAGCAATAGAGGGAGTCAGATTGGTACAGCCCTATGGGCATGGTTTAGAGGGAAGCTTTTTTTTTTTTTCATTACAGACCTAACCAAGTATATATTTAACAAAATCCAACATCATGCATTCCCCTATAAAGAAATTTATACAAGGGGGTAGAAAATAGGAAGTATATAGAAAATGAAACAAATAATGCAAGAAATTAGCAATAATGTAGATAAAGACCATCATTTTATCATTGATCTTTCTCTCTAAGGCTTTGATCCAGGGGTAACAATTACCCTCCTAGCATTTAGGAAAGATTTTAACTGCTCGGGGTAATAAAAAATATAACATTCCTTTGGAGATTTTACAACACATTTGCATGGATATTTTAGCACGTAAGAGAACCCTAAAGCAAGAACTTGTGGTCTCATAGCTAGAAATTCACGTCTCCTGTCTTGAGTAACAGGAGCGAAGTCTGGAAAAGCACGAATCTGCGATCCCCAAGATTGGAGATCTACATTTCTAAAATATCTTTTCATAATTTCAGCTATATCTTTTTCAATTATATAGGATACCATAAGTGTAGCACACTCATAATATTCACTAGCTGAGTCCTCCAAGACTTAGTCAAATTCCCTTTAGTCATATCAGATTGTTTCGTTTTTCTGTTTCTTGTAGACTTCTATGAAGTACTTCTTAAGAGTAATATAAGGAAGTTCTCCTACAATTTTTGGGAAATTTAAAAATCTCAAATTCAAATGTCGTGAATAGTTATCTAGATATTCCAGACTTCTAGATATGACATTTAGATCTTTAATAATTTTAACGTTACATTCTCTAGTTTTACCCAATTCAGCCTCTACTGTTTCCAGTCTTGGCTTAAATTCTTGAAGCTGTGTGTCGAAAACTTCCAATTTATGTTCCACACCTTCCAAATTGTCCTGAAACTCCCCGATCGATGTCACTAATGCTGCCATTATATCCCAAATCGCTTCCAAAGTTATTTTCTCTGGCTTACTAGGCATCTGAAAACGGGATCTAGATTTAAACTCACTCGCTTTCACCACTGGGAATAGTCTGGCCAGTAAAACTTCCTTTCCTGGGGCAGCCGTCTCTCCTTCAAACTCCTCAGTTACCCTCTCCCGGGTCAGGGTAGACACGGGAGGCACAAACTTCAGAAAATCAACTCCTGAAGTTTCAAGGCTTTCCGAGGCTTGTACCGGAGTTTCAGCGTCCTCCGCCCTCTGGCCCCCTCCTGCCAGAGTCGCACTTACCGCGTTATGGGTCTGCGACTCTGCTGCCTGTGGGCTCTCGGGAAGTGGAGTGTTTTCAGGTTTACGAGAATCCGGGGGAGTAAGTGTTATTTCTCCAAGTAGGACCAGCGCTTCCTCGGTGGATCCCACAGCGGAGCTCTCTCCTCCCGTCTCGGTGGTCTTTCCAGGTACATACGAAGTTTTTAAACGCTGGGTAGCCATAACCTCCGAATCCGAAGGGAAGATTCGGAGTTTGCCTTTCCTTTTAGCGGGCATAGTAAAGACAATCTCTGCAAGAAACGGAGCTCAGCATGTCTAGGCCTGGCTACACCGCCATCTTTCCCCCTTGCTCCTAGTGGGAAGCTTATAAAAGTCTTGGTCTGCTTTGGGTCTGGGCTCCCCTAGAGTCACCAAGTCAACAGAAGGATGTAGGTGTGATCCTTTCTGGGGGTTACAAGGTGGAGGAGAAGGAGTTTGGATAGAGATACTCTCAGAGGGCTAGATTTTAAAAGCCCTGCGCGCGTAAATCCTGCAGGATTTACGCGCGCAGGGCACTCATGCGCCGGCGTGCCTATTTTGCATAGGCCGCTGGCGCGCGCAAAGCCCCGGTACACGCGCAAGTCCCGGGGCTTTGTAAAAGGGGCGGGAGGGGGCGTGTCCAGGGTCAGGGGGCGGGTTGAGAGGGCGGTCCCGAGTCCCCCGGCACTGCGGCCTGTGCCGGGGGATGCCGAGGCGGTGCACACAAGTTACGCCTGCTTCAAGCAGGCATAACTTGCCCAACAAAGGTAGGGGGGGGGGATTTAGGTAGGGCTAGGGTAGATAGGGGAAGGGAGGGGAAGGTGGGGAGACGCAGAAGGAAAGTTCCCTCTGAGGCCGCTCCGATTTCGAGCGGCCTCGGAGGGAACGGAGGCAGGCTGTGCGGCTCGGCGCGCTCAGGCTGCCGATTTTGCGCAGCCTTGCGCGCACCGACCCCGGATTTTATAAGATAAGCGTGGCTACGCGCGTATCTTATAAAATCCGGAGTGCTTTTGTTCGCGCCGGTGGCGTGAACAAAAGTACGCGCGCGCATATGTTTTTAAGATCTACCTCAAAGTGTTTCAGGAAGCCTGAGGGAACAGAATGAAGTCTGAATTTGTGTATTTAAAGAGTTATCAAGATAAATTGAACTATAAAAGGGGGCCATCGGGACCACCAATAATTTGCAAGAACTATTTGCTATGATCTGCGCCTAAAAAAAAAAGACTTAAACCAAAATAATCTGTCTATCAACAGCTCATGACTGACATTGCCAAAAGTGGAAGGGAAGTCTAATAAGATCAATATGTCCTCCAACTCTTATCCAGATGTCAGTGTAGATCATCAAGAAGGGAGACTAACAATGTCCCTGTGCCATGGTTAGGTCAGAAAGCCCGACTGAAAGATATCCAATAGTTTTCCTTCTTCGAAAAAATCTAGATGTTGAATTGAGTCTGCCTTTTCTATCAGCTTGCCAATATATGGTACGGTAAAATTGGTGGCCATTTTTTATTTCAAGACCAAAACAGAAATGTCTACGTATTTAAATTTCATATGTATTTATTTAATTTATATTCTGCCTTTCAGGCACTTCAAAGCGGATTACATTCAGGTACTTTAGATATATTACCTATGTGTATGCAAAAGAATATGCTTGTTTCATAAAGTGCAGTTTCCTGCCTTATTTTACAGGCGTTGCTGCTCAGCTACCAACATTTATATACAAGAGCCATTGAGATCACACCCAAAAAGCCAGCATATTTCATTTTATATCAGATGAATAACATTATGGAACATTTAAAGATTATGTATCTCAACGTTAACTATGGAGGAAAATGATTTAGGGAGAAAATGATGTTTAGCGTCAACTATATAGTATAATTCACATATTAGAGTTTTGTTTTTTTTTTTTTTAGAATATATTTTATTGTATTCAGACACAAGTATAATCCAAAGCCGTTCATAAAACGGAACGAACAGATAACAGTACAAGAGCCGCAATACATCTCAGCAATTGAACATAAAACAGAAACATAAATAGGAACACATATGCTTATCTGTACAGATAACATGCCATGATATTTGGATTTGATAACATTCGTAACCATGTATGTCCAAATACAATGAAAGTTTCATATTTTCTCCCTTTGCCCTAGCTATATTCCCCTACCTTCCCCACCCCGAGGTATAGTATGATGATTGCAATAGGTGGGTAAGAACCAATCATTAAGCGGAAGGCCGTATAAAAGAAGAATGTATAAAAGAAAGATATAAAAAAAAACACTCTACCGGGTCTGATGTCGGAGGTAAAGGGAGACATTTCAGTATCCTATGGTCACCAACCTAAGTCGGGATAACCAGCTACTAAGATAAGGGTCCCAGATATTACTGTGGCCGTAGATCACCCACCACAGTGTCCGATGCTAGCTGGCAAGGAGCAGGGGTCCATTATATTGTGGTCGGCCTGGGCTGTAAATGCTTTAAGAAGGGATCCCACACTTGCGCCACATCCACCTTCCGGGAAGATTGGTGCCTGGATAAATATAGTTCATGGGAACAAAGCCGCAACATAAGTTTAAACCAGAGATCCCACACTGGACCCTGGACGTCCATCCAACAAGCCAAAATTCCCTTCTTCCCCAAGAGTGCAGCCTTGACCAGGAAACTCAACAACCATTTAAACTGTGGGCCTTTCACCATGGTATCGGACGATATGCCAAAGAGCCACAACAAGGGGTCCAATGGAATATCACAGTGCCAGAGGGTCCCACAGAAGGTCTGTACATCAGTCCAAAAAGTCTGTATAGCAGGACATTCCCAAAATACATGAAAATAAGTCCCCGGGGCTAACCCACATTTCTGGCACACAGGAGATGCACAAAGGTAGGCCTGAAATGCCCTTACAGGAGTGATGAAGCTCTGCCACAAAAATTTATATTGGGTCTCTCTCAGGTCCTCCGTGGCCGTTATGGAGGCGATCTGGGCAAAACATTTAATAAAAAGTTCGTAGGACAAAGAGAATAGAGGCCATTTTGTCCATCTAGCATAAAGGCGCTTCAGAGTCGTGTCTGGAAGGCCCTCACCCAGTCCCTTATAAAATATGGAAATAGTAGGCCTTTTAGAGGTCCCAGTTGAGAAAATATTTCTCAATCGTTCAGTGGTGGGAAGCTCCCTCCAGTTATTATTACAAAATTGCATAAAGTGTCTGATTTGTAAATAGGCAAAGTTGTCCCCTGGTGGAAGCCGGAATTGGTGCTGAAGTTCCGAGAAACTGTATAACTGACCCGTGAGAGGATGGATCAATTGATACAGATAAATAAGTCCCAGAGCGCGCCATCGTTGAAATGCTATCCCCTGTGTACCTGGTAGAAAGTACGGGTTGTTAGTCAGGGGAAGCAAAGGGGAAATCCCTCTAGGCTGTCCAAGCCTTTTACAAAGTTTCACCCAAGCCATCCGACAACTGACCACCAATAGATGATCTTTAAGCTGCTGCGGTACAGCGGTATCTTTCATGTGTAACAGAGAGTTAAGAGTGGGAACCCCATACCAATCGCACAATAAGGAGGTCGGGATATAGTGTGATGTTCCCCACAACCAATCTTGGACGAGCCTCAACATGCATGCCAGATTATATTGCACTAAATCTGGACAGTCCAATCCTCCCAGCCGAGGCTGCCATTGTAAGCTAGGTAAGGAGATACGCGCCTTCTTTCCCCCCCACAAGTAATTTCTTAGGTCTCGACAAAGTGAATGAATGTCTTGGGTCGAGAGCAGGAGGGGCATCATCTGTAAAATATACAGCCATTTGGGGAGAATGACCATTTGATACAGGTGAACTCTCCCCTTCAGAGATAAGGGTAATGCCTGCCAACGATCAAGTGTAGTGTGGGTATATTTCAGAAGGGGTTGTATATTTAACTTATAAATAGCTCCCAAATCCCCTGGTATCTTCACTCCCAAATAGGTAAGCACCCCAGGAGCCCATCGCAGTGGGAAGGCTCCCACCCATGTATCGTGCAGTTCCCCTGTAACATCCATAGCCTCTGACTTATCCCTGTTTATTTTAAGTCCAGCAAAAGAGCCAAATTGTTCTTGTATACTAAGCAGCTGGGACAGGGATGTAGCAGGGCTCGACAAAAATACCAGGACATCATCAGCGAATGCCGCTACCTTGAACCGCCCTCCAGCCCTCTCAAATCCCAGGATCTGCGGGTGGGCCTCAATTTTACGCAAAAGCGGGTCAATAGTCAGGATATATAGAAGGGGGGATAGAGGGCATCCCTGACGTACTCCCCTTTGAATCTCTACCGAATCCGAACTGACTCCATTCACAATAATCCGGGATAGTGGTGAGGCGTATAACAACCGAATGTAGTGTGCAAACTCCCCTTCCAACCCATATCTGTGTAACACTGAAAACATATACGACCAGGACACCCTATCGAACGCCTTCTCGGAGTCGAATCCTATCACCAGCGCAGGAGTAGCCGTCTGCTGACAAAACTGCAATGCCGAGAGGAGCTTGACAATATGGCTGGTAGCCGATCGCCCCTGAACAAATCCCACCTGCTGTTCTGTAATCAATGTGGGGATAATTAAAGCTAGTCTATCGGCCAATACCTTGGCTAGAATCTTAAGATCACTGTTAAGTAAGGAAATCGGTCTATACGACTCCGGTTTTTGAGGGTCTTTTCCGGGTTTGGGGAGAACTATGATGTGTGCCTGGTTACATTCCCGGGGAAAACTACCCTGGACCAAACCGTCTTTGTAAAATTCTGTTAAAGGGACCACAATCTGCGGTTTAAGCAACTTGTAAAAATCATACGAGAACCCATCTGGGCCCGGCGATTTCCCAGAGGCCATGGATGTGATAACCCGCATCACCTCATAGGACTGGAGAGGGCGGTTCAAAAACTCCCTCTGCTGAGCAGTAACCTGGGGCAGTGGGACATCGGAGAAAAAATCCTGTTCGGCACCATCTGGTGGGGGTGTACCTGCCCTGTATAAGGTAGAATAAAAAACCCGGAACACCTCTCCTACATCTTTAGCCGCCGACACTGGCTGGCCATGTGTGTTTTTCATAGTATAAATTAAAGATTTTGGGCGAGCTGCCCGTACCAAGTTCGCTAAGGGCCTACCCGATTTGTTCCCATAACGAAAATAATTGTGTTGTGCAACCTGTAGAGACGTACTTGCCCTTATGTGAAGTACTGTGTTTAACTGATTGAGAGCACTAAAATAGGCCTTTCGCCGAGCCTCGGAGGAGTCTACCAGCCAAGCTTTCCGGGCTTGTTTAGTGAGGGATTCGAGCCTTAAGATATCGGCATTGAGCCGTTTGTAGCGAGCACTCGTATACCCCAAAATGTCACCCCGTAAGACAGCCTTACCCGCTTCCCAGTATAAGTGAGGTGTATTAACATGTTGGGCATTGTTCTTGGCATAATCAAGCCACTTATCCCTTAGGAAGGACTGGAATTCTTTGTCATGTCGAAGCATCCCGGGAAACCTCCACTGCTTCTGACCAGTGAACCGGGGACCAATGTTCAATGTCAAGGAGACAGGTGAGTGATCTGAGATAACCGGTAACTCAATGTCTGCTTTAACCACTTTCGGGAACGCCGCCCCATCTATTAACACGTAATCTATACGAGAGGAGGAGCCGTGAGGGTTGGAGAAGAAGGTGTAATCCCTATCCAAGGGATGTAGTGTCCGCCAGACATCTATAACTCCCAATTGTGAACAAACTGTATCCACCCCTTCACCCCGTTTGGAAGGTTGTTGTCCCCGAGTCTGGGATCTATCCAGAGTCCCATCCATCACGCAATTAAAGTCTCCGGCTACCAACAATAAGCCTTCCCTGTGGGATAGAAGCTGACCATTCAAAAAGTTAAGGAAACGCTGTGGGTGCTTCGTAGGGGCATAGATACAACAGATTGTAACTGGCTGACCCTGCCATTTACCAAACACTAGCACATATCTACCCTCAGGGTCTGAAAGAGAGTGTGTCGATACAAAATCTGTGGATTTATTTATAAGTATCGCTACTCCCGCCTTTTTATGTTGTGCTGCAGCAAAATAGCACGTCTTCACCCAATCTCTCTGAAGTTTCAGAGATTCCTTAGTAGTGAGATGAGTCTCCTGAATACACACTATGTCTCCCTTTAATTTTTTGAGGTGGGTTAAAACTTTTTTCCTCTTTATGGGGGAGCCAAGACCATGCACATTCCATGATATCAATCGCACCATAAGATTACCCAAATAGTAATTGGAAATAATAAGGTTCTAAACATGTGTCCAAGGGTAGGGGTCCCAGCTGCCCCAACCCCATACCAACCACCTCTTTCCCCCCGTGGTAATTGGAAGGTACTCCCACTGCAATCTGCGACAGACATCCACCCACACACCCCACCATTCAACCCCACAACAATAACAACACCCCCCACCCAAACCCCAACCCACCATATTGCTCTAAACCATGTAAAACCTCCCCAAACCCCATACCTCCCCCTCCCACCCTCTCTCCATCCTCCCCCCCTCCCTCCCCAAAAACCCCAAATGTCAGATGTGGCACCAGATCAGGGGATCCGTAGAGGGTGGCCGGGTGCCACGGCCAGAAGAACACTCAAAAACAAACCTAACCAAGTCCTCATGTAAAACTGAACGCAGGAAACTGAAATAACAGAGCCATGGTGCCTCCGATACCATACAATCTGTTGGCAAATCTCCACTGACTGCCAAAGAGAAAGTCACAACCAATGTTCACAAAGAGAAAGTCACGACCAATGTTCACTTTACTAGCAAGCTGTAGCCCACTCCGGTTAGGCCAGCTGTGTTTCTTCATTTGTAAGCTAGCGCCATGGACAAAATGTCCGGATTCAAAAGTCACGGAGAAATTGAAGCAGGGCTATTCAGTCGAGGCTGAAGAAATTTCAACGCTTCAGCTGGGTCCCGAAACATGTAAGTGGTATTATCCTGCCATATCCTAAGTACTGCAGGGAATTGTAGTGTAAAACGAATCTTATGCTCAAACAGTTTAGAGCACACAGGAGAGAACTGCTTCCTTTGTTGGGAGACCTGTGCCGAATAATCCTGGGTAATTCGGATTCTATGGCCTTTGTATGTGATCTCCTGATTTTTTCTGTAGGCCAACCAAATTTTCTGTTTAATAGCAGAATTTAGAATCTTAGCAATCGCAACGCGAGGCCTGGGATCCGTCGGACGCTTGGTCCCCAATCTGTGCGCCCTTTCAACTTTAATTTCGCCCCGGAGTTCCGCAAGGCCTACCGCATCCGGAAGCCAGCCCTCCAAAAACGCCACGAGGCCTTGTTCATCCACTTGTTCAGGGAGACCAAGAAAACGTAAATTATCTCTCCTGAGGCGGTTTTCAAGGTCGTCCAATTTTTGCTGGCATTCCTGTAGCGCTTTCTCCGTGGCGGTGACTTTCGCGCCCTGCTCCGTCATCCCATCCTCCACCCCCACGATTCTGCCTTCAAGCACATCCATCCACGGGCCAAAGTCCGAAATCGTAGCCTTTACCTCTGCCAGCTGTTGTTGAATCCCCGCCAGTTTCGCATCCAACGTTGCCTCTAAGGTAGCTTGCAAAACTTCTACAGTTAATGGCGCAGTTGGGGACGTTTCTCCTGCGCCGGACGCCATCTTGGAGTCCGCGGGTTTACCCTTCTCCTTTTCCTTTTCCCGTTTTCCACTGCGAGAAGCCATGGGTTGTGGGGATTTGTGCATAAAATGGACTATCGACATTCGGCTCTTTCCTGTGGTCTGCACTCGGTTTTGCCGATTTTAGGAGACAGTGGCGGCAATTTTCCGGCCGTGGCACCCGGAGCTGCGGGAGAGCGCGACTTCCCTAGCACATCACCCCACGTGACCCCCTCACATATTAGAGTTTTAATACCAATTACAAAACAGCTAATGTTGCTGAACAGACTGAGATGTGAACCAGTTATTTTATGTTTTTGGGGTTTTTTCTTTTTACATTTTTGTTCCTGAAGTTCCTCCAGTCTCCTTTCAGCTCAACTGGAAATAGTGCTGGAATCTTAGCACCACGAGCCTTCTTTCACAACTACCTAGGGAATTTTTCACCAATTTTAATAGGACCCCCCCCCCCCCCCCCCCCATATCTATTCTTAGTCTGTTCGTTGCAGCAATTATTCTGAGGCTGGGAGCCATGTATACTCTGTATCATGAGGCCTAATTTGGTTATCAGGCATCACCATTGCTGCAGCATCTCTAGCACTAACTGACCTGGGGCCTGAAAGACATGATCCAAGAACTGAACCAAGGGCCCTCCACATGGCAATGTGCAGATCTGCCAGTAAGTCACTGGGACAGCCCATGCATTTATTTTACTTTAGATTAGACCAATTTACATCTAGGTAAGAAATAATTTAGAAGTTAGTAATCTGCCATTTCTTGGAGATATATATACTTACTTTTGAGATCCTGGTAGCCTATTTTGACTTCCAAGTAGTCCAGATAAATGTGAACTTCGGTAGGGAACACTACCTACAAATTAAAAATAGTAGATGTGTGAACAGCAGTTAGCATTTTAAAATTACATTATGATTTATCTTCAAGTTTATTTTCTATTCTGCTCAATTATTTTATATACTTTTTAAAAATGACCTAAGTATAAATCCCTATAGATCCATAAAACATACAATAAAGTGCAGTCTATCATTAAACCTAAAAGCTATAATTAAAAAAAATAGTCAGATAGCTGTTGTCCTCAAACGTTTAAACTGCTGAAAGCCTGTGGTTGACTTGCTCATTTGCTGTATGTTTTTGTGGCAGCCGGTTACAGCTCAATTCAAATCAATAAATTGCCAGCATTATAGTTAATGTAAATGTTTTAAATAAAAACAAAATCAGAAAAACTATAGAATTAGGAACTATATAATCTTTTATTCCATAATCTGAGTTTTTTCCCAAGCTGAATAAACCTTGCGGTCATTTGATGTGGTTATGAGTGAGAGCGGAAGTGTGGTGGGACTGTAGGCAGGCTTGGATCTAGGCAGTATTCAATTGAATAATCTGATTGCCAGTTCAAGGACACAGCTTGTTCAAATTCAAGAAGTAGCATTCTCTGCCTTTTGCCTGGAAGTCAGAGGAGGAGTAGAAAACAAAGTAACCATGATGTACAATAGCATATCAACCTTGGGACCACTACAATCTCACCCCTAAACACTTTAGCTGGCAGGCTCGGATTGGGCTTGAATTCTAAAGAAAAGGAAGTGGGGTATTTCAGGGACTTGGATCAAAAAAGAGCTTTTTCTCCAACTGAGTAAAAGCTGAGTAAGAGTTGATAGGTCTCTGTTATTAAAGAAAGCAGAGTTGCTTACCTGTAACAGGTGTTCTTCGAAGACAGCAGGTTGTTAGTCCTTACACAAGGGTGATATCAACAGATGGAGCCCCGACACGGAAAACTTATGTCAAAGTTTCTAGAACTTTGACTTGGCACACTGGGCATTCCCAGCATGCTCTATACCATGAGTCCATGTGGGGTCCCCCTTCAGTCTTATAACATAGAATTATATATAAATCAGCAACAGAAGAAACCCAACTCTGTGGGGCAGCAGGTGAGTTTAGTGAGGACTAACATCCTGTTGTCCTCGGAGAACACCTGTTACAGGTAAGCAACTCTGCTTTCTCAAAGGACAAGCAGGATGGTAGTCCTCTAGCTAAAGGCTGCTCCCCAACATAAAAAGGGACCAAAAGACACTCAAACCAGGTGTCAACGGGGAAGACAACCTGAACCCAAACAATGGGTCCTAGGAGGGAGAGACTTGGGTTCTACACCTCAAACAGATTCCAAAGGACAGACTGGCCAAATCTACTGTCGTGTCGGCCATACCTATCCAAGCAATTGTGAGCTATGAATGTGTGGAAAGAAATCCACGTTGCAGCCTTACAGATCTCCTCCAAGGCAACTGCTTGCAAGTGGGCCACTGATACTGCCATGGCTTGATGGAAAGAGCTTTGACATGACCCCAAGATGCAGAGCTGCCTGGGCAAAACAGAAGAAGATGCAATCTGCTAGCCAATTCGATAGTGTATGTTTGGCAATGGCAATGTCCAACCTATTCCTATTAAAATAAACAAAAGTTGGGTGGACTGCCTATGGGCTTCTGTCTGCTCCAGATAGAAGGCTAAGGTCCGCTTGCAGTCCAATCTGTGCAGGGCTCAATTGCCATGGTGCGAATGGGGCCTGTGAAAGAATGTTGGCAGGATGATGCACTTGTTAAGATGGAAGTTCGTCACCTCCTTAGGCAGGAATTTAGGGTCTGTACACAAGACCACTGTGTCATGATAAAACATGGTATAAGGTGGATAAGTCACTAAGGAATGGAGCTCGCTGACCCTTCTCAGTGAGGTGAATGCCATCAAAAAATGACTCCAGTTCAGATACTTCAGGAAACAGGTGCGCAGTGCCTCAAAAGGAGCTTTCATCAGCTGAGCTAACCCCAGTGGGAGGCTTTATGAAGCAGGCCCCATATGAAACGTACAACTTAAGTTTGAGAGATGGGTGTACCATCTACACCATGGTGGAATGCGCCAAATGCCTTCAGATGAACTCTAATGGAGTTGGTTTTCAAGCCAGCTTTCGATAGGCATAGAAGGTAATCAAGCAGTTTTTGTGTGAAGCAGAAGAACGGATCTAGGGCCTTTTGCTCACACCACATGGAAAACATCTTCCATTTCAGTCCATAGGACTTTCTAGTAGAAGGCTTTCTAGAAGCCCCCAGGACCCGAGACATATCGTCTGAGAGATCAAGGGGCTGCAGAATCAGCCTCTCAACATCCAGGCTATGAGCAACCGGGCCTGGTGATTGGCATGTTGCAACCTTCCTTGATCTGGTGTGATGAGATCTGGGGATATTCCCAGACTGATTGTTCTCTGGATGTACAACTCCCGTAGAAGTGGAAACCAGATCTATCTTGGCCAATAAGGGGCTATGAGGATTATAGTCCCCTTGTCCTTGTGAAGCTTCAAGAGAATCTTCACCACTAAGGGAATCGTAGGAAATGCATACAGAAGACCCTTGCCCCAATGTTGGGCAAGGGTATCCAAGGCTGGTTTGCCATCTGTCCTGTACAGGGAGCAGAACGAGGCACTTTCTTTTGGAAGGGGATGTGAAGAGTTCCACGTCCGGGCTCCCCCAGAGGCGGAATAACTGATTCACAACCCCCTGGTCCAGGGATCACTTGTGGGGTCTGAAGGCATGACTCAGTGTGTTGGCTAACACATTCTCTGACCCAGTCAGGTACATGGCCCAGAGCATCATCCCGTGGGACAGGGCCTGTGATCAGATCTGAACTACTTCGTGACACAGGAGGTACAAACCCATATCTCTCTGCTTGTTGATATACCACATTGCCACCTGGTTGTCAGTTTGGATCAGGACAACTTTGCTGGACAGCTGATCTCTGAAAACACATAGTGAATATCTGATCACCCGGAGCTCCAGGAAATTGATTTGGTAACAGCTTTCTTGGGCAGACCAGAGACCCTGGGTACTGAGCCCATCTACATGAGCTCCCCATCCCAGGGTGGATGCATCCGTGGTTAGAACAATTTGGGTAGGAGGTCTTCAGAATGAGATCGCCTGTTCCAGATTTGAAAGTACCCGCCACTAACACAAAGAGTCCTGGAGGGGCGAGGTGACTCGAATGCGATCCTGGAGGTTCTGCGGGACCTGGCACCACTGTGACCTTAAGGTCCATTGGGCCCTGAGCATGTGTAATTGTGGCAAAGGAGTAACATGTATGGCGGCGGCCATATGGCCCAACAACCTCAATGTGTACTATGCTGACATCTGCTGGTTCTGCTGAAACTCTGCCACGCTTGTCAACAAAGTGATGGCTCATTGATGGGGCAGGAAGGCCTTGGCCTGAGCCTTGTCTAGCAGGGCTTCTATAAAGTCCAATTGAAGTGAAGGGCTGAAATGGACTTCAGGAAGTAGATGACGAACCCTAGTGACTCCAACATCTGGATGGTCAAGCGCATGGACCTGACGGCCTCTGCCTGAGATGCGCTCTTGACCAGACAATTGTCCAGATAAGGGAAAACATGTACTCCCAGCTTGCAGAGGTGCACCACCAACACGGACATGCATTTTGTTAAGACCCATGGGGCTGATGATAGCCTGAACGGCAACACCCGATACTGGAAGTGCTGTTTTTCCACCATGAATTGGAGATACTTCCGGTGACTTGGGAACTTCTCGATGTGTGTGTATGAGTCCCTCAGATCGAGGGAGCATTGCCAGCCCTTGTTTGCAAAAGGGGGATCAAGGTGCTCAGGGAAACCGTCTTGAACTTTCCTTTTTTTATAAATATGTTCAAGGCCATTAGGTTTAGGATGGAAGGGAGTCGTCCTGTTTTCTTTGGAATCAGGAAGTACCTGGAGTAAAAACCCCACACAATTTGCCATGGTGGAACAGGCTCTACCGCTCTGGCCATTAAGAAGGCCTCCTGATGTGCTACGAGCCTATAAAATAGGCTCAGAGGGCAATTTGGTAGGACACCCAATAGGTTCAATTGATATCCCTGACAGACGATGGAAAGAACCCACTGGTCTGAGGTTATACTGAACCACAGGTTCACAAAGAACTGCAGCCTGCCCCCAAATGGAGATCTATTGCCCTGGGTAGGGGTAACTGGACTATGCTCCTTACGACCCAGTCAAAACCCATCCTTGGAGTTAACTGAGGCACCAGCTGGGCCTTAAGGGGCCCTCTGCTGCCTGGGACGGCCACGAGGTCCCTGATGCTGCTGATGGGAGCAAGGGGGTGGAGGATAGTACTTCCTCTGGTGAAAGGCTTCTACTGCTCTGATCTCGCCAACCTCCTAGCCTAGGAGAACAGGTCCAGAGTGCTGGCAGAGAGTTGTTGGAGAGTTTCATGGTGGTCTTGCAGCTGGGCCATCTCATCCCTCACCCTATCTCTGAAGAAATTCTCCCCAGTACATGGCACGTCAGTAAGTCTTTCCTGTAGTTCTGGTCAGAGATCCAAGGCCCACAGCCATAGCATTCTTCGGGCACTGATTCCCACTGCAGAGACTCTCGATGCCATCTTTAAAACACTGTAGGTTGCTCAGATCTCGTTTCCCACACTCCAAGCCCTTATGCACCAGCAACATAAGGGTGCCTGCTGCTGCTGAGGCAGCTGCTCGGCCACCTCCTGCACCTGCTTTCAGATGTCCCGTGAATACTGGCTCATATAGAGCTGGTAGGAAGCTATACAGGCAATGAGCATGGCCCCCTGAAAACCACTCTCCCAAGAGCATCCATCACTTTGTGATCCTTCGCCAGGGGGTGCCGAGGAATGGGTCTGAGACCACTTGGCTCTTGTGAGAGAGGTTTGACTACCATCAATTGGTAGGGAAGCTGTCGCTTATCGAATCTGGGAGATTCTTATTCACGGGAGGCACTGTGAGGGGGTGTTCACATATATGTATCAGTAACTCTTTATGGATATCATGTACCAGGACCGCCACAATCTCCTTAGAAGGCTCCACAAACTGGAGGATTTCAAGCATTATGTGCCTAGCATCCTCCTCTGTCAGTAACTGAAATGAGATGGGAGAGTTAGAGTATATAACACTGAATGATGACATAGATTTAATTGGCATCCCAGAGACATGGTGGAAAGAGGATAACCAATGGGATAGTGCTATACTGGTACAAATTATATTGCAATGGTAGAGAGGAGCAACCTAGTGGTGGGGTGGCGCTTTATGTCCGGGATGGCATAGAGTCCAACAGGATAAAGATCCTGCAAGAGACTAAGGGGCAGATTTTTAAAAAGTACGCGAGCGTGTACTTTTCTTTGCGCACCCGGCGCAAACAAGAGTATGCCGGATTTTAATAGATATGCACGTAGTCGCGCGTATCTTCTAAAATCCGGGGTCAGCGCGCGCAAGGCTGCGCAAAATCGGCAGCCTGCGGGCGCCAAACAGCCTGCCTCCGTTCCCTCCAAGGTCGCTCCAAGGAGGGAACTCCGAAATTGGAGCGGCCTTGGAGGGAACTTTCTTTCCGGCGCCCCCCACCTTCCCTTTCCTTCCCCTAACTAACCTGCCCCCCGGCCCTAATTCCCCCACCCCCCCCACCTTTACTGCCAAAGTTACGCCTACCCAAGGCAGGATTAACTTGTGCGAGCCAGGCTGGCTGCTGGTATGCCATGTTCCGGTCCGGGGGCTGGTCCGGAGGCCGCGGCCACGCTCCTAGAATGCCCCTGGGCCGGAACCGCGGCCCCGCCCCGGAACGCCCCTGATGACGTGTCGCCGTGACATGCCCCCCCCAGGAAAGCCCCGGGACTTACGCACGTCCCGGGGCTTTGCACGCCAGCAGTCTATGCAACATAGGCTCGGCGCGCACAGGGGGAGCTTGGGGCAGGTTTTTGTGGGGTACGCGCGTATCTTATACACGTACCCCTTTGAAAATCTGCCCCTAAATGCACAATCAAATCTTTATGGGTAGAAATCCCTTGTGTGATGGGGAAGAGTATAACGATAGGAGTATACTACCATCCACCTGGCCAAAATGATGAGATAGACAGCGAAATGCTAAGAGAAATTAGGGAAGCTAAACAAATTGGTAGTGCAGTAATAATGGGAGATTTCATTTAAGCAAATATTGACTGGGTAAATATAATATCAGGACATGAAAAACTCATAAGGCTTATACTTAACCCTTACGCTCTCCTCTCTACCATATTCCTACAGCCTTGCCCACTAATTTACTTAAATGTACATCCCCTTTTTCTTTCTCACCACACCTAACTTTTTGTTGGCAATTATTCATATCGATTGTATATCAATTGTATATAAGACTTCTATCCCATTTCTTTCTCTCATACCCAGCTTTTCTCTTTTCCAATTGTGTTTTATAAAATTCATTCTATTTATTTATAGACTTATAAATTCAGTGAGATAACAATTTGCTTTATACCACTATTTTATTTTTCCCTTTCATTGTTCCACTGTTCTCTCTCCTCCACCCCCCGCTTAACAAGTTTATTGTAAAGTTTATTGTTTATTGTAAATGTTTATTGTAAAGCACTGTTGCACATGTTCGTTCTAGTTGGCACAGCTGCAATGTTTCTGTTAATTGTGAACCGATGTGAGGTTACTAAACAAATGTCGGTATATAAAAACTGCAAATAAATAAAAATAAATAATGCTAGAGAGTTAAAGTTCCTGGATGGAGTAAATGACAGTTTTATGGAGCAATTGGTTGAGGAACCAACAAGAGAGGGAACAATTTTAGATCTAATTCTCAGCGGAGACCAGGATCTGGTGAGAGAGGTAACGGTGGTGGGGCTGCTTGGCAATAGTGATCATAACATGATCAATTATGAATTAATGACAGGAAAGGGGACAGGAAGTAAATCCATGGCTCTAGCATTAAACTTTCAAAAGGGAAACTTTGACAAAATGAGGAAAATAGCTAAAAAACCCCACAAACTGAAAGGTGCAGTTGCAAAGTTAAAGAGTGTGCAACAGGCGTGGACCTTGTTTAAAATACCATCTTAGAAGCACAGTCCAGATGCATTGCACACATTAAGAAAGGTGAAAGGAAGCCAAGCGAATGCCGGCATGGTTAAAAAGTGAAATGAAAGAAGCTATTTTAGCTATAAGATCTTCATTCAAAAATTGGAAGAAGGATCCATGAGAGGAAAATTAGAAAAAGCATAAGCACTGACAAGTTAAATGTAAGAAATTGATAAGACAGGCTGAGAGAGAATTTGAAATGAAGTTGGGTGTAGATGCAAAAACTCATAATAACATTTTTTTTAAATTATTTGAAGCAGAAAGCCTGCGAGGGAGTCAGTTGGACTGTTAGATGATCGAGGAGTTAAAGGGGCACTTAGAGAGGAAAAGGTCATTCCAGAAAGACTAAATGAATTCTTTGCTTTGGTGTTTACTGAAGAGGATGTTGGGGAGATACCTGTTCCAAAGACAGTTTTCAAGGGTGATGATTCAGATGAACTGAACCAAATTATAATGAACCTGGAAGATGTAGTAGGCCAGATTGACAAACTGAAGATTAGTAAATTGCCTGGACTAGCTGGTATACACCCCAGGGTTCTGAAAGAACTAAAAAATGAAATTTCATTTTAGGAAAAATTTGTAACGTATCATTAAAATTGTCCATTATATCTGAAGACTGGAGGGTGGTCAATGTAACCAACACTTCAACTAACCTCCCTCTCCCTCGAATTAACCAACTAAGATGGTCCTTAATGACCTTGGGCAAGTCACCTTACCCCTCTTCGCCTCTGGTACAAACCTAGATTGTAAGCCCTTCGGGGATAAGAAAATACCCACAGTACCTGTATGTAAACCGATGTGATATCCCTGATCGAATGTCGGTATATAAAAATAATACAAATAAATAAATAATGATAACCCTGATATTTAAAAAGGGCTCCAGGGAAGATCTGGGAAACTATAGACTGGTGAGCCTGATTTCAGTGCCGGGAAAAATCATGGAAATTGTTATAAAGAATAAAATTACAGAAAATGTAGACAGACTTGGTTTAATGGGATACAGCCAGCATGGGTTTACCCAATGGAAGGCTTGCCTCACAAATCTCCTATATTTTTATGAAGGGGTGAATATACATGTGAACAAAGGTAAACCAGTAGAAATGGTGTATTTGGATTTTCAGAAGGCATTCAACAAAGTTCCTCATGAGAGGCTTCAAAGAAAACTAAAATGTCATGGGATAAGATGCAATATCCTTTTGTGGATTGCAAACTGGTTAAAAGACAGGAAACAGAGAGTAGGATTAAATGGTCTGTTTTCACAGTGGAAAAAGGTAAACAGTGGAGTGCCTCAGGGATCTGTACTAGGACCAGTGCTTTTTAATATATTTATAAATGATCTGGAATTTGCCGGTGACACAAAATTATGCAGAGTAGTTAAATCTCAAGCGGCTTGTGATAAATTGCAGGAGGACCTTGTGAGACTGGGATTTTGGGTGTCTAAATGGCAGATGAAATTTAAGTGCAAGGTGATGCATATAGGGAAAAATAACCCTTGCTGTGGTTACACAATGTTTGGTTCCACATTAGGAGTTACCACTCAGAAAAGAGATCTAGGCATCACAGTGGATAATACATTGAAATTGTCAGTTCACTGTGCTGTGGTGGTCAAAAAAGCAAAGACAGTGTTAGGAATTATTAGGAAGAAAATGGCAAATAAAGTGGTAGATATCATAATGCCTCTGTATTGCTCCATGGTGAGACCGTACCTTGAATACTGTGTTGAGTTGTAGCCGCCGCATTTCAAAAAAGATATAGTTGTACTGGAGAAAGTACGGAGAAATGTGATCAAAATGATAAAGGGGATGGAAAGGCTCCCCCTATCAGGAAAAGCTAAAGAGCTTAGGGTTATTTACCTTTGAGAAGAGACGGCTGAGGGGGCATATGATAGAGGTCTAAAAAATCATGAAAGGACTTGAACAGGTAAATGTGAATTGGTTATTTACTCTTTTGGATAATACAAGAACTAGGAGGCACTCCATGAAGTTAGCAAATAGCTCATTTTAAAAAAATCAGAGAAAATTCTTTTTCACTCAACGCATAATTAAACTCTGGAATTCATTGCCAGAGGATGTGGTTCGGAAGAGTGTGGCTGGGTTTAAAAAAGATTTGGATAAGTTCCTGCTATTAATCAATAAGGATTAGTAGTCTTGGATCTATTCATTTAATGTCTGGGTACTTGCCAGGTACTTGTGACTTGGTTGGCCACTGTTGGACACAGGATACTGGGTTTGATGGACCCTTAGTCTGACCTACTATAGCATATCTTATTTTCTTATGGCTTTCGCCATCACCTTCACAAATCCTGCGAAGGTTAAGTCCTCAGGTTGAGACTTTCTTTGCTCTTCTGGAGGAGAAGGTTCTGAGGGGAGACACTCAGAGTCATCGGAGTAGGAATCCATGGTGCCATCCTCACTGAAACCGACAGGAAATGGGGCCCTAGGCACTCGGCTTTCTGTGAAGACACCGGCAAATCTGGACGGGGGGGGGGGGAACTATAGGCCTCAGCTTCTTAGCTGGCCTAGGTGGAATTTCCTCCTCCAAGAAAACAGCAACGACCACCGTTATAGGCAGGGGGAGGTTATGATGCTCCGATGAGCACCGCTGCCAGCCCAGGAATTAATGCCAGATGGGCCAGTAATGCGCCAATGAGCACATGGAGCTTATCCAACAGTGACTCTTAAGACAGATGGTGTTGACTCTGATGCTGCTGGTTGCCATGGGACCGATGCTCTGCATCGCCCTCTCCACTGCCAGTTGAACTCTCCGCTCAAGCTCCTCCTCAAACATTGCCAATGCCAACTCTGACTGGGAAGAAGGAGGGGTGGCCAGGGCCTCTTTGGTACCAAGAGGAGGATTGGTGACTGGCGTCAGGACTGGTGGAGATCATCGCGGACTCTCGGGACCAATGGAGGACTGGTGTTCTTCATCGCAGGGTCACTACGGGAGCATCACAGCATGAGCTGGTTCACCCCCGAACCTGGCACCATGTATTGACGGGGACCAATGACGATGCTTCTTTGGCTTCCCTCAATGCTCGGCAAGGTCTTTGCCCGGTGCCAAGGCCAATATCAAGGAACCTGACATCCTCAGCCTGGAGGTACTCAATGGTGGCCAGTTCCTGTCACCCCTAGCAGCCAACAGAACTGACGGTCTCACTGATGCCGATGTATCTATTTTCTCTAGCCCGAAGAGTTGTTCCTTCTTATCAAGCCAAAGACAATGTCCCTTCAATTTAATCTGGGCGCATTTGCGGTAACCCTGGACATCATGTGATGCCCACAGGCAGAGGATACATTCATCATGGGGGTCCATGATGGACATGGACCTTGGGCACGAGGGCATCACTTGAAACCAGTTGTGGCCATGAAGGGATGAAATAAATGGGAAGCAACATCACAATCGATGCTGGCGGGTGTCGAAGGCCAGCGGGCACTGAAGCACTGCCGTTGCGAAGAATTAACCATGAAAGGAAACTGACCAATAAATGACAAAAACCCTGACTAGGAACACTACAGGGAGGACTGAGAGGGACCCGGTTTTGAACACAGGCGAAAAAAAATTGTGTTAAAGAAAAAATGGAAAAGTTTTCTAAAATAGATCAAAGAGGTTGAGAGTGAGCTCAACCACGATGCTGCATTGTGGCAAGTCAAAGTTCTAGAAACTTTGACATAAGTTTTCCATGTCAGGGCAGGACTGGTACTAGCTTTTATGCTGCCTTGTGCAAACAATTACTGTGCTGCCCCCCTAACATTCAGTCTTTGTCCCGCGCCTATAAAAAAAGGCCAAGCTCTCTCCAGCAATCTATATTTTTAAAAAGTGCCCTCCCCCAAACAACCCATGGTCAAGGGAAGGATATTAGATACCCTAAGAAAACCTTACATCTTTGCGCGCACACACACACACACACCTTCTACAGATGCATACAATTCAATTATGCATTTATAACAGATTTTACATGAAAAAAGAACATTCAAAAGTACAGTCTTCTGAGGCCGAATATCACTTACAATATGCATATTTACATGCACTGCTGTGGGGCGAACCAGAAAATCCTACAAAAAAGACACTTGGAACTCCTATGGAATTACATTTTTTGTAATATGTGCTGGGAGTGGGCTTGGCCCTCAGAAAGCCATGAATAAAAGGAATTACCATTACAATATAGTAAACCTCCCATACCAAAACAACCTTAACTATCTGCACTCAAATAGTAACAATCTAATATATGAAAAGGTAACACTGCACATATTACACCAGGCCCTAGAACAGCAATACACTTCCTATTAGGAAAACAGAACAAATCAGATTGCTATAGACTACTACAGATAAATTATATGGTAGCAGAATATCTCACCTCAGTCACACATGGAGAACACAGACAGACCCTGACCAAATACAGAATTAAGAGACTAGAAATTATAAATAAAAACATGCTAAGAAGAACTGTTGTTCTATAGCGTTTGAAAGTAGGAGAAGAGAAACTTCTTGCTCTAAAAGAGCAGAGTGATCGGTATGTCTCCACGCCTGCAGAGGTGGGGAGTCGGGAGGGAGAGACTGGAAATTGAGGTGGTAACCCTGTGCAATGATTGCTATCACCCATTGATCTGTGGTGATGTGTTGCCACCTTCCTAGGAAGTGGCACAGCCGTCCTCCTACTGGAATAGTTGGAAGAGGGGTTTGGCAAATGCTCTCCAGGTGAATGTCAAAAACCTGCAGCAGGGCCAAGTGGTGAAGCTGCTGTTGGCTTCTGTTTGTGTGTCTGGCGAGGTTGAGTCTTACAATAAGACCTTGCAGGCCTAGACTTGGTTGAAGGGGGATAATACTTCCGTGTACGGAAGAAAGATTTTTTGGAGTCCTTTCTAAAGATTTGTTTAGAAGGCAAGTCAGGAGGCATAGATGAGAGCTGTTTAAGTGTCTCATGATGATCCTTTAATTCAGCAACAATTTGTTGAATTTGCTAGCCAAACAAATTATCCCCTAGGCAGGGTAAATCAGATAGCCTGTCCTGAACTTCTAGTCGCAAGTCAGATGACTTAAGCCAAGCCCAGCGTCTGGCTGAGATGGCTGTGGCTGAAATTCTAGTGGAAGCATCAAAGATGTCATAAGCTGTTCTTATTTCGTGCTTCCCAGCTTCAAATCCTTTGTTGAGGAGGGATTGAAGCTGTGGCTGGAATTGTTCAGGCAAGGCATCCGTGTATTCCTGCATCTGTTTCAGGAGGACTCTATTGTATTGAGTCATATAAAGCTGATAAGAAGCTATTCTGGAAATCAGCATAGCCCCTTGATACACCTTCCTACCTATAGTATCTAGGAATTTGTTTTCCTTAGTAGGAGGCATGGAAGAGTGTGGTTTTAGTCGTTTAGCTTTCTTTTGAGCTGATTCTACGACTACGGAATGATGGTCTAATTGAGTTTTTTGAAACCCAGGAGCTGACTGTTCAAGATATGTAGAGTCAGCTTTTTTGTTGACCGGGGAAACAGTGCCAGGAGATTCCCAATTCTTTTTAAGGAGGTCTAGAAAAACCTGATGAATGGGAATAGAAGTGATGATTTTTGGGGCATCCAGGAATTGGAGCAATTCCATCATCTGGTGCCTGTCATCTTGTTCAGATTGGAGTTGGAAAGGAACCAACTCTGACATTTCCTTCACAAAATTTATGAAAGAGAGGTCCTCTGGGGGAGAACGCTTTCTACTCTCTGCAGGAGAGGGTGGTAAAGGCAAATCATCGGTGTCAGTAGATGTATCATCACCCCAAGTGTCATAGGGATCTTGGTGATGACTGGTAGGACCTCGAGGGGGTTGAACTCCTGAGGGTCCAGGTTGAGGCACCGAAATATTGGTTGAAGTCACCGGGGGCACCGAGGAAAACCTCGATGGAATTGGTGCCGTTATCGGTGCCGGTGAGGGCACCGAAGGAATCGGAGTCGGTCTCGATGGAATCGATGCCGACATCGGAAACCTCGGTGGAGCAGAGGTGCTTATCGCCCCCGAAGACAAGGTCGGTGGCGAGGGACGACATGGCACCGATGGAATTATCCCCGAAGGGGGAATCCGATACGGTGTTTCTCCACTGGATGTAAAACCTGTCGGTGACAGCGGTCTTGCCGGTGTCGGTGACGCAGGTATCACCGGTGGAAGGGCTGTGAAAAGCGCTTCCATCCGGTTTAGCAACGGAGCCAGTGCTGCTGCAATCGGCTCGGTGGTCGGTTCCACCCTCGGTGCCGGTGCCGGAGGAGGTTGGAATCGTTGCATCGCCTTGTCGATGGCCTCCTGGACCAGCCGGTCCAGTTCTGCCCGGGGTAACAAGACCCGGCTCGACGGGAGAGGGAGGCTGAGGCTGAGCCGGAGGGACCACCGTCACCGGTGGAGTCGCGGCTCCCAAACCCCGAAGGGGTGAGGGTTGCCTCGGTGCCTGCGAAACAGGAGTGGACGGTGCCACTTCTGATCGAGGCTTTTTTGGCGGTGGCTCAGTCTGGACGGAGGTCGATGACGTCGATTCCTCGACAGGCCGAGACTTATGACGTCGATGGCGATGTTTCTCCTTTCGATCCCCTTGAGCATCAGGGGAAGGAACGGGAGTCGATGGCCGGGAAGTCATCGAAGGAGGATGATCACCGAAGGATTGTCGATGATGATGAGACCTCGTCGGTGCCGGTTCCGATGACGTCGATGCAATCGATGGCGTTGGGGTACGAGCGTGGAAGAGGAGCCCCATCTTCTCCATTCTGGCTTTGCGACCCTTTGGAGTCATTAAAGCACATTTAGTGCAAGTCAGAACATCATGCTCGCTTCCCAAACATAAGACACAGACTCCATGGGGGTCTGTGATTGACATAGTTCGGGTACAGTCCGGACACCGACGAAACCCCGACGCCATGGCGAAGAGCCAAAAATTTAGCCGCGGGACTGTCGACTGACAACAGGCCTCGAGGGCCAAATTTGACGGAAGTCAACTAAACCACGGCAAAAACTTACCGAAGTTCCGCGGACCGAAAATTTGACGAAGGGAGACCCCTGTGGGGCAAATTTTCTTCAAAACTAAGAGTTTGAAATTCCTGTCAGGAACGTGGTTAAGAGCTCTTCTACCACGTGGCTACTGCTGCGCGGAAAAAAGAAGACTGAAGGGAGACCCCTGCTGGCTGCAGGGTTAGTGCCGTGCTGGGCATGCCCAGTAGGGGCCAGTCAAGGTTCTTGAAACTTTGACAGAAGTTTTCCGTGGTTGGGCTCCATCCTCGATGTCACCCATTTGTGAGGACAACCATCCTGCTTGTCCTGTGAGAAAAACAGAAACAGTACCATTCTTCATAAAACATTAAAAAGTAAAATCAAGAAATATAAATATCACTCGTAACAGTAAAATCATAGTCATAAAAAGAATAAATATTTCAAAATTGTTAACAAATAGAATATCCAAAATTTCCCAAACACCAATAAAATATTTCAAAATATCTGATGAATAAAAAAGTCCAATAATTAAAATATGTTCTAATATTTCCCAAAAACAATAAAATATTTCAAAACAGTAGAAACACCAAATTACACCCAATAATTAAAACTAATAAGGATTAAAAAATCTCCTGCTCTCCATACCTGGAATCTTTTGATTTCTAGTCACCTTGAGATTGTAGCAAATTGGGGAGGTAGGGCCACATAAACTTTATCTTGACACACACATACATATTCACTCTCTTACACACTCCATCTCTTATATACATTCCTATGCTCTCACATACACTTGCTCACGTTCCCTCACAGACACATTATGTGTGTGTGAGCATGCCTGTGAGAACCTATAGGTGTTACATAGGCTCTCAGAGGCGCACACACACACACACGCACTTGCACACAGGCTCTCACACAGACATACACAAGTACACAGGTTCTCACACAGACATACACACATACATATGAACACAAGCTCTGATACATACACTCAAGCTCTCACACAGAAACAATACATACATATGCCACTCTCCTGTGTTTGTGAGCTATTTTCTTGGCTTGGTCTGCTGTTTTGCAGAGGCTCTTTTGAGTGTGAGTCCAGAGGACCAGCAGCTGCTGGGACGAGAGCTGCACGGCCGGAGAAGGAACCGAAAGTGGGGTAGGAAGCGGTGGCATCGGTTGTCTCCCATAGACAATTAGGAATGGAGAGGCACTAGTTGCAGAGTGAGTGTGGGAATTAAAGGAGAACTCGGTCCAGGGGAGAAGAGTGGACCAGTCATTCTGTCTGTCATTCACGAAGGAGTGGAGGAATACCTTCAGGGTGGTGAAATCAAGGTGATCCCCAAACTTCTTGAAAAGTGAGTGCCAGTAGTTTGCCGTGAATTGAACTTCGCGATTGGAGGCGATGTGCTTTGGGAGTCCATGGATCAGAAGACATAAGGAGAGCATTTATGGTACTACTTGCAGCTTTCCCTCTCTTTCTCACTCATAAAATATCTGATTTAGCTGGGTTAAGCTATAATTTATTATTGTCATGACCTCGTCTGCCATGCAGCCTCTCCGTGCCATGGTCCTGTCCGCTATGACTCTTCCTAACCTGCAGAGATCTTCCGCAAGCCTCCTCCTCGCTGGTCTCATCACGCCCAACTCTCAGCCCCATGTAACCCAGCCTTGCCAGAACTACCTTGCCTCTTTATTGAGTCACCCTTGGCTCTCTGACTGGCCACTCTAGTCTTGCACCTTGCCTTGTGGCTTCCGGGCCTTCTGCTTTCTTGCTCTTTGTCTTGCGGCCTATGTGGGCCTTACCTTGTCTTGTGGCCTTTGGGCCCTTTGTCTCCTTGAACCTTGCTCTGTGGCTTATCTAGGTCTTCTCTTGCTTAATGGCCTTCAGACCTTTTGTCTAGTGGCCTTTGGGTCTCCAGGCTTGATCCAGCCTGTCCAGACTCACCATGATGTACTGCTACCGCAACAAAGACCTACTGGCACCCAGATCCCAATGTCTCAACCTGTGGGGGAGGGGGCTGGCTAGGCGGAAAACTATCCCTTCTCTAGCCCAGTGTCCTGCCTTGCAAACTTACACAGCTCCTGGGGTGGTATACTCAAGATATCAGAAATCCTGACAATTATGCCCCAGCCACTGAAGAGATTTAGGGAACAGTGAAATTTGCAATAATAGAGGGAATAATTGAGGGGAATACATGAGTGTTTTGCTAGCTGGACAAAGGTGAAAAAGTTGTATTATGATAATACTAGGCAAGGGACTAGATTATACTGCTGCCTGGATTGTTTCTTGAGCACATATATGTGAAAATACTACTCTAATGTTATTTAAGCTGCACTGGTTGTCTGTATCTTGGAGGATCAAATTCAAGGTAATTATGTTAGTTTTTAAAACTAAGTTTTGTTGCGTAAGTTAAGATAAGTGAATTGATTAAAGAAAAGAGTTATCACATTCATGTTCTTTTGTAGAAGTGGTCGAGAACGACTGATAGCCCCTGAAGCAGGCGCGAGGAGCGCGCCGAAACATTGTCAATGTCGGGCGAGACATCTGGGCAAATCAGCCAATATTCATGCGAAAAATGATCGCAGTTCAAGAGATAAGTACAATTTAAAACAAATATTAGAGAGGATATCACGTTTTAATGGTTGAAATGGGAAGTGTGAGGTGTGTGTTTTAAAAAATACGGGTAATTCAAGGGAGGCTTTTTTTGCACTTAAAGAAAATAAAAATAAAAACATTAACCAGACAAGCCATCAGTGAGTTGGTAAATGACGTGACTAAACAGTGTTTACACAAGAGAGGGGTTGTAGCCCTGTAAGGGCAAGAGCCCATGAGACTGGAAGCACTATACATTCTTCTGATACCACTCTCTGCTGGTTGTTGTCTTTTTGAACAATTTTTTGAATGTTTATTGTCAAATATATAATCTGCTCGTTTGCAGTTTCCCTCAAGTTGTTGTGAAAATTTGTTTTGCTTATAAATTTGAGGACGTGAGCCAGTATTAAGATACGTTTTTAAAACTCTACATAACCTAGTTCTTAGGAGATCCATATTCAGTGCCATTTAGCTGGATAAGTTCAGACTTATCCGGTTAAGTGGTGATGTTTCAATATTCGGCTGTGTTCAGCAGCTGCCATTTAGCTAGCTAGCACACTAAATGGTGGGAGGGATAGGGAATTCTGCGGCATGGCTACTTATCTGGCTAACTTAGCAGGTCTAAAGTTAGCCAGTTAAACTTATCTAGCTAATTATTAGTTATATGGGTATATTCAATGGCACTCAGACAAGTAAACCAGATATGTTTATCCGGCTAACTTGTACAGTCGGATAGTGGCTGAACATGGACTTTAGATGTTTTAATACTGTTTTAAAGATTTATCGTCCATCCTGATTATTAAGATCTTCTTTATGCAGCCTATTGTATGTGCTTTCAGTGAAGCTAATCAGATTAGCTGAGTCACGTGAAAGGTTATTTTGTGTGGTAGGTCTGCATCTCTGGAATGAAATTCCACATGATCTCAAAGCTGAAATATAAATAGTGAGGTTTCATAAACTGCTAAAATCTTATTTGTACAGGCTTTTGATGATTGAGTCTGAAGGATATTATTATTTTTGCCAGCTATGCTTTTATTTTGGTTTACCACAGGGTTTTTTTTAAGGAATAATAATTTTCACAGTGTTTTAAGATGCTTCTTATTTATTTTATTTGTATGTTATTATGGCTATAAGTTAGATTTTATGAGTATGACTTTGTAACCCACCTAGAACTGGTGATAGTGCGGGATATATGTTCTAAAATAAGCAAATAAATACATAAATATATAGGTGTAGGGCATATTTACTAAGCTATACTAACAAACAGTAAACAGTGTTTACCACATGTTAAAAAAAAATTACCATGGAAATAATGCAGAGAATGTGAAATTTCCAAACATTAGTACCTGGTCCATAAATTCGCTTTTACACAATATGGTAATGAGCTGCATTGCATACAAATTAATACAAAGCAGCTCACTGCTATGGAAATGGCATAGCACAGCATGTGTTAAACGCTCGTTAGTTGAATTAATGCACATTCAAATACTCCCAGGGGTCGGAATTTAAAGGGGTTGTTACGCTCGCTGCCTGTGGCAGCCCCGCAGTGCAGCCCTCTTACCTTTCTAAGCAACTTCCAGGCTCCAGCTCCCCATCGCTTACGGCAGTAGGCCGCTGACTCTGACCTCGGGCTCCCACCAGCGCCTCCGGCCCTGCTCCACTTTCCGGGACTTCCAGTCAGGATGCCTCCATCCGTCGGGCCTCTCCGCAGGGTTTGCGAGAGACACCGCCAGCGGTACCGTGCACCTCCCTAGGCGCGCGCATCAGTAAACCTTTTAAAGGGCCCACGGCGGGAACCTGGCCGCGGACCGGGTTGCTGACATCAGATCCTTCAGCGTATAAATGCTCAGGCCTCGCACTGAAGCGTTGCCTTTGCAACAGGTCTCCTTGGTTCCCTGTTTGGTTCTGAGTACTCGTTGCCTTCGTGCTTCCTTGATCCGTGTTCCAGTTTGTCTTCAAGTTCCTGTGTCTTCATCTCATCTCATCTGTACTCTGATTGACCTCCTGGTGCTGACCTCAGCTATGTCCAACCTTGTCTGCCTTCTCCAAACCTGACCTCTGCTATGTCCGACCTTGCCTGCCTTCTCCAAGCCTGATCTCTGCTACGTCTGACCTTGCCTGCCTTCTCCGTGCCTTGACCATTGCTACGCCTGACCACCCCTGCCTTCTTCGTGCCTTGACTATTGCTACATCTGACCATGCCTGCCTTCTCCGTGCCCTGACCATTGCTACGGATGACCATGCTACAGACTCCTTTGTGTCCAGAGTTCTACGTTGCCAACTCTGGGCTGAACCACCTACCATTGTCATCTAATCCCGAGGCCCGCCTAAGTCCTGCCAGCCCCGGCACCCAAAGGCTCAACCCGAGGGGAACATGGGCTGGTATAGGTGAAGCTCCAGTGGCCTCTAGCTTCAGCCCACTCCATCTGCTGATGGTGGGGACCCGTAGGCCCTTGCCTGCGGGTTGTGTCAACCCCACCTCAGCCCAAGAATCCATCTCCAGCGCACCAGGGGCCATATGGCTCCAGAAAGTCCCTCACCATTGCAGTGCCCATAAAATCCCTAAGGGTCTAGTGGATTCCCTCCTCCAACCTTCCTCCCACACCTCAACCTGTTAAAATAAATTAAAGGTTGTAAAAAGCCCCGTAGGACTTGCCTCCTTGAAGAAAAAGCTCTCCAGAACTTCCCTCCCATTTCCAGGACCTTCAACACAGCTTACTTGAAATCCTTGTAGTATAGAGGGGGAAGGAATAAGCCCTACTAGCTCCTGCCACACTACCACTATTTTTTAAAATGGCATCGGCTGACCCCAGGCATTCCTTTGCCTCGAGGGAGTTTATCATAATTTAGTAAATTCTGCAGTAGTTTTCCCAGTGGTACAAACTGGAGAAATTACTTACCTGATAATTTTGCTTTCCTTACTAGATAGATGGACTCAGGACCAGTGGGTTTATGCTACCCTGCCAGCAGATGGAGATGGAGCAAGCTGACTTCACAGTATACATAACCCTGCAGTGACCCCAGCCTCCTAGTATTCTTTGTCTCCAGCAGATGGTGGATGTGCATCTCTCTATGGGGATTGCTTTGAGCATTTAGAAAGGAGAAATTTGAAATTCTAAATTCAGGAAATGAAAGCCCGGTTCTCCTGCGGTGATACCTAAAGGTCCCTCCCCCAGTTGAGAATTCCTGAGGTGATTTCTGTGGTCATTCAGAGGTGTGCCGTGGTCCGGTAGTTGGGTTTTCCCAGCGAGGACTTATCTGCTAGTTCAGCAGAAAGGTAACGGGTGCAGGAGGCCAAATGCGGCGGTGATAGCAGATGTGCTCTACCCCCGCAGCCAGAGACCATCTCTGTACTCAAGCTGGTAAGCGGTGAGTTCAGGTAAGGTCTAAAAAAAAAAAAGGAGAAAGAAGAGCTTCCTTCAGTCTCCGTTCTCAATGCGTCATGCTGACGTTCATTTCCGCTTCTGTTGGGGTTGGGCAGCCTGGCGGGTTGAGCGGCCCCAAGTGAGCTAGGCCCCACATTTAGTCTTTTGTCTTGCACGCAGCATGATAGGCTGTGGCGGCCGTTTTTGCATGCTCTTGTACATGTTCTGCTCTCTCTATAGGCTGTCGGTATGCGCAGTATGTTGGCTCACTGCACACGCTGTGCTCTCAGTTTTTGGTTGCACTTTTACATGCACAAACTTTTTTATGCACTTAACTTGTTGCACAAGTTGTGCATGTGCCTTGCTGCACTTTCTTCTAGGCACTAATTTTTTGGGCGCGAGCCGTTCCGATGCACATTTACTAAAGCGATGGCACTGGTAAGCAAGAAGCCTAAGTGTCTTCCTGTTTGTGTTGCTTGTCATATTAGGGCTTTTCAGACTGGCCTGGCTTCTAACCTGTGTCAGCAGTGCTCAGATGCTCAGGGAGAGTTGTCTTCCTTGGATTTTACTAATTCTGGCTCTTCTCATTCTGATGACGGGTTGATCATGGCCTTGACTGGGGGGGTCACCAGATCTTGGTTCTCCCTTGACTAGCTCCTCTGCTGGTGAGGGCAATTCTGTGGGACCAGCTCCAGTTCCTTCCTGGCTTGGTCTGGACCCAGTTGCTTTTTCTTGGGTGGAATTCTTTCAAGGCTTACAAGCCTTTCTTCAGCCTCCGCTTCTCCCCTTTCTGTCTGGTTGGACCCTCAGCTGGTGGCTCCTCCCTCTTCCAGTCCTATGCTTAAGTGCCGGGGCGTGCCCCGGCTCCCTGCAGGTGGTTCCCAACATGTATCCAGATGGCACTGATGATGAGGTTGATCCGGATTCCCTGGAAGATGGGGAAATTCCTCCAGTGCTGGAACCGTATCGATGCATGTTGCGGTTCTTTCAAAGAGATGAACTGCTGGCTGTTATTTCCTAGACCAAATCACAAATTTTAATGCCTGCAGGATTGAAAACAACAATAAAAAAGTACAAATGTTACAGAGAAGTGGCTTTGTTCTGTGCTGGGTCCCTTGATTGTGTTTTGATTGTTATGAACAGTACAAAAAATCCTGTAAACTGCTGACGAGAACATCCCAATAAATAAGTAATTATGTTATATCCATCAAAAAGCTCTGAAGACTTTAATAGAAATTAATGGACACTAAGAACATAAGAACATAAGAAAATGCCATACTGGGTCAGACCAAGGGTCCATCAAGCCCAGCATCCTGTTTCCAACAGTGGCCAATCCAGGCCATAAGAACCTGGCAAGTACCCCAAAACTAAGTCTATTCCATGTTACCATTGCTAATGGCAGTGGCTATTCTCTAAGGGGCGGATTTTCATACTCCGCGAATAGGCCTACTTTTGTTTGCGCTCCAGGCGCAAACAAAAGTACGCTGGATTTTAGTAGATACGCGCGGAGCCGCGCGTATATGCTAAAAACCTGGATCGGCGCGCGCAAGGCTATCGATTTTGTATAGCCGGCGCGCGCCGAGCCGCGCAGCCTACCCCCGTTCCCTCCGAGGCCGCTCCGAAATCGGAGCGGCCTCGGAGGGAACTTCCTTTTGCCCTCCCCTCACCTTCCCCTCCCTTACCCACCCACCAGGCCCTGTCTAAGCCCCCACCTTACCTTTGTTGGGGGATTTACGCCTCCCAGAGGGAGGCGTAAATCCCCACGCGCCAGCGGGCATCTTGCGCGCCGGGCCGCGACCTGGGGGCGGGTACGGAGGGCGCGGTCACGCCCCCGGACCGCCCCGGGCCGTAGCCACGCCCCCGTACCCGCCCCCCAAAACGCTGCCGACACGCCCCGAAAACGCCGCGACGACCGGGACCGCCCCCGACACGCCCCCCTCGGAGAACCCCGGGACTTACGCGAGTCCCGGGGCTCTGCGCGCGCCGGTAGGCCTATGTAAAATAGGCGCACCGGCGAGCAGGGCTCTTAAAATCCACCCCCATGTGAACTTAATAGCAGGTAATGGACTTCTCCTCCAAGAACTTATTCAATCCTTTTTTAAACACAGCTATACTAACTGCACTAACCACATCCTCTGGCAACAAATTCCAGAGTTTAATTGTGCATTGAGTAAAAAAGAACTTTCTCCGATTAGTTTTAAATGTGCCCCATGCTAACTTCATGGAGTGCCCCCTAGTCTTTCTACTATCCGAAAGAGTAATTAACCGATTCACATCTACCCGTTCTAGACCTCTCATAATTTTAAACATCTCTATCGTATCCCCCCTCAGCCGTCTCTTCTCCAAGCTGAAAAGTCCTAACCTCTTTAGTCTTTCCTCATAGGGGAGCTGTTCCATTCCCCTTATCATTTTGGTAGCCCTTCTCTGTACCTTCTCCATCGCAATTATATCTTTTTTGAGTAACGGCGACCAGAATTGTACACGGTATTCAAGGTGCGGTCTCACCATGGAGCGATACAGAGGCATTATGACATTTTCCGTTTTATTCACCATTCCCTTTCTAATAATTCCCAACATTCTGTTTGCTTTTTTGACTGCCACAGCACACTGCACTGACGATTTCAATGTGTTATCCACTATGACGCCTAGATCTCTTTCTTGGGTTGTAGCACCTAATATGGAACCCAACATTGTGTAATTATAGCATGGGTTATTTTTCCCTATATGCATCACCTTGCACTTATCCACATTAAATTTCATCTGCCATTTGGATGCCCAATTTTCCAGTCTCACAAGGTCTTCCTGCAATTTATCACAATCTGCTTGTGATTTAACTACTCTGAACAATTTTGTGTCATCTGCAAATTTGATTATCTCACTCGTCGTATTTCTTTCCAGATCATTTATAAATATATTGAAAAGTAAGGGTCCCAATACAGATTCCTGAGGCACTCCACTGCCCACTCCTTCCACTGAGAAAATTGTCCATTTAATCCTACTCTCTGTTTCCTGTCTTTTAGCCAGTTTGCAATCCACGAAAGGACATCGCCACCTATCCAATGACTGTTTACTTTTCCTAGAAGCCTCTCATGAGGAACTTTGTCAAACGCCTTCTGAAAATCCAAGTATACTACATCTACCGGTTCACCTTTATCCACATGCTTATTAACTCCTTCAAAAAAGTGAAGCAGATTTGTGAGGCAAGACTTGCCCTGGGTAAAGCCATGCTGTATGATTTAATGTCATCAAATGAAAATTTTTTATTTGAAAAAAACAAAAAACAATTACAGGATATAAACAAACATAACTTACGAAGGAAAGGAATGCAATTGTCAGCTATAAGTGGTTAACTTTTTACAGTTTAAAATTCTTTAAAGCACACTAAAAACCCTGAAGTCCATATTGAGCTGCGGGCTACCTGGGTAAATTATACCATATGTTTAGTGGCTCAGCCATGCTGCTAAATATATTCAGACAAATGCCAGGTAAGTTATCCAGGTAAGTTTATCTGCATAATTTTAGTTGTGCCAAGAGGAAGTCCTAAAGTTATCTGGATAACTTACCCAGAAATGCCTGCGGAATGCTCTCACTTTATCCAGATAAATTGTACCCAGATAATAAGTCATCCAGGTAAAATGAATCGACGAGCAGGAATTTAAAACTTCAGGTAACTGTAAAGTTATTCAGATGAATCCCTGTGAACATTGATATCCAAGTTAAGTGTTGCACATGAATACATTAAACAAACAAATCAATCCCAAAACAACTTACAGTCACTGAGACTTTATTTTCACTTACCCATACGTCCATCTTGCGGTGGACTTATCAAAGACAGTCTGTTTGGTCCACCTACTGTCTCTGGCTAAAAGCATAAATGTAAATATAAAATGTGAAACATATTTTACTATATGACTAATCAAAAAATGTATATACATAGTGCATGGGTTATTCTGTAAATTTAACTTTCAGTTATAGCCCCCACTATTTTACTTAGAAAAGGCAGGAAATATATATACTCTTTGAAACATGAAGTTTCATCCTGCTCTTTTCGGCCTTCAGCTCATTAGGAAACAGAGCTAGGATCTTGGCACAATGCACCTTCATTTGCATCTTGGGTAGTAAGACGATTTTGTTATATTTTCAGGTTACCAGGTGCTCAAGGAATGTTTGTGGATAAAAGTGGGGAAAGGAGAAATTACTATTTACCTGATAATTTCTTTCCTCTAAGGAAGGCAGGCCAATCCACATGAGTGGGTTATTCACCTCTACCAGCAGATGGAGATGGAGTAAAGCTGATGTCACAGACATATAGCCCTGCTCTGACATCAGCCCCGCCAGTATTCTCTGGAAAAGCCAAACAGTGGACAAACTGATTCGACTTGAACATGACTATTAACAGTCAACCACTCATGTTTCCAATCAATTTGGAACACAGAGCACAGGTAAAATAATTAACATTCACTAACTGACAGGCTAGTTATGAACCTTGGTAGTCCTTCAAAGAATAAACAGGAACAACACTCTGCATTATCCATATATAAGGACAAACTAAAAGGCAAGTTGGCAGCCGAGGGCGGGTTATGGATTGGCTTTTCTTCTTTACAGAAATGGTTAGGTAAGTAGTAATTTCTCCTTCCTCTGCACTCAGGTACGCAATCCATACAAATGGGATGTACCAAAGCTACTCACTAACAAGGCGGGAAGCTGCCTTCAGTCCCAACAACACCGCACATGCGACGGTGGAGTCCTTCTAAGCCCAAACATCCAAGCGGCAATATTTGGAAAAAGATTGTAAGGAGAATCCTTGTCTCTGTTCAGCATTCCGCAACAGGAAACAAGAACTGAAGTGCTGCCCAAGATAACACCAAGGCCCCAGTGGAAAGTGTCCTCCCTTGTCCAGGCAATGGAACTTTTGAATCTACCTAGCCTGCTGAGATTACTTCTCTTAAGCAATGGGCTATAGATGCCTCCATCACCAGTTAACTTTGTTTATCTCTACAACAGAGCATAAACAGTCGTTCAGACTGTCTGAAAGAGATAGCAAATATTGCTTACCTATAACAGGTGTTCTCACAGGACAGCAGGATATTAGTCCTCACATATGGGTGACATCACAGGATGGAGCCCTGTACGGAAAACTTTTCTGTTGAAGTTTCTATAAAGCTTTGACTGACACTTGCACACTGAGTGCACTGAGCATGCTCAGCCTGCAATTATCCCTGTGAACCACAGGTGTCTCCCTCAGTCTCATCTTATAGCTAAAAGCGCAAGCGAAACTAAAATAAAAGTGAAAACGTATACAGACTCAACTCCGTGGGGTGGCGGGTGGGTTTTGTGAGGACTAACATCCTGCTGTCCTGTGAGAACACCTGTTACAGGTAAGCAACATTTGCTTTCTCACAGGATAAGCAGGATGGTAGTCCTCACACATGGGTGAGTACTGAGCTGAGGATGCCCGAGAGTGCACCAAATGCACCCAAGATGCGCAAAATGCCCAATGATGGGGGTGGAATTTGGAACGGAGGGCATCCTGAAACCCTTAACAGGTTGGTGGAAGGATGTTGGGTGGTTAAACAGAAAACAATAGGAGTAGACGGACTGGCCAAACATGGAGCATGCTGGCTACTCGTATCTAAGCAATAATGGGCTGTGAAGGTATGGAGAGAGCTCCAGGTTGCAGCCTGATAAATATGTACAAGTAGCACTGGCCGAAGGGAAGCTATTGAGGCTGGGACGGACGCAACAGAGTGTGGTTACACAAAGGGGCAGATTTTATAAATCTGCGCACATGCGTACTTTTGTTCGCGCACCAGGCGCGAACAAGAGTACGCGGGATTTTAATAGATACGTGCGTAGCCGCGCATATCCATTAAAATCCGGGGTCGGCGCGCGCAAGGCTGCCTAAAATCGGCAGCCTGCGCGCGCCGAGCTGCGCAACCTGCCTCCATTCCCTCCGAGGCCGCTCTGAAATCGAAGCGGCCTCGGAAAGAACTTTCCTTCCACCCCCCCCCCGGACCTTCCCTTCCCCTACCTAACCCACCCACCCGGCCCTATCTAAACCCCCCTACCTTTGTCGGCAAAGTTACGCCTGCTGGAAGCAGGCGTAACTTTGCGCGCGCCGGGCTGGCTGCCGCGCTCCATGTTCCGGTCCGGGGGCTGGTCCGGAGGCCGCGGCCACGCCCCCGGGCCGAAACCATGCCCCGCGGTGCCGCGTCACTCGCGACACGCCCCCGGAACGCTGTATCACTCCCGGCATGCCCCCGACACGCCCCTCCATGCAAGCCCCGGGACTTATGCACGTCCCGGGGCTTGCGCGCGCCGCTGAGCCTATGCAAAATAGATTTGGCACGCGCGGGGGGGGTTGGGTTACGTTTTCAGGGGGTATGCACGTATCTTACGCGCGTACCCCTTTGAAAATCTACCCCATAGTGTTGTAGTGAAATGCTTGCTTGTTGGTAGGAAAAGAGATACAGACCGTCAATTAGGAGGAATAGGTCTGTTTGCCCACTGGAACTCGCAGCTTGAGTCTTGCCACAGAAGGAAAGAGTTAGGTGGAATTCCCATGGAGTGTAGTGCAATCTAGATAGAATACAAGTGCACTATTACTGTCCAAGGAGTGGAAAAACCCTCTCGCTTTGGTGAGAGAGAGGTGTTGGGAAAAATGGGCAGAGTATATTCTGAGAAAGGTGAGATGCAACGTCTACCTTAAGAAGGATATGAAGTTGAATATGTAAAACCACTCAGTCACGGAGGAACGCAGGGTTGGATGAGTATGTAACAAGGTGTGTAACTCACTGAACCTTTTGGAAGAAGTGACGGTTATGAGGGAAAGAATTTCCCATGCCAAACTGTGAAATGAGAGGAATGGAAAGGCTCGAACGAAGAACGTATGAGACTTATAAGCACGAAATATAGGTTCCATTCCGTGACTAGTGAAAATAGAGGTGGCTTGATCAGTGGATAATCCATGGTAAGCTGACTCAGAAGGGGTTTACCGTTAATCGGGTATCCCCACTCCCAAACGATACACCAATTGAAACAGAGGTGTAGCTATGTGGAGGATGTCTGGGGAGCAGAATCCGAGGGAGCAAGAGAAATGAGTGGTGTAGAAAAAAGAAAAAGGGTAATACCCTTTTGTATGGACATGTGGTAAATCATGCCATTTTGAATGGTAGGATTTATGTGTGGAAGGTTTTGTGACACTACCAGTATCTGAGAACATCAGTGAGTCTACGATTTGTGACTGACTGGTGAGAAGGCAAATTGGTTACTGGTGTGAAATATTGAGAAGTATGGGAAGCATTCTGGTCTCGGCCAGGACGTGGGTCTGAGGAACAGTGAACTCCGTCCCGGTCCAGCATTAGAAGAGTGCTGGCTATGAGAGGCAGCAGAAGAGACACATTTAAGAGGCCCTTGATGGGAACGCATTGGAAAACATGTGTAGGGAGTAGAATCTGTGCACCGTATGGTTCGATTCGGACGCAGAGGGCAAGTTCAGTTGACCTCAGCATTAGAAGATTTTTCCCGCTACACATGTAATCCGAGACCATTCGAGAGGATGGAAACCTACATGGAGAAGGTTTGCTAGTGCGTTCAGTAAATCTCTTAGATAAGTGGTCCGAGGATGCATGGAGTGAGCAAGGGCCAAGGGTAGAGCTGCGCAGCTTCTTTGCAGAGCAGCTAAGAGGTTGTGCGTGCTTTTGTGTTGGAAAGCACATTGTCCCTATGCTCTCTGTCTGTATGCACAAAGATTTGTTGCAGAGGCAGTATTGGAAGGCATAAGGGTATAACTCATGGCTACAAGCTCCAGGAAGTTCATGTGAAACTGTGCCTGGAGTGGAATAGACGCATATTGGGTTGAGAAGATTTTAGGTCAAACTTTACAACCCTGAGTAAATGCGAGCATGAGCAGAATCAGACTAGGTTTTGGTTCTAGATCTGCAATATGGATGAGGGACGAAAGCGGTTGACCAGCTTAGACCCACTGATAATGGAAAATCACTGAATCTAACCCATAGCAGTTTTGGATCTATGAGGAAAATGCATAGTGAAAAAATCTCATGGCCCGACAATGAAGAATTGAGAGGCTGAGGTTATGGAATATGCGCGCAGGGACATGTAAGAATTTATTAGAATGTCTGCGCGGATGCTGGACAGGAAGGTCATTGTGACTGTGGTGTCCAGAAGTGTTGTATAAGAGATTTATGGCAGTAACAGTAATCCCAGGTAGTAAATTTATAGTGGGTCATGAAGAAGTTAGAGCTCCTTGCATGGACTGACTGTGGTTATGCAGCTGTCCATGCAAGGAAAAGCGTGAATGATTATGCACGCCGTAGAGAAACAGCAGTCACCGATAGTGATTCAATGAAATACCCAGTTGCCGAAGCTGGTGCAACCGGCAGAGCTTGGGATTGTAATATTGTTGACTCACCATGAAGCACATAGAAAGATTAGAGGTAATGTACTTACTGTGATATGGAAGCATGGTGACGAGAGATACCATTTACCTGTGCCTTCTGAAGAAAGTTGGTATTTCTGAGGTCCAGGATGGGCGGAGAGTAACTACTTTTTGTTGAAAGAAAGAATAGTGTAATTAAAACTCCCCAACCCCTGCCTCCTGCGCTTTGTAGCGTCTGGGGGAGTGTACCGGGAACCTTGGTACAAAGTGGGGTGGCCGCTCTGATATCCGGCCAGTTGGGAGACCAGGAGGTGTCAAACTGGAGGGGCTGATATAATCTGGATATCATGTAACCTCCCACGGGAGCATGAGCGGTAAAGTCTTACCCACATTTCTGTGTGCTGTATAAGGAGACATCGAGACCTGTCGTCAGGCTTCGAGGTGGACTTGCACTTGAGGTAGTATTTGCTGGATCTTGTGTTTAGCAGATCAGTGAATGCATCTGGAACTTTGGTTCTGAATTAGGAACCAGAAGCCAGCGTATTAATCAGTACAGAGCCTGGTTGCTGAAAATGGGAGGATGTCTTGATGCAATCAAAAGAAATGATAGAGAGGTTCTCTTGGTATTGTGGCTGACACAGCTGGCATAGCGATATGTGACACTAATACGGTTCTTGGAAGGTACATGACCTAGAACTTTTCGAACCATATGGCCCGAATTCGAGAACACATTTCAATGGAAATGCCGCAGAAGCGGGTACTTACCATCCGACGTGGATCGCCGAAGGACGAGTCTGTGAAGATTGCTGGCTCCGTGGATTTCAGGAGTCATCGAGGGGTAGCCTGTCGGACATAAACATCCGTCTCAACTCTGATGCCTGGTATGGTGGCACAGGTATAGAGGAGACAGGCTGGGCGTGGCTCGCGCTACCACCGTAATTAGTGGAGGGCCACAATCCCGCACCAATGTCGGTGGGGTATGCCTCGGGAACAGGGGAGCCATCTTTGGTTCATGAACCTGGCCCTCGTCGCAGTGGCTCGATGTCTCATGACACCGGTGTAGAATTCTTCGGAACTCGGTCCGGTGTTTCTGGAGCACCAAGGACTGCCAGCACTGTGCGGAACAGTGGCGATGGCAGTGGTGATGTTGCTCGGCCCGGGCATTCTCCAGCACCGAGAAGGATAGCACCGATGTGCTGGATGGCGTCAGTGGCGGATGGTCACCGTGTCGGTGACGATGCGTGCCACGGTGCTCGGCCCGGTCTTTCCCCAGCGCCGAGATGGATGCCCTCGCTGTCTTGGATGGCGACTGATGACGGACTGTCAGCATGCTTGCAATGCTCCTGGCACTATGTAATGTTGTAGGTTAATACGGGGCTTTAATAAGAACCCAAAGCATGGAACACTGTGTTTAGGCGAGGGCATTACGTGGAGGTGCTATGTCAGTATTGACGGTGTTGATGGCAGCCGAAGCGGTTTCGAGGGTATTGTTAAAAATATATATGAAAAAACGTTGATGACCTGAGCAAAGCAATGATGACAATGATGGAGCACTGACGGCATCGGCATAGGTATCTATGGAAATGATGTGGCATCGAATAATCGAAAAAACATCGTTGGCATCAGAAAAATGATACTGGCATCGACGGAGTCGATGACCGCATTGATAGGAACGTCGAAGACACCGATGGAAACGATGTGGGCGTCGAGGGCATCGATGTATGGAGGCGGGTGCCGACGAAATCAGTGACATGGCCACGGGCATCGACGGCATGGTCATGGGCGTCAATGGCATCAATTGGCTTGACTCGGGCACCAATGGCGTCGATGGCATCGATGCCAATATGGGCATTGATGGCACTGAAATGGACACTGATGGAATCGATGTTGGCATTGATGTCATCGATGGAACTGACATTGGCATCGATATTACCATCGACTACATCGATGGAATCATAGAAACATAGAAACATAGAAACATAGAAATGACGGCAGAAGAAGACCGAATGGCCCATCCAGTCTGCCCAGCAAGCCTCACACATTTTTTCTCTCATTCTTATCTGTTACTCTTAGCTCCTTGTTCTATTCCCCTTCCACCCCCACCATTAATGTAGAGAGCAGTGATGGAGCTGCATGCAAGTGAAATATCTAGCTTGATTAGTTAGGGGTAGTAGGGGCAGTAACCGCCGCGATAAGCAAGCTACACCCATGCTTATTTGTTTTACCTAGACTATGTTGTACAGCTCTTGTTGGTTTTTTTTTTTTTTTCTTCTCCCCTGCTGTAGAAGCAGAGAGCCATGCTGGATATGCATTGAAAGTGAAGTATCAGGCACATTTGGTTGGGGTAGTAACCGCCGTAACAAGCCAGCTACTCCTCGCTTTGTGATTGCGAATCCTTTTTTTTCTTCACCCCTGTCGTTGAAGCTATGCAGGATATGCGTGAAGCATCAGGTTTTTTTTTTTTTTTTTTTTCCCCCTGCCCTTGAAGCAGAGAGCTATGCTGGAAATGCGTGATGTATCAGTCTTTCTCCCATGCCGATGCAGGAGAGAACCATGCTGGATATGCATGGAAAGTGAAGTATCAGGCACATTTGGTTTGGGGTAGTAACCGCCGTAACAAGCCAGCTACTCCCTGCGTTTTGAGTGCGAACCCTTTTTCTTCTCCTTTGCCGTTGTAGCAGAGAGCTCTGCTGGATGTGTGAAGTATCAGTTATTCTTCTCCCCTGTCATTGAAGCAGAGAGCTATGCTGTATATGCATTGAAAGTGAAGTATCAGGCATATTTGGTTTGGGGTAGTAACCGCCGTAACAAGCCAGCTACTCCCCTCTTTATGAGTGCAAATCCTTTTTTCCATTACCTCTTGCTGTTGAAGCTTAGAGCGATGTAGGAGTCACAGTAAGCATGTGTATGTTTATTTAGTAAGGGTATTGTGTCAATAGCCATCATTCTGGCGAGTCACCCACTCTTCATTGGTGGCCTCTTGACTTTATGGATCCGCAGTGTTTATCCCACGCCCCTTTGAAGTCTTTCACAGTTCTGGTCTTCACCACTTCCTCCGGAAGGGCATTCCAGGCATCCACCACCCTCTCCGTGAAGAAATACTTCCTGACATTGGTTCTGAATCTTCCTCCCTGGAGCCTCAAATCGTGACCCCTGGTTCTGCTGATTATTTTCCTACGGAAGAGGTTTGTCGTTGTTTTTGGATCATTAAAACCTTTCAAGTATCTGAAAGTCTGTATCATATCACCTCTGCTCCTCCTCTCCTCCAGGGTGTACATATTTAGATTCTTCAATCTCTCCTCGTACGTCATCCTATGAAGATCCTCCACCTTCCTGGTCGCCCTTCTCTGTACCGCTTCCATCTTGTCTTTGTCTTTTTGTAGATACGGTCTCCAGAACTGAACACAGTACTCCAGGTGAGGCCTCACCAAGGACCTGTACAAGGGAATAATCACTTCCCTTTTCTTACTTGATATTCCTCTCTCTATGCAGCCCAGCATTCTTCTGGCTTTTGCTATCGCCTTGTCGCATTGTTTCGCTGTCTTCACATCATTAGACACTATCACCCCAAGGTCCCTCTCCTGCTCCGTGCTCATCAGCCTTTCCCCCCCCATCGAGTACAGTTCATTCGGATTTCCACTCCCCATATGCATGACTTTGCACTTCTTGGCATTGAATCTCAGCTGCCATATCTTCGACCACTCTTCCAGTTTCCTTAGATCCCGTCTCATTCTCTCCACTCCTTCCGGCGTGTCCACTCTGTTGCAGATCTTAGTGTCATCCGCAAAAAGACAAACCTTACCTTCTATCCCGTCTGCAATGTCGCTCACAAAGATATTGAACAGGACAGGTCCCAACACCGATCCTTGCGGCACACCACTTAAAACCGCTCTCTCTTCAGAGAAGGCTCCATTTACCATCACACATTGTTTTCTGTCCGTCAACCAATTTGCAATCCAGGTCACCACATCGGCACTCACTCCCAAGCTTCTCGTTTTATTCACCAGTCTCCTGTGCGGAACCGTATCAAAAGCTTTGCTGAAATCCAAGTAGATGACATCTAGTGCTCTTCCTTGATCCAATTCCTTGGTTACCCAGTCAAAAAAGTCAATCAAATTTGTCTGACAGGATCTTCCCCTGGTGAATCCATGCTGCCTCTGGTCCATCAATTCTCCAGACTGTAGATAGTTGACTATTCTCTCTTTCAGCAGTGACTCCATTACTTTTCCCACCACCGAAGTGAGGCTAACCGGTCTGTAGTTGCCTGCCTCTTCCCTGTTCCCACTCTTGTGAAGCGGGACCACCACCGCTCTTCTCCAATCACTCGGCACCACTCCCGTTTCTAGGGATCTATTGAACAGGTCACACAGCGGACCCGCCAGAACATCTCTGAGCTCCCTCAATATCCTTGGATGAATCCCATCAGGCCCCATGGCTTTGTCCACTTTCAGGTTCTTTAGTTCTTCCCACACATTTTCTACTGTAAAAGGATTTTCATCTATTCCCCTTCCCTCCAGTTTCTTGTTGTTTAGAGATGGTCCTTCTCCAGGGTCTTCTTTAGTGAACACAGAGCTGAAGTATTCGTTTAATATTTCTGCCATTTCTTCGTCTCTCTCTACACATTGATCATTACCACCTTTCAATTTCACTATACCACTTTGGACCTTTCTCTTTTCGCTGATGTATCTGAAAAATGTTTTGTCACCATTTTTTATCTCCTTGGCAATCCTCTCTTCCGCTTGACTCTTTGCCAACTTGATTAATTTCTTTGTCTCCCTCAGTTGATACAAATATTCTTCTTTGTGCTCCTCCCTTTGGGATTCCTTTATATTTCTTGAATGCTGTTCTTTTAGCTTTAATTTTGTCAGCCACCTCCATTGAGAACCAGATAGGTTTCAGTTTTCTTTTGCTTTTCTTTACATTTCTAACATATAGAGCAGTTGCCTTGGTGATTGCTCCTTTTAGATTGGTCCACTGCTGATCCACATCTCTCTCGTTCTCCCATCCTTTAAGTTCTTCCTCCAGGTAGTTCCCCATTTCCTCAAAGTCTGTGTTTTTGAACTGTAAAACTCGGGTCTTTGTGGTTCTTTTCCCTATTATTTTAGTGATATTAAACCATACCGTTTGATGATCACTGCTGCTGAGGTGGGCGCCCACCTGGACATCTGAGACATTATCTGCATTAGTGAGCACTAAGTCGAGTATAGCTCCTTCTCTCGTGGGTTCCAACACCATTTGTTTGAACAAAGATACTTGCATGGCATCCACTATCGCTCTACTATTTTTAGTTTCTGCAGATGGGATTTTCCAGTCTACATCTGGCATATTAAAGTCATCCACGATCACCACTTCTCCCTTCTTACCTATCTTATGGATGTCTTTAACCAGATCTCTGTCCAGCTCTTCCTTTTGGTTTGGAGGCCTGTAAACCACTCCAATATAAATGGATGCTCCGTCATCGTTTTTTAGGTCGACCCATAGAGCTTCTTCAATACCCCAACTTCCTTGTAGCTCAGTTGCTTGGATGTTGTTTCTGACATAAAGAGCCACACCTCCCCCTTTTCTATCCTCTCTGTCCTTCCTTAACAAGTTGTAGCCTGGTATTGTTGTATCCCATTCATGAGATTCTGTGAACCATGTTTCTGTGATAGCAACAATGTCCAATTCTGCCTCAGCCATTAGGGCCTGCAGATCTGGGATTTTATTTCCCAAACTATGAGCATTTGTGGTCATAGCCTTCCAGGTACTCTCTTTACGGTTATTGCATTTCCTGGACTCCTTGTGAGATAATTGTTGAGATTTGTTATTCACTTCACTATTTCTTTTTGCGGTAGTGCCACTGTTGACAGAGTTTTCCATCTCAATTAGATTTTTTTTTTGCTTATGGATCTTTAAATACTGCATGCATTGTGTTTTCTCTCTCTTTTCTGGTAATACTGCAATGCTTTTCTCAAGAACTTCTTCAGTTTTTATTTTAGAGAAGGCTTGTTGTTCTTTTTGCATTTGGTACATTGTGTGTCTCCTCATCACAGGTCTAATTCTACCAGAGCCAACTGTATTCCTGGTTTTTAAAGAATTTCCTGATGACCTGTTTGAGTGGGGCGGTATACCTGTTGGCTGCTCTTCTGTCAAGAATGGGTGACTGTGGGTCCTACCTGAGCCTAATGGATCTCCTTTTCTTGACTCCTGGTTTGTTTGTGGTATTGGGGAATTATTTTCTGAGTAATGCAATGTGGGTGTAATTCTTTTAATTGAAGCTAATTGATCTTTAATCACAGTCAGCTCCATTTTCAAGGATGAGAGTTGTGCACAAATTGGGCAAGCTCTAAGTTTCCAGATGCTTTCCCTCAGAATAAAGGCTCCACAGCAGTTACATTGGATAGTCCTCATCTTGGTAATTTGTGGCTTTATTTCCTTGACTGTAACCAATGTACTAATTTATCTTGCTGCCAATGGTAATCTAGGCAGTCTTTATTAGAAACAAGCCCCAGGGGTGGGAGGGAGTCAAACAGTTTAGCCTGGGACAAGCTGGGTAAAGCAGGGCACTACTGGACAGTTGTCTTTGCCTTTTGGTCAATTCTTTTTTTAAAAAAAACAGTCTTTATGTCCCAGTTTTTTAGTTGTGCCAGCTAACCCCAAACTAGAGAGATTTTCCCAGTTTAAAAGCTGATAGCTTTGCAAACAGGAAATAATCAACAGAAGCTTTCTACACAAGCTTCTACACAAAATGAAACAGACTAGAAAGAAGTTAAAACACAGGCAGTAAATAATCGATGCCATCGATGGAATCGAGCCTAGCATCGATGCCACCGACCTGGACATCAATGCCACCGATCTGGGCATCGAATCCATCGATGGAATCGAACCTGGCATCGATGCCATCTTTGGAATCAGCTCTGGCATGGATGCCATCAATGAAATTGACCTGGGCATTGATGCCATGAACAATGGCATCGATGGAAATGTCCTGGGCATCGATGACATCGATAAAATAAAGAATGGCATCGATGGAAATGACCCTGGCATCGATGGAAGTGACCTGGGTGACGGTGGCATCGACCCAGGCATGGATGGCACCGACGAGACAAAGGTGTGCGTCGATGGTATCCATCCGGGCAATGATGGCACCGATGAAGCCCAAGGAAAAATCAGTGCCATGGATGAAAAACATGGATGGCACTGATAGAAACGATGATGGGACCAATGGCATCAGTGTACCCTGGGAGGAGGGGTACCGATGGCATCGAAGAATCCAGGATGGTCTAAAGGGGGTACAGACAGTAGCGATGGGGGCATCGACTGCATGAGGGTACTGAGGAAATCAAAGGACCTGAAATCGACAGGGGCCCTGGCGGCAACGGAAACCGTGGAAGTCCCTGTCGCACTAGTGCTAATAACCAGGCAGCGTGTCACAGAGGGACACTCGCAGACTATGTGTGGCTAACTGAAAACATAGGGAGAGGGAAGGCTGCAGTCGGTTGGCAGACCAGGGAGGTGGCAGGAACCGACCGAAAAAACAGGGCATAGTACTCACCGAGCGTCGAATAAATGTACGCGAAGGGAGACCCGTGCAGGGAAAAGTGTTTGTGAAGTAAAAGTTCAAGTGTTTCCGTGTGGAAAAAGTGTTAGAATTTCTCACAGAGTTCCTAACCGCTATGCTTACTGTAGAGCGTAAAAAAGAAGGCTGAGGGAGACACCTGTGGTTCACAGGGATAATTGCAGGCTAAGCATGCTCAGTGCACTCAGTGTGCCAGTGTCAGTCAAAGCTTTATAGAAACTTTGACAGAAAAGTTTTCTGTACAGGGCTCCATCCTGTGATGTCACCCATATGTGAGGACCACCATCCTGCTTGTCCTGTGAGAAAGTCATCTTCCAGTACAGCATCCGACGTCGCTTGACATCCAAGGCATGCAAGAGACGATATTCCCTAGCCTGAGAGGACTCCAGTAGCCTTTGTCCACTAAGGAGATGCAAGGGTGCTGCACGGCCCTTGGGTCATACAGCTGAGGGCTAGTTATCTTATGCTGCTGTATGTATCTAATTAATGCTGTCTTGTGTGTTAGTAGTGAAACCTACTATCTGTTACACTCTATGCTTTATATGGTCACTCTTAAAGCACATAGGCGTAAGACTCCTGGGTTGAGCTGCATACAAAAAGGACAGAGGCCAAGGTGATAAAGACACAATCAGATGGTTTAGGGTTTGAGGCCCTTGCTGGTCCACAAGATAGCCCTGATCTATGGCCCCCTCATCGGAGTAGATGTCCTATAGGCTGTGTCTCATGTGGTATTTGTCACTGTAACTGTGCTGAGCAAGGCAGGTGTGCTGAGAGACTCTCAATCATCAGCTCGATGTATAGCATCCTGGCTCAAAAAGGTGCCTACTGGGGCCCCCAGGAACCTACAAGCTGCCTGTATGTTAAACCATCCACAGAGTTGAACTTATATACCTACTACTCCCAGAGGTCTCATGTGGTTGCCCTTATGACTTATGTGCTTTCTGTGATGGTCTCTTGCCAGACACACTTTTAGTGCCATCTAAGGCCTTGAAGGGCCCATGTCAGTACCTGAGACAAAGTACGTACCATATATGCCTTGGACAGATTTGTTTCTGGTGTGCCAGTGTAGATAAGGGTTTATGCAGTGCAATGACTCTGACTACCTCATTAGCAGTTAGGGACCAGGCCACCACAGATGCTTGATTACAAAGTGTCAAGGAACATACACATTGGCCATGTGTAGGTGCATGAAGTTGTGCTGGTAGTCAGCACACCACAGATATGTGTGTTAGTGTGTGTGTGTGGATAAGTGACGTGCGGTATTAGTCTCTGTCAATATGTTGTGTTTGTGCCTCTTCTCGCCCTCGCTCCACCCTCTCTACCTTGGGAGCGACTCCCTTTGGCTCTGACGGACAGATGCAGCTGCGGCTTCTTCCTGCCTCTTGGTCCTGGTGTCCCCGGACTGGCTTGACGCTACGGATCCGCCATGTTCCTGATGACGTAAGGGCTCCAGACTGTGTACCAGCAAGGGTGCGAACCTCAGGGGCATCCCCCCGTAGTGACGTCATCCATTTCCACTTTAAAAGGTCTTTGCTAACCTCTAACGAGTTAGCAAGGAACTCCAACAGGACTTGCTTCGGCAGTCCACGATACTTGCAACAACGATCCGAGTCAGCGAGGGGAATCCTTCTCCACTGCTCGGCCTTTTCAAACTTACCAGGAGTACCCGCTCCACGGGGGCTCCGCTCTCTCTTCTTGATTTCAGATTGCCAAGATTGATTAGTTACTTTGTCTATATGAGACTGGTTATTTTTGTCTATGTGAAATATATGTAATTTATGTGGTATTGTATTTATTATTTTTATGTTTTAATTATGTATGTTAATGCTGTAAATCGCCTCTGTGGTAGGCGATCAATACATTTTAATAAATGAAAAAATGAAATGAAGACGGGATCCGGTACTCGCTCCTCGAGGGCTTACATCCCTGAATACTCAGAATACTCCTCATTGCCTGGAAGCGATCGCAGACGTGAATACAGTGAGTTCTATTGTAGATAGGAATCGGTACTCACTCCATGAGGGCCTACATTCCTATAGCTCTGAAGACTCCCTTCCGTCCAAGACATTATCGCAGGTATGGAGATTGAGAGTTATATTGGCAAGATTGCAGATAGGAACCGGTACTCGCTCCACAAGGGCCCATGTTCCTAGAATCCTTTACAGACTCTCTTCTACTCCAGAAGCCATTTCATATACAGCTATTGTGAGTTCTTATTACAGACTGTTTATAGGAACCAGTGCTCGCCTACGGCTCCTGTTCCTGAATGTACTGAAGACTCTCTGTGGCATAGAGACCATTGCAGACATCTACTATTGTGAGTGTACCATCTTGTATCCAGTATACCCTGTCTACTCACTACTTCTAGTCTCTCTCTACAGCTCAGCAACCCAGAGATTATATTCCAATATCAGAAGGACATCAGCCCTACCAGACACATCGACTCACTACTGCCACCACTGGTGGTCCAGCTTCCAGCCTAATAAAGAACTATTTGTGTTTATTTCATATTCTAGCCTAACCGGTGGTTCCTCTCAGGATCTCCTCCTAGGGGCACTGTCATCTGCCATCGGTCCAGGGATTCACCATTTCCTCCAAGCGGTCATTCCTTACACTACTGTCACTCTGTGGGAGCCAACCACTACCGACCACTAACACCGCTTATGGAAGTATTATATAGATAGCTAACTTCTCTTTCTATGGCACTTGCCAGCAGCCTATATATAACAGATTGCTACTCCGTAGCGGAGGCAAGATAGATTGCTATCTCAGTAGCGAAGTACAATATACCTATTGTTAGCTCCTCTCCTCAGAAGAGTATCATTGAACAGACTGCCAACTCCTCTTCCCTAGGGAGTTGATCCATAACAGATTGCTACCTCCTTCCTTTACAGGAGCATCTAACAGCAGTTCGCTAACAGATTACTAACTCCGCCCTCCTGGCAGGGTAAGCACTACAGATAGCTAACTCCTCCCCTCTAGAGGAGCAGATCATGATAGATTGCTAACTCCTCCCCCTTTCAGGAGAAAAGCAGAAGATTGATCCTTGGACATTGAACAAGTTTCTAAAAAAAGAAAGGTTCAAGATGGTATCCCAGGGCACTCTGATTCCCCTCCTGTAAAAAAGGCACTAGCTATGCTCCCTTGATTTAAAGGACACGTACACTCACATTGCGATCTTTCCAGGTCACAGGAAGTATTTCAGAAGCCCATAGATAGTCCACCCACCTTTTCATTTCTTTTGACAGGAATAGATTGGGAGTTGCCGTTGCCAGACACTATCCAATTGGCTAGCAGATTGCATCTCTTTCTGGTATACCCAGGCAGGACTACATCTTGGGAGTCATGTCAAGGCTGATTCTGTCAGGGCCATGGCAATGTCAGTGGCCCACTTGCAAGCAGTTCCCGTGGAGGAGATCTGCAAAGCTTCGACGTGTAGTTCTCTCCACACATTCACTTCTCACTACTGTCTGGATAGTGATGGACAACGGGGATAGTAGTTTAGGCCAGTCTGTAATTCAGAATTTCTTTGAGGTGTAGAACCCAACTCTCCCTGGCTAGGGCCCGTTGTTTGGGTTCAGGCTGTTTATTCCTCTGTTACCAACAGCATTGTGGTTGATGTGCCCGTTGGCACCTGGTTGGTGCTTGTTGGTCCCCTTTTGTGTTGGGGAGCAGCCTGTAGCTAGAGATTCACCCATGTGTGAGGACCACCATCCTACTCGTCCTTTGAGAAAGCATAATTGCTTACCTGTAACAGGTGTTCTCCTAGGACAGCAGGTTGTTAGTCCTCACGAAACCCGCCCACCACCCCGTGGATTTGGGTTTCTCCTATTTTTTATTTTATTTTTATCGTAATTTTATGTTACGAGACTGAAAAGGGATCCTGCATCCACGTGGGGTATAGACATACTGGGCATGCTCAGTATGCCTAGTCAAAGTTCTAGAAACTTTGACATAGGTTTTCTGTGCCAGGCTGCATCTGATGATGTCACCCATGTGTGAGGACTAACATCCTGCTGTCCTAGGAGAACACCTGTTACAGGTAAGCAACTCCGCTTTTCCCCTTCCTTTTTGGAAACCCTGCATCCAGGACTTCCAAGGCATCGAAGGGCTAGATGTGGTACACCATTGTGCAGGCAATATCCAGGTAGAGCGGTATCCAGTGCAGTGCTGAGCAGGAGGCCCACAGGTACTGGGACATAAAGGTACAATTAAAGATGAAGGTCAGCAGCTGCAACAAATAATTCTGGCAGACTCCCGGAGGAGCCCCATGCCCAATTGTGCTAATGCCCATGGAGGAGTGCCTCATCCAGCAACTGGGACCAAATGTGTTCGAGGGCATGGTTGAGCAGCTAGACACCACATGAGCCAGAGCCAGTAATTTCACCTCAACTGTTAATGGTAAGGCTGTCACAGTTTTGTACATCATTTGGCATATTGTCCTCACATTGTTTCAGTTACAAAGTATGCATACCATGCCAAATGTTTCATGTGTGTAACTCTTAGCTTTGATAATTAATATCTTCTTCTTTGTTTCCACAGCTCTCACCCAGGACTCTGCCGGTCCCAGCAGTGAAGCTCCAGGGACCAGCAGCACAGCTGGAATGTTAACTGCACCCTTGCTTATGAACGCAGAGACCCAGTTCGGTGAGGAGGAGGATTTGGAGGAGCAGCAGCAACAATAGCATCACAGCCCGCTCCTGGATGTCCTGGGCTCAGCAAGCTGCTGAATGTTAGTTTGAATCTCTCTGGCTTAATGGATGATCCCAGCCTGCAATGGGACATAGTGCAGGTAGCGCAACCTTACTCCAGCACACAACATCGCCAATGTGAGGCAGCAGGCACTGAAGCAGACCAGACCTTCAGCCCCCTCATGTCCCTTCTGGAGGCCAAAACCTCATCTCGCAGCATGACGATCACAGCATCAGCTCCGTCCCCAGCACCCCCGACAGCACCATCAACAACCCTGGCCTCCATACAGGAGCAGCTGGATTTGCTGGAAAGGAGCCATCATGTGCAGCTACACCAAATATGGCCAGAGTTAGTGCATCTGAGGAGGGCTGTAAATGGGCACACCCAGACCCTGCGTGCTCAGAAGGCAGTGCAGGCACAGGTCTCACTACAGTTGCAGCATCTATTTATAATCTCACACCTGTTATGACAAAGATTCTCCAAAGAATGCCGTAGCCGGTACCTGTGCTTTCCCTAGCATTACAGGACTCAATGCCACGCAGCAATCCCTGTTCTGAGAAATGACTGAGGGGGAGGCCCCCCAAGGATATGCCACTCCTAAGTGGCAAGCCATGGCTTGGCAAAGGCCCATAAAGCCCCTAAACAGCTGGCCTCTAAGGCTGAAGAACAAGACTTGTAGGACAGACCTGGCCAGGCGTCTGTACAGAGTTCCTGTGCTGGATAGATGGAAGAAGCCTGCTGGGCCTGTTATGACTTCAGAGTTCCTTTGCTGACTAGGTGGAAGAAGCCTGATGGACCTGTTTTCTCTGCACTGGCTCCCAGTCAAATGGAGAATACAATTTAAAATTTTGGTAATGGCATTTAAGGCTATAAGTAATGATGTACCAAATGGTATCCATTCTTTGTTTAAGATTTACTGTTCAACATGAAATTTAAGATCAGCTGATCAATGCTTGCTGGACATCCTGAATCATTTAGGGCCTCATTTTCCAATATCGCATTGGTATCGCATGCGATACCAAAAAGGGGTGTACCTTATGCTAATAAGCATGTGTATCACCTATGCAAAAGGTTGTTATCGCAAGTTGCACTATTAGCCCAATTTGGGCTACATTGCTGGTATATCGCGGTTCACGATGTCAGAGACAGAGAGAGAGAGAGAGAGACTTGCCATAGTGGCTCCTCCCTAGACAGGTATTTGTATCCCTATGGGAGGCCCACCTAAGTAACTCGAGGTGAGGTTAAGTATTAGTGTAGGGGGTTAGGGGCCACTTTGACATTCAAAGTGAGACGTACGAACAGAACAGTGGTCTCTTGTGAAGATTTGATGACCTACGGAGTAAGGAAATTCACTCCAAGATGATATTTGTGCAATGTTCTCTCCACCTAGCTTGTTGTTACCCAGGTAGAGAGTCCATCAAACTATCCTCTTCTATCTCCCTAAAAGTCTTCCTACCATACACTCCAGTTTTTCTTCCTCCTTCCCTCAATCTCTTCTCTATACAGTCTTTACTCCACCCCCTTTATGCAGTCTTCTGCAACCTCTACAATCTCTCCACCTACATTAAGTTGTCTCCATTTTATCTCCATCCTTCCTCATATAATCTTCACTCTGTCCAGTCTCTCCCCATCTTGCTGTTTTCTATACTGCGTCACTCAAATAATGTACCATCCCTTACCCCCTCCAGTCTATCCTCTACTCACTCAAGTAGTTTCCGCATCCCTCCTCTCTATTCACTCTGCATTCCTTTCTTTATCTCTGGCCCTCTTCCCATCATTAAGTTATCCCTGAAATATGAGCCATTTTAATGTTATCCACAGAAGGGAATTTGCTTCAGTTCGCAGCAAGAGATATTCTGAGGAAGGAGGAAATTTCTGTGACAAATGTCATGACTGCTGGAACTGTACCTACAATGCAGAAGTGTAGTCTGGGTACATTCTACTTAAAGATTTTATGTCAAATTTTAAAGAAAAAAATTTCCCTTTGAAAATTGGGTTAGAAAAATTATGCACATAGACCAACACCTGCTAACTGTGTACGTCTTCCAGCAAAAGTATGCGCATATGCATATGTGCATAACTGCACGTACATGTTACTAACCCCTTCCCAATTCCATTCCCACAAATGCCTCCCCTCTTTGTGCAAAAAAGTACATGTGTAATGGCACTACTTACACATTTTTACATGCAAAGAGGGTAGGCAAGTTTCAAAAATCCTATTTCCATATGTAAAGCACTGTTTTAACCATGGAAAAGCCTTTGCTTTCTAACTGGTTGATTTTAAATCTCCTATGCGCGCCAAAACCAGGAGATATGCGCGTAACTTTGCCTGGTGCGTGCCACGCAGATTTTAAAAACTACGCAAGTATGCACGCATTTCCAAGTACGCGCCTAAAAAATGTTCACAAAAGGGGTGTGTCTGGATAGGAAATAGGCAGGACATAGGCGGGCTGGAACTACACCATTAATTCTGCATGTCAGGTCCCCTACCACATAAAATTACTTCACCTATGGAGAGGTGTAAGTCACGTAATAAAAAAAGTAGGCTATTCAGCTGGGGTTTTAAGAGTCCACGTGTGTGCGCAGCTCTTAAAATTTACTTCTAAATTAACAAAAGTAAAAAAAAAAGTTCAATTAAAAGAAGTTTTAAAGCAGCCTTCCGTATCATTTCATGTTCAAAGCGAAAAGGATAACTAGCTGAGCTGTTTGCATGGTTTTGTCTGAGACTGAAGTTGCATTAAGTCAGTTGCAAATTGGATTTAATTCTTTACATATGGAGGCAGTTAACATGAGCTAGGTTTGATGTACCTCTATGGTATAAACCAAATTCTTTTCAACAGTTTTTGCAATTATTTTTATTGCATCTAATGTAGCAAAAAGCTAATTTTTTTACAGATGCAGATTAACTCACATTTTTCATCTGGGAAGGTACAGGATCAATCTCCATTAATTCCACCCTAATAGATAAGATTAAACACAAATATCACAATGCTAAAACAATGTGGATACAATCAAAGATTTTAAAGCATGTTTACCTAAACAGATTGTATGAATATATTCTGTTGCAAAAAAAATCATTAATCTATTTTAAAAAACATTTAAGGAATATAAGAACCTTTTGTGATGGCACTTTAAAAAATATATCTGCTTACCTGTCAATTTTCTATTAACTTCAAACAAGAGTCAGGATCAAATGGGGCTACTTTTGCTCAGGAAGTATAATAAACCAAGGCCACCAATGAAGTCAGCTATAGAGAGGAAAATTCAGCTATTCATCTATTTCCCTTTATTGCACAAGAACAGTTCTTTCCCACCAGCTTAAGTGATTCCTTAACTGAATACATCTAGCAAAGAAAGACTCAACGAAAAGAAGTTGCATATAGTCTTCTCAATTACACCATAGGGAATTATGTAAAAAAAATCAAAGTATGCAAAATTACATGCCTTTATTTATTTAAAAACTTGTCTATACCGTCGCTAAGTTAGGTACCATCGCAACGGTTTACAAACAGGCACAAAATAATGTATGTATAGGTAGGTTATCGTACATTCTAACAGGTGCCAATTAAGTACGGTTACAAATTCATTAATAAAATCAATGTTTGAGTAGTGATGGTCAAGTCCAGGTGTATTATTGAATGACTCTTCATATACTGTATGTGACCCCTTTTTTGGAAGTAGTAATTTCTTTCAGGGTATACAACTTATGTATTACTTTGGCCCTTCTCCAGCTAACATTCCTCCCAGGCCCTGAGCTCTCTATCCCAGAGGGGGATTCTTTTTGAGGGGGGGGGGGGGGAGACTCTTGTCTATGGCCCAGACAGTGGTGTGAACATCCTTTTTGTGTGTTGGTAGCTGTGGCAACCCTGCGAGGGAGTTGCTGTAAAAAAATCAGGCAGGACCAGGCACTGGGTGTTAAATAAATTCAAATTAAAGTCCATATTTAAATAAGTGTGCAGTTTCAGTTGATTGTAATACAATTTGGGTGTCTTATTCTGGGTAGGTGTCCTTTTTTTTTTTTTCCAGAAAACTGTCCGAGCTTCCCATCATGGTAGAAAATGTGCACTAAAAGCTCTCCGAGTGGCTTACCCAGGATTCCTATATCAGAGGTCCCCCTTTTAGCATAACAAAATACATCCTACCTGAGGCTCCAGTGTCTTCCCCAACACCTGGCCCTGTATCCTGGTCCCATGAAAGTGGAGATCCAGAAGGGGTCTCCTTGATGTCACCTGACTCCTTTTCGTTGTTCTGAAAAGGTGACTCCTCCTTAGGTTGAAGCGTCTGTGGTCAGGAACCTACTGTTCCAGCCCGGCTCCCAGTGAGAAGGAGTAGCTTAAAAACCTCCTCACAACAAAAAAATGGAATACTCTCTTAGTCAAAATCTTCCTAGACTGGGTATTCTCCTGTCACAGGTGCTTGCCATGTTCATGGGGTGAACGGTCTCGCTGGTCTTCAGCCACTGTTCTTTGAATACTGCCAGCGAGGATGACCTTCCCCAAAGGAGCAAAGTTAAACACAGTCCCTTCCAAAAATAGGATCCTTCTAGCCTTCAAGCTTCTAAAACAGCCAAGGTTGTCACAGGTGCTTGCCTCATCCAGTGAGGCAGTGGGCTCACTGGTCTTCAGTCCTGGATTGGGAGTCCAAAACAGGTTCAGGTCAAAAATATACCTTTACTGCAATTAAATACCTAACAACCCCCTGGCAGGTTGTGCACAAAGGGATTCCTCTCAAAAAGAAAAACCTGATGAGGCAGGGAGGCCTCACTAGGGAGAGAAAAAAAATTAACATCCCGACTCTTGAGTGTCTGATCGGAACCTATTCTAGCCACAACTCAGAAAATGGCCGGGTTATAAAGCAAGGGGCAACCAATCCCAGCTCTCCTAGGTGGGAAGAGGGCAAAGGGGATGGAAAGCTCTAAAGTTGTTTAATCTCTGGAAATGGAACTAAAGGCATATAGTGGTGGACCGGGGGCCCTTCAAAAATATATTAAATAGAACATGTATCTCCCCCCCTTTATTCCTTCTTACTGCTGTATTTCCCAATCCAAAGGACCCGACGTTATTGTCCCCTCAAACCTCTGTTCCTCCCTCAGGCCTATTTCTTTCTTCTACTATCAGGCCCACTCACCCTTTTTATTCCTTTAGAGCAGTGGTTCTTAACCTTTTTCCCATCATGACACACCTGACGGACAACACTCACATTAGTGTGACACACTGCTCATTACAATCCATGGTGGAAATAAGAAATAAAGGCCCAATATTATTTTTATTGTTAAGAGTGACACAAGGGAAAGATAAGTACTCTGTCTGAAGATAGCAGGGTGGCTGGTGGAAGTGAGGACCGCCTGGTAACTTGCCTGCCTGGTGCGAAGGTGGCAGACCTCACGCATCACCTAGATAGACAGTGCTGGGGAGGAGCCGGCAATTGTGGTACATGTGGGCACCAATGACATAAGAAAATGTGGGAGGGAGGTTCTGGAAGCCAAATTTAGGATTTTAGGTAGGAAGCTGAAATCCAGAACCTCCAGGGTGGCATTCTCTGAAATGCTTCCTGTTCCACGAGCAGGTCCCCAGAGGCAGGCAGAGCTCCAGAGTTTCAATGGGTGGATGAGACGATGATGCAAGGAAGAGGGATTCAGCTTTGTAAGGAACTGGGGAAACATTTGGGGAAAGGGGAGACTTTTCTGAAAGGATGGGCTCCACCTTAAACAGAGTGGAACCAAGCTGCTGGCACTAACTTTCAAAAAAGAGATAGAGCAGCTTTTAAACTAGAACAAGGGGGAAAGCCGACAGTCACTCAGCAGTGCATGGTTCGGAGAAATGTATCCTTGAAGGATACTAATGAAACAGGAGAGTAAGGGCATCCCAACAGAGGGGTTCCATTAAAAGCAAACATAGTCCATATGCCTATATGTAAAAAATCACCAAAGCTAATGATTTTATTTATTTTATTTATTTATTTAACATTTTTTATATACCGGCATTCGTAGGACACATCATGTCGGTTCACAAGTAACTGAGAAAGGAAATTACAATGAACGGGGATGGAGGGCTAACTGGGAAATAATTGGATAATATACGAAACTGGATAACATATGAAAGTATAGGAGAGAGAGTCAATGAGCAGGGATACAACATTGTTGAACGACATGGAAATTACTTATCCATGTTAAGATAAATATGCATAAGCAAAGATTAAATATGTATAAGTAATGTTAAAGGAGGCATGTGTGTGCACTTATAGACTTAGTATATGAACTTATTTACAGTATAAAAGGAGGCATGTGCACTTATGTACAATTATATACAGTGCTGGGGATTTCCGAATTATCCCAAACAACTGAAATGTTTGGATTACTTACCTGGTAATCCCCTTTTCCTTAGTGTAGACAGATGGACTCAGAACAAATGGGATAGTATCCGCGTGCTAGCAGTTGGAGACGGATCTGACGTCAGCACGGGGGTATATAGCCCCACAGGAAGCGCAGCGATTCAGTAATCTTCCTTGCAAAAGCTGTTATGGATGTGTGTACTGACGCTCAGTGAAAAGTGAAAAGTAGAAACAGGATCCCCCTGACCAATGGACAGTGGCTGGAGACCGCCAGCATTCACAACCGGAAGGCGTGGACCCGGGTAGAGCGTACGCTCTCATGGAAAGAAAAGCCATGGCTTACCTGGAATCGGTGAACCCATGTACACAGGCAGCAGGGCGGGATGCTGAGTCCATCTGTCTACACTAAGGAAAAGGGGATTACCAGGTAAGTAATCCAAACATTTCCTGGCGTGTAGCCAGATGGACTCAGAACAAATGGGATGTACCAAAGCTTTACTCCCAGCCAGGGCGGGAGGCTGCCTGAGGACCATGTAGTACCGCCCTCGCAAAAGCCGAGTCCTCCCTGGCCTGGACATCCAGGCGGTAGAACCTGGAGAAGGTATGGAGGGAGGACCATGTCGCTGCTTTACAGATCTCTGCAGGTGATAGCATCCTGGACTCCGCCCAGGACGCTGCGAGTGCTCTGGTGGAATGAGCCTTAACCTGAAGAGGCGGAGCCTTCCCAGCCTCCACGTAGGCTGCTCTGACAACTTCCTTAATCCAGAGGGCAATGGTGGGCCGAGAGGCCGCTTCACCTTGCTTCTTCCCGCTGCGGAGGACAAACAGGTGGTCCGTCTTTCGCAGGTCTCGTGTCACGTCCCAATACCTGGGCAGCAATCTGCCGATGTCGAGATGGCGTAATAAACGGCCTTCTTCAGATTTCTTCAAACCTACTGTGGTAGGCAAGGATATAGTTTGGTTAAGATGAAACTGTGAAACCACTTTAGGGAGAAAGGAGGGAACCGTCCGAAGATGGATAGCCTCCGGAGTGATTCGTAGAAAGGGATCACGGCAGGACAGTGCCTGTAGCTCCGAGATGCGGCGTGCGGAACACACCGCCAGCAAGAACACCAACTTCAGGGTGAGAGACCGGAGAGACAAGCCCCGAAGGGGTCGGAAGGTGGATCCCGCGAGGAAATCCAAAACAAGATTAAGATTCCATAAGGGCACAGGCCACTTTAGTGGCGGGCGAATATGCTTGACACCCAGCAGGAAACGAGAGACATCTGGGTGTTTGGCGATGGTCTTGCCATCCCTCCTGGGACCATAGCAAGACAGTGCCGCTACCTGAACCTTGATGGAGCTAAGGGAGAGACCGTTCTGAAGCCCATCCTGCAGAAAATCCAACACAATAGGTATGGTGGTGGCATGTGGATTGGTGTCGTGAGTGTCGCACCAGGCTTCAAACACTCTCCAAATCCGTACGTAGGTAAGCGATGTGGAAAACTTGCGAGCTCGGAGGAGTTATCAATCACGGGCCCCGAGTAACCTCGTTTCTTCAGTCTAGCCCTCTCAAGGGCCAGACCGTAAGAGAGAATTGAGCTGGATCTTCGTGTAGAATGGGACCTTGATGTAGAAGGTCCCGGAGAGGAGGCAGGGGAAGAGGCTCCCCTGCCAGTAGTCTTCTCATGTCCGCGTACCAGGGTCTTCTTGGCCAGTCTGGTGCCACTAGAAGAACTAGGCCCCAGTGAGTCTGAATCTTGTGGATGAGGGCGCCCAGCAGAGGCCACGGAGGGAAGGCGTACAGGAGAGTCCCTGGAGGCCATGGCTGGACCAGGGCATCGATTCCGCGTGAGAACGGGTCGCGCCTGCGGCTGAAGTATCTGGGTACTTGAGCATTGGACTTGTCCGCCAGTAAATCCATGGCCGGAATCCCCCAATGATCGACAATCATCTGGAAAGCTGTGTGGGACAGCTGCCACTCTCCTGGATCCAGGCTTTCTCTGCTGAGGAAGTCTGCTGTGGTATTGTCCTTCCCGGCAATGTGGACGGCGGAGATGTCTTGCAGATTCGCCTCTGCCCAAACCATCAGTGGGGCGATCTCCAGAGAGACTTGTTGGCTTCTGGTTCCGCCCTGCCGGTTGATGTAGGCCACCGTGGTGGCATTGTCGGACATCACTCTGACAGCTCTGTGCCGTAGTCTGTGAGCGAGTCGAAGGCAGGCCAAGCAGACTGCCCGGGCCTCCAGGCGATTGATGTTCCACGTTGACTCCTCTCTGTTCCATCGCCCTTGCGCGGTGAGTTCTTCGCAATGTGCTCCCCAGCCGCTCAGGCTGGCATCCGTGGTGAGCAAGGTCCACGTGGGCGAGGACATCGCCGACCCCCTGCTCAGGTGGTTGGACTGCAACCACCACCGCAGCTGGATCTGAACTCTGGCCGGTAGAGGCAGGTGCGTGGAATAGTCCCGTCGACGGGGGCCCCAGCGAGAGAGCAGGGAATGCTGTAGAGGTCTCATATGGGCCCGCGCCCACGGCACCACTTCCAGGGTGGATGCCATGAGACCCAGAACCTGCAGATAATCCCAGGCTATGGGCCGACTGACCCTCATCAGATACTGGATACGTTGATGAAGTTTCAACTGTCTCTTGGTCGTAAGACTGACCGTGTCCGCCCGGGTGTCGAACTGCACTCGCAGATACTCTATTGACTGGGAATGCAATAGGCAGCTCTTGCTGAGGTTGATTACCCAGCCCAAGCTTTCCAGAAGGGCGATCACTCTGTCGGTTGTCCGCAGGCTCTCCTCTCAAGATTTCGCCCTGATCAGCCAGTCGTCTAGGTAGGGATGGACCAGAATCCCTTCTCGCCTGAGGGCCGCAGCCACCACTACTACCACTTTGGTGAATGTCCGTGGGGACGTGGCCAACCCGAAGGGTAAAGCCCGAAACTGGAAGTGGCGGCCCAGAACCTTGAAGCGCAAGTAGCGCTGATGATCTGGATGGATCGGAATATGCAGGTATGCCTCTGACAGGTCTAAGGCCGTGAGGAATTCCCCGGGCTGGACTGCGGCTTTGACGGAGCGCAGAGTTTCCATACGAAACCTCAGTACCTGTAAGTAACGATTGACCGACTTGAGGTCCAGCACAGGCCGAAAAGTGCCCCCTTTCTTGGGTACCATGAAATAAATGGAATAGTGTCCAGAATTCACTTCCCAGGCAGGTAGTGGGAGGATGGCGTTCAAGGACAGGAGCCTCGCCAGGGTAGCTTCTAACGCTGCCTCCTTGTGCCGGGGACATGAAGATTCCACAAACTTGTCCGGAGGAAGAAGGCGGAAATCCAGATAATATCCTTCCCGGATAACGGCGAGGACCCACTGGTCCGACGTAATCTCGACCCATCTGGGGTAGAAGAGGGTCAACCTGCCCCCTATGGCTTCGTTCCCCAGATGAATCGGCAAATTCTCATTGCGGGGCGCGACCGGGGCCCGAGCCCGAGCCCGCCCCCCGCTTGCGCTGCTTGGGCCGAAAGGACTGATTCCTGGCCGGAGGTCGAGTCGCCTGATAGCGCCCCCTATACGGAACAAAGCGCTGGGAACTCCTGCCCCTGTAGGGCCGTGGAAAAGAGCGCTGTCCCCTTCTGGATCGGTCTTCCGGAAGTCTAGGCACAGGAGAGGCACCCCAGGTAGTGGCTAGCTTATCAAGGTCACTGCCAAACAGAAACGAGCCCTGAAAGGGTAACCTGGTGAGACGAGACTTTGAAGGCACATCAGCTGACCATGGCCGGATCCAGAGCTGCCTCCTGGCGGCTACGGAGGATGAAATCCCCTTAGCAGTAGTACGAACCAAATCCGATGCGGCATCGGTGAGGAAGGAAAGAGCGGACTCCATGTCAGCCGCTGGAGCGTTGTTCCTGGCCTGAGACAAGCAGGCAGGTGTCACCACAGTGCAGCAGGCCGCAATCCGCAAAGAAAGAGCTGCCACCTCAAACGTTTGCTTCAAAATGGTGTCCATTCGTCTGTCATGGGGCTCCCTAAGGGCCGTCCCCCCTTCCACTGGAATAGTAGTGCGCTTAACCACAGCGCTAATTAAGGCGTCCACCTGAGGACATGCCAGTAGGTCCTGGAGAGCCGGAGCCAACGGGTACATACCTTTCAGGGCCCGGCTCCCTTTGAAGGAAGCCGCCGGCGCCGCCCATTCCAAATCTATTAGTTGCTGAGCCGCCTGCAAGAAAGGAAAATGGCGGGCCGTAGGACGAAGACCTTCCAGCAGAGGGTTCTGTGCCGAGGGAACCGAAGCACTGGGACCAGTAATATCTAACTCCGCCAGACACTGAGTCACGAGGTCCGAGAGGTCCTCCTTAGGGAAGAACCGCCTCATGGTTCTATATGGTTCAATCCCCGGGGGGGGGGGGTCCCCCTCGTCCGGGAGGTCGGACTCGTCCGGCGAAACCTCCTGGTCCGATTGATCTGGACTGTCCAGTGGCGGGAGGTCTCACTCCCGATAAGGCTGTGAGGGTCCAGGCACAGGATCCCTAGGCGCTGCCCCCGTAGCAGCGGTCGCAGGAGGCGCCGCAGATGCAGCCACCGCCGGAACCGCAGCAACCACAGGAGCAGCCGGACCAGTAGGGCCTGGACGGGAAGCCGTCTGCATTTGGACAAAGGCATGAATGCCCTTAAAGAGATCCACCCAGGAAATTGAAGCAGCCTCTAATCGCCGGGGTACAAGGGCCCCCGGGATGCCTGAATGGTCAAGACTGCCCCCCAAATCCGGGGTAGCCCCAGGGGAACTGTCAAGAAACTGTGGCTGAGACTGGTCCAGGCCAGAGGGTCCCCCTGCTGCCTCACATTGGACACATAGTGAATCAGGCTCAGTACTGCGCGTGGCTCTAAGGTGGCATACAGAGCAGAGGCCAAGGGCTGAAATGCCGGAGACAAGCGGCTGCGCCGCCGAGGATGCGGCTGCGTGCTGATCCATACCAAAGAAAACAAGCGCGCAATAATATGCGGCAGCAATAGGCGCGTAATACAACAGGCGCACAATGGTAATAATATGCGGCAGCAATAGGCGCGTAATACAACAGGCGCAGAATAGTAAGAATATGCGGCAGCAATAGGCGCTTAATACAACAGGCGCACAAGCCTAATAATATGCGGCCACAATAGGCGCGTAATACTACAGGCGCACAATAGTAATAATTATGCGGCAGCAATAGGCGCTTAAAGCAACAGGCGCACAATGGTAATAATATGCGGCAGCAAGAGGCGCTTAATACAACAGGCGCACAATGGTAATAATATGCGGCAGTAATAGGCGCTTAAGAGAACAAGCGCACAACAGTAATAATATGCGGCAGCAAGAGGCGCTGAATACACCAGGCGCACAGTGGCAATAATATGCGGCAGCAATAGGCGCTGAATACACCAGGCGCACAGTGGCAATAATATGCGGCAGCAATAGGTGCTTAATACACCAGGTGCACAGTAGCAATAATATGCGGCAGTAATAGGCACAATAGGGCGCTAAAGAGAACAAGCGCACAATCCTAAGCAATAGGCACACAGCACTAATGGCAGTCAATAGGCATTCAGCCCTAAGCAGTTAATAATGGGCTTACAATAGTATGCGGCAAATACTCACAGTGGCAGCCAATATGCGAAAACAATACAATAGACGCACAAGGAGGAAGAAAGCCGCGCCTATTACGGGCGCGGAATACCTGAATAGGGCCACAAAATGGCGTCCTCCACGGCTTGCCACGCCGCCGATCCTCGAGACTTCAGAGACCTGGGCGAAGAGATGTACGCCTTACCCGCTCTTCGGCGCTTCTAGGCTGGAACACAGGCGGTCTCCGGCTGCGGGGGGAAAGGGCCGGTACCTCTCACCGCCGCGAAGGGAGGAACTGCACCCGCTACCCTCGTCCACGCCGGGACCGAGGGCCTTGGAGCCACACCCGAGTCTCCCCCGGGAGGCTATGTCCCTGCCGCGTTTGGCCGGACCGAGGACTTTCCCACCGGGGGGCCACAGTAGGCGCCCCGGGAAGCTCAACTCGGGGGCGAGCTGGAAACGTCCCCGAAGGAACGCGGGGCTCAATACTCGGTAGTAGAGAAGAGAATCTAGAAGGAGAAAAGCAAAAAGAGAAAAATTAAAGTAGTCTTGGAAAGCACGCTGAACCAGCGTGTAGGCACTCCAAACTGCTTTGGAGACGGAAATTACTGAATCGCTGCGCTTCCTGTGGGGCTATATACCCCCGTGCTGACGTCAGATCCGTCTCCAACTGCTAGCACGCGGATACTATCCCATTTGTTCTGAGTCCATCTGGCTACACGCCAGAAAAAGCAGGTTGTTAAAACAAACAAAAAACACACTTTAAAATGTCTGTATGCCAATGCCAGAAGTCTAAGAAGTAAGATGGGAGAGTTAGAGTGTATAGCAGTTAATGATAAGATTGACATAATTGGCATCATAGAGACTTGGTGGAAGGAGGATAACCAATGGGACAGTGCTGTATCAAGGTACAAATTATATCGCAATGATAGGGAGGATCAACTTGGTGGGAGTGTGGCACTTTATGTCCGGGAGTGTATAGAGTCCAACAAGATAAAGATCATACAAGAGACTAAATGCTCAGTAGAATCTATATGGGTAGAAATCCCATGTGTGTTGGGTAAGAGTATAGTGATAGGAGTATACTACCGTCCACCTGGACAAAATGGTCAGACAGATGATGAAATGCTAAGAGAAATCAGGAAAACAAACCAATTTGGCAGTGCAATAATAATGGGAGATTTCAATTACCCCAATATTGCCTGGGTAAATGTAACATCAGGACTTGCTAGAGACATAAAGTTCCTGGATATAATAAATGATTGCTTCATGGAGCAATTGGTTCAGGAACCAACAAGAGAGGGAGCTATTTTAGATTTAATTCTTAGTGGAACGCAGGATTTGGTGAGAGAGGTAATGGTGGTGGGGCCACTTGGCAACAGTGATCATAACATGATCTAATTTAAACTAATAACTGGAAGGGGGGCAAATAAGCAAATCTGAAGCTCTAACACTAAACTTTCAAAAGGGAAACTTTGATAAAATGAAGAAAATAGTTTGAAAGGTGCAGCTGCAAAGGTTAAAGGTGTTTAACGGGCTTGGACATTGTTTAAAAATACAATCCTAGAGGCGCAGTCCATATGTATTCCACTCATTAAGAAAGGTGGAAGGAAGGCAAAACGATTACCGTCATGGTTAAAAGGTGAAGTGAAAGAGGATATTTTAGCCAAAAAAACAACTTTCAAAAATTGGAAGAATGATCTATCTGAAGAAAATCTGAATCCATCTGAAGAAAAATTGAATCCATCTGAAGGAAAATTGGAAGAATGATCCATCTCAAGAAAATAGGATAAAACAAGAAAATTCATTAACACCACAAAAGAGGGCTTTTATAAACTTCAGGTCCTAAAACAATTAAGACCTCTCCTTCACTTCCATGACTACAGATCTGTCCTTCAAGCCATACTATTCTCAAAAATTGATTATTGCAATGCTCTCCTGCTTGGTCTCCCGGCCTCCTCCACTAAACCTCTTCAGATGCTGCAAAACGCAGCAGCCAGGATCCTTACAAACACTCGCAGGATGGACCACATCACTCCGATACTAAAAATACTACATTGGCTACCCATACACTTCAGAATACTCTACAAGACTCTGACCATCATTCACAAATCCATATATCATCAATCCTCTCTGCAACTCACCATACCCCTCAAATTACACTCATCATCAAAGCCAACCAGATCTGCATACAGAGGCTCCCTCCAGGTTCCCCCTAGCAACTCCACTATACACAACTCCATCGAAAAACGAGCGCTATCTACCGCTGGACCACATCACTGGAACTCTCTCCCACCAGAGCTACGCCAGGAACATTGTCAGGAACATTGTCATCTCACATTCAGAAAAAAATTGAAAACTTGGCTCTTCGCCCAAACTTAATGCTGAAGAAACCCATGGTATCCGCAAGGACCTCCACCTCTCGGTTGCGTCCTTTTTCAGCCTCACTAAGGATCTGCTATTCTAGAACCGCTCGCGTATATTAACTTTTCTATTGAACTCCACTATGTAAATTTGTATTTAAGTTTACCAGATAAGCAACCGCTACTTTCTTACCTGCTCTTCTATACATTTAGAATAGAAATTGTTAATCTATCCCTTTTCTTCAAACAGCCATGTTTACTTCCCTGTTTTAATGTAACTTTCGCTTCCTGTATTAACTGGTTTCCCCCCTTGTTTATTGTAAACCGGTACGATAAGACCTTGTCTTGAGCATCGGTATATTAAAAGAACTTAATTAAATAAATAAACAAACAAACAAACAAATAAATAAATAAATAAATAAACAAACATAAGCATTGTCAAGTTAAGTGTAAAACATTGATAAGACAGACGAAGAAAGAATGGGAAGACAGTAGTCCCCAAACGTCTGTGGGAATCTGTGGGAAAAAGTGTTAAAATGGGCTCTTGATTTTTGCCTTGGAAGCCATCCCAGAGTAGCCCGTACCTCTGAACTTCTCCAATGCCATTACTGGTGGCCCCAAGTGCAGACAGACATAAGAAGTTACATGGAATCCTGTCCTGTCTGTGTGTAACATAAACCAATTCTTGCCTGACCCTGGGGCCAACAGTAATGGCATTGGAGAAGTTAGAGGTACAGGCTACTCTGGGATGGCTTCCAAGGCAAAAATTGTGGACCTCCCTCTTTCATATCTCTCTACCATGATATGGGTTGTGATGGATAGATTCTCAAAAATGGCAGCTCCAGAGCTAGTATGCTTCTTCATCCAACACTTTTTCAGATTGTATGGATTACCCTCTCCTATCCTGTCTGACAGAAGCAACCCATTCACAGCCCAGTACTGGAAGGGCTTGTCAGAAATTTGGCATTACCCTGGACTTTACCACAGCATACTAACAAGTTAACAGTCAGAAGGAGGTAGTAACCAGGGCCTCAAAACCTTCCTCCGCTTATATATCAATAAGAGATAAGACGACTGGACCATTCTGCTAGCATGGGTGGAATTCTCTCATAACAACTACATTAGTAATGTTACCGGCTCTTCTCCTTTTCAGATTGTTTATGGCAAGATTCTACGAGTTTCCCTGTCGCTATTTCTCCCTTTGGCTTGCCCAGCAGCCTGACTTATGGCCCAGGAACTTCAGAATCCATGAGTACAAATGAACCATTTAATTTCTAAAGCTGCAGCTCAAGCCAAGAAACATGCTGACATCAAACACAGACTGGCTTCGCAATTCCAAGTGGGGTACTTGGTAGGGTTAAGTACGCAATATTTGTATCTTCATATCCCTTCTCTCCAGCTGACACCTTGATTCATAGATCCTTTTTCAAACCTGTGTCAAATTGAACCAGTAATGTACCAACTTAAATTTCCTGCTGCTTTGAGGATATACAATGTATTCCACGTATCCCTATCAAAGCCTCTGGTCCTCTCTTGGTCATCTGAATGGCCTCCCAAACCCAGAGGTTTCTTTGGAGGAAGAGATGTACTATGAGGTACAGGAACATTTAGAGTCTCATAGACAACATTATAAACTGGAATATCTCATTGCATGGAAGCATTACAGACTAGAGGAGAACACCTGGGAGCCAGCAGCTAATCTCAATACGCCTATTCTGGTAAAATAATTCTGTCAGTTCCCCTTGAAGCCTAAGCCCCAGACCTTGAAGAGGGGATTTAGTAAGGGGAGTACTGTTATGTTTCACGGCTCGCGGGCAGGCCTCGTGACCCATAGCATTCACCCAACACTGTGAGCCTGCAAATCTTGCTTTTCTCTGCTTGTGGCTTGGGACTCTGCCTCCACCTCCACTCCTCGGGGCCGATCTAGGCGTGCACTACTTAAAGGGCCTGTGACAGAAAAGTGCCTGAGGCACCCTTAAAATGACATCACTATCTCAGCCTTATGTAGGGCTTCCCCGGACATCCTGTCTTAGCTTCCAAAATGGGTTGCCTACATTCCCTGTAGTGTGTTTCTGCATTGTCCTGCATCCAAGCCCAGCCTGCCTAGTCTCTCCTCCTTAAGTCATATCCAGCCCTGGCCTTCCATCCTGCCTCATTGAGTCAGTCCTTCTCCTAGCTTCATATGTCTGCCTTCTGGATTTGACCTTAACCTGACTATTCTTGGTTGCTGCCTGCCACTGACCTTAGTCTGAATACAGACCCTTCTTGCCTGCCACCTTCCACCGACCCGAGCCTGATTCTGGACCTACGCTCCCATTGCTTAAGAGACTCTCACCTAAGACCTGCTGGCTCCCGGAACCCAAGGGCTTAACCCAAGGGGAAAGGGGTTGGTATAGGTGAAGTTCCAGACTCATTTTGTCAGAAAATATGTTATTAAATATGAAACTGTGTTTATTAATAATTTCCTATGTTCAGTGTAGTCAGTAAATATTAAATTAGTATTAAGCATTGATTCCATATGCTTTTCTTAGGTTCAGCATTAGACCAGGGCCTCTTTTGGATATTTTCTAACCAACACCTGTAGCCTTGAGGAGATTGCAGAGGGAAAAAAAAACAAAAGATCTTGTTAATTTTATCTCTATGTCTGGTTGGAAAGGGGCCTCTTAAGGGGAAGTTTTACAACTGGGTCCTTGGAAAGCCCAGAATACTTTGTTTCTTATCTGTGCAAAGTTAGAAAAAAAAACAAAAAACGGAGCTCTTCCTGCCTATCTCTATCTGTAGGAAGACAAGCAGGCAAACGTAAATTAGCTGGGTAGCCTTCCCGGTTTCAGACCTTGCTAAAGCAGGAAAAGCAATTTTAATGAACGTTTGAAACTTTCTAGCTTCAGACTCCTCTGTTTTAGAAAGGGCGGCAAATTAGTTAACTTTTTGAACAACAAAGAACAGATTAGCTCCAACCTGGTTTCTTTTTCTGGATATTTAAATGACTGCTAATAAAGAGAAAGCAGACTGCAGGCAGAGCTTCTGACTGCGTATGAGAGAAAGACAAAGGACCACGGGGCTTAATAGCTTCATTGAGATCTGGTGAGCCATATACATTTTCTGCATACTGAGAACCCATTTAAGCTAAGTCTATTATTTCTAGCTAGTATAAGCAAGATTTGCATTAGAGATGCATTGATTTTACAAGAGACATGTCTTTGGTAGATGTTTATCTGATATCGGTCATCTCGGTTATGGTGATTACAGCATTTACCCTGATAATTATGTACTGCTTGATTAGATTAAGATTTAAACACGGAAATGTCTCATAAAATCATTTAGAGGTTTTTTAAGATTGGAATTTCTTTTCATCTGGAATAAACAGAAATTATTTTAAATACCATCTGGTTTATTTCTCTGCATGCTATGCAACTGTAATTATATGGCACACTACTCTAAAGTCAGAATTCACATTCCTGTATAAATAATAATAAACTTCTGTATAAAGGGCAGCAGAAGGGTTAAAATTGAATAAGGCAAAATCTGCATTTTTTCTTTTTGACATAGCACCCATTGATGTGTGATTGCTTTAGAAATGTAGGTATTGTCTAAGGAAAAGATAAAATAAGATTTTAATTTCCAGTACAGAGATATTACCTATAGTAAATAATTTTTTTTATTAAGTGCATCATGGCAGATCCTTATAGAATCAGGGCATCACAAGAAGCCGCATTTAGTGCCTGGGTTGCATCTAATAACATTCAGGAGAATCAGTCTTTTGTTCTCTATTTGCAAATTGAGAGTGATTCCTCTCTGTGCTTTCACAAGGACATATGCCGTCTGAAAGCGCGGAACCAAGAGGAGAGACATCTAGGGTTAGACAGAAGGGGGGAGGAAAGTTTTGCGCCTTTTGCTCTCCCTGATTGTCAAATATCTTATACTCTCAGGAGGTTAAGAATTCAGCCCCATTGACTCATAGTAATCCGGTAAAAGATTTAGATCTTGTGCTTCAGGTTTCTGACTCACATTTCTTAGCCACTATAAATAATCATGATGAGAGCCAGCCTATATGCTATATTACATACACTTTCTCTCTGCCAGAGAAGAAATTTAATGTAGTTGAGCGGACATTGACAGCTGTCAGATATTGCATATCTAAAGTTTCTACTTTAGCTCAAGGAAATTCCATTCACTGCTATACAGGTGTACCACAGCTGCAGGCTGTGACTAGCCATTCTTTCCCCAAGAGCAGGGCTATAGCAACTAGATGGGTCCAATGGAGAGCTGATCAATATAGAGACTATGTACAATTCCATTATCAGAATGGTTTAGCAGATTTGGGCATTGAATCAGCCTGTGAAGAAATTTCATTAGAACCTGAGAAGGATAGGCTGTTGCCGCCTAGTCATCAGAAAGTACAGCTTGTGATTTTTACTGATGGGTCTGCAACGCCCTCTAGTGACTACCTTACCGCATTTTTTGCGGGAGCAGCTAATGTAATTTTAACTCCTAATAGGAAGGGACAGTGAAAAGTGTCAGATACACACTCTTGGCCACTGGGAGATATGACAGCCCAGCAGGTTGAACTCATTGAATTTCAAAAGGCATAACACATATTGAACACATGACCAATTTGGACCCTGACAGGTCCATAATGGTTTGTTCAGATTCTACATATGTTGTGGCTGGGTACAATTCACATATGAAAGTCTGGGAAAATAATGACTTTTTAGATGTTACTGGCAAGCCAATAGCGCACAGAGTACACTGAATATTGATATTTTCTTCTTCAAAAACCTTTACAGTCCAGGTAATAGTTCTGCATGTGCCTGCTCACCAGACTGTAGGTTGGTATGCTCATTTCAATAATTTGGCTAATGAAGCAGCCAAACTGGCAGCTTCTCGGCAAGAGACCACAGTAAGGGCACCTCTCGCTCGTCATGGATCATTACATTTAAGTGCAGCAACTCTGTGCCAGCACTCAGATGGGGTTTTAACCAGAAGTCAGGCTAAACAAATGGTTCGTGAGTGTTTAGAATGTCAGCGCACTAACCCCAAAAGAACTGGACCCCCTTATGTAGAAGGGACAATTCCACGGGGGATCAGACCAGGGCAGGTGGTTTATATGGATCATGTTGGACCACTTATTTCTTCCCGGGGGTATAGACATATTTTGGTAGTACTTGATTCTTTCACTGGCTTTGTGTTTCTATTTGCACAGAAACGCATTACAGCGACAGTTACTGTTAATCGCCTGGCCATTGTATTTGGTATATTGCCTTTTCAGTTTCTCTGCACAGATGGCGGTCCAGCCTTCAGAAATTTGGAGGCTGAAACCTTCTGTGCCGATCACTCCATTACTCATCAGTTCTCGTACCCCCACCGTCCAGAATCTAACGGCTTGGTTGACAGGGTGAATGGTGAGGTTAAGCGTAATCTGCAAATTTTTGCCTTAAAAACTAGTCCCAATAATTGGTACTATGATCTCCCGGAGATACAAATCCGGTTAAACAGTACCATAACTGCAAATCATGAAGCTCTCGCTATGTCTCCCTTTGGGTTCTCTATGCTAGAAAACATGGTATCCTCAGAAGCTATGGTTACTTCTGACGAAATCCCTCGGAATCCAAATCCATTTCCGATTGGTTCCGTAGTCTTGAGCAAAATGCTCGTTCGTGGCTCATTAGAACCATACTGGTCTAAACCCTTTATTGTTACAGAACTTCTAGGTACCTTGGGATTGTTACTTTCTGGCTCTGAGGATCCAGAGAACAGAAAAGTTGTGTCTATTAGAGATGTCAATTTGATACTCGAGACACCGGGGTTTTCCGGTGCAAGCGCCTCCATTCGAGCCTCAGCCTCTCCTGCATCCAGTTTCCAATGATACAGATGAGACAGGAGGGACCGATGCTGCCAAGCGCTCCCACTGCTCAAGAAATTGATGTCATTCCGAGAAGTGACACGACTGTGCCTACCCCAGAACAAGACCAGGTCGTTCTCGACATAACTAGTTCCACGTCTGAGCGCCTTCCATGTTTAACCTGCATCCAGCAACAGCTTCTAAGAGCATGCTGTGCTATTTGTTCCCCAATCAGTACATATTTGCAAGTGGTGTTTCTTTTTTAAAAGCCTTATTATAAATATATTATTGCATGTTGGGTGTTTTTAGTGATTGCATTTCCTATCTCGCTCTTTTACCTCTTATCTCATACCCAGGTGCATTCCACCTCTTTTCCTGAAGCTTCCCAGGAACTCGTATATAAGTAAACGTTCGCTTTCTGAACCACTGTCACTCCTTGCTGTGCCTTTGCCATCTGGTGTAAGTATTACACTCAGGTCTGGCAAGGCTTCTCTCTGGAATCTCAGCCTGAGGGTCTTGAATCCAGGCTTATTGCTCTGTTCCAGCAACTGGTGCGATCCTCTCTGCAGCTCACTTCAATCACCTCGGAATCCCCTCTTGATGGCTTCCGTGCTGAGTTCTGCTCATCCAAGTACCAGAATTTGTTCCTGGATTTCCGAAAGGAAAGTCTCAATCTTACTGGGATCCTTACATCACCTTCCTGGAAACTGCAGCACTGCTCCCAAACTTATACTGGTGCTCCGGAACAGTTCCAGAGACGTTTTGCCCTTCGTCCCTGCATCAATAATGACTCTTGTGCCTGCTACAACCTCCTATCAGAAGTTCTTCTGGAGGACTCCTCATCTATCCTCTGTATGGATTTTCAGGTTTTCTTAAAAGTCTCGTTTTCTCCTGGATGGACATCTTTCCTGAGGTAACACATTCGTATGACAATTATTCCACATATTGGGGGGGGGGGGGGGGGGTGTGAGGATACAGGATTCCCCCTCCCACTGATTAAAGATTCTCTGCTTATGTTTGTAGACAACCATATGAAACTCTGTTTTTAAATAGTATACATTATCATGTATTTTGTGATGAATTGCCCGTTACATTTACCCATTGGCAGTGAATCCCTTATCGTAATATAACTTTGTGGAATAATGCCTGTGGTAACAATAGGTTTTTTTGTGCCCAGTCCTCATCTACCCAGACACAATGCTCATGTTGCCCTAACTGGCGTTATCAGGTTAATCTTTGTAATAAAAGATTTTCTAACAGAGTATGGGGACCTTTCTTTATTCAGGAGGCACATTTTTTCTCAAATAGAATAGTGCTAGGCCGGTCTCTAATGGCTGCATGCATTCGTAGCCTGACAGAAGGGAAGAATGACACTGCGGTTACTTTTGTGTTAGATCTTAATGTACAGACTAAATGGCTGAATGACTCTTTTCCCCTGCCCGACTGGGTGATGATAACAGTTAGCAGAAAAAGCAGGAATGTTTTGAAACATGAGATTCAGAAAACATTCCTTAATCTTAATGATAGAATTAAAACTGCTATTAAAGGCATTCAGTCTAATGAATATCAGCTAAAAGTAGGCATTTTCCAGTTAAGGAATTATCTAGCTCAAACCCTACAGTTAGGAATTGAAGCCATAACCACGACTGATGAAAAAATACAGGTCCTAGCAAGAATAGAACAGTTAACTCATTTTATAGATGGTCTCACTTCACCAAAACCTACGTGGGGGGACCTTCAATTGGGAAAGATGTTAGAGGAGATAAACCTCACAGCAGAGCAAATTCAGTATGCCCATGTTGAGGCCTCACAAGTTATTTTGCAGGTCACTAAACATGAAATGGGAAAAGAACCATGGGCAACCTTAGGATCAACTTTAGTACAAGGGGTTAGGCGTAATTTTCTTCCTATCACCACACAGGTGTGGAAGAGATATTGGGAGATTCAGAACTGGGGACAATACATTCAAAGCACTAACAAAAGCAGTAAATGGATTAAAACAATTAAAATCTTTGAACCAACGCATTTGTGTATTAATAATACTGGCTATCACTGGATTGTGGCACAAGGTTGCCACAAGGTTCCTGTAACTGTGCGCAATTCCCTGGTGTAAGTTTATAATATCTGCCTCACACTAGAAGGAGAAGCTGATTGCCCTCTAGAACCAAATCCCGGTCCACTAGTAGAGGTTTTCTTGAAACTACCCAATGGATCCTATATCCTTCGGTCAGATAAAGCACAGTGCGAGTTTCAACTGGGAATATTGTATCTAGTTACTGCACAATCTGTCACTAAGTGTGGACCATGGGAATTTTATCCTACGCTTAGTGCCCAGTCAATGGAAACTGTAAAATATATGGAATATAAGCCAGTACAATTCATTGAGCTGAAAATGTTATTGACATGTTTTAAATGTGAATGTATTATTGAGAAATTTGTCTTCACTTTGGCTAAAGTCTGAGGATGAGTTCTTGCAGCATCTGAGAATGATAGAATTAACAGCTAGTGAATGGGAACTGATCCTGGAAGAGCTGCTGAAGCCAGAGGTATTCTCCAATGCCATGGATTAGTGGGTGGAATAGTAAAAACAGCTGTCGGAATAGTGAAAGCCATAACTGAAGGGGCAGGTGGCCTCCTTCATGACTTAGGGATCAATCTATTCCCATTAATCCTGGGAATCATAGTAATAATTGGCGTTCTATTCATCTGTTTTAGGAGAAATTAGAACAAAGAGCCACGAACAGGAGATGGCAGGTGCAAGCTCAATGATACAGTATCCAACTAATCCTAAGAAGGATGCAATGATTATCAGCCTGGGACCTGATCTCATAAATGAGTACGCAGATCATGGGAACTGGATGTATTCAGAGAACCCTCTTGCTACATGTGAGCCTTCTTTTCTGCATAAAAATTGCAATGCTTTATTTAAGTTCCCACAATATTCCTTTTGCTGGACATTGCCGAGAAGACTGGCATCATCTGTCTGCGGAGCACTGAGAAGAGACCTTGAACGCTCACATTTGTCAGTGTGCGCCCTGGGAACTTGTGCTCTGCTATTTCCGAATCTGCTCTCTTACAGAATATCAATCAGGATATGGACACGGCTCATCAGATGCCTCACCCGGTGTATCCGGTGGAATCTCCAGAGCCCCCAGCCTGACTGCAAGCTCAACCTGGCTTTCAGTACCTAGTCCACAGTTTCTTGCAATGGTTGAAGAATCAGTGATACTGGATCTGCCACACCCTACACCAGCTAACTCTCCACGGGATGAAGAAAATTACTTCATGGTCTAGCTGGATGCAGCGCTCTCACTCGAGGACGGCCACTCAGTTGTCCTACAACCACAGCAACCAAGTCCTGATTCGACTGACCCGGTGACTGAAAGTGAGCAAATGGTACCCACCATCTATTATTTTTCAGGCTGACTTCCCAGGTACATTATACTTCTGATCTGGCTGGATCCACTGAGGACTGTCAGTAGCTGTCTATCATCGACAGGACTGGTATGTGTCTTATTCACTATGCACCCCTGCCACTTCATCTCATTTGCTTGATCAATTGGTAAGCAGAATTGGCATTTATTGTCCACAGATCCCTATACATGATGGAATCCATGATGTATTCATCACCGGACCTCTGACCAACAGAGACTATTGTAGTTATGAACCTTCATCCTTAATTGATTGGATGAGCAGCATTCTATTTTAATTTCACATTCCTTGGGTACGAATGTTCTCTACTTCCCATAAGGAAATACAGAGAAATTCCTTAGGTCTGCTTATCATTAATAACCAACTCAGATTTGTAAGCTCATACCTCTATGCATCAACTTGGTAATGTAACCATTTTTATACTATTTTGTATCTATGCAATGCTGAGCACTGACACAACTCATCACATGTAGTCTATTGTGTAATCACTTTTCCCCCAAGCTTATTAGCGCTTCACTGATTAATATGTATCTAGCTATGTTTAGAATTTGTTTTACTGACTCCATGGGGGGGGGGGGGGGTGTCAGAAAATGTTATTAAATATGAAACTGTGTTTATTAATAATCTCCTATGTTCAGTGTAGTCAGAAAATATTAAATTAGTATTAAAATATATAAGCATTGATTCTCGTATGTTTTTCTTAGGTTCAGCATTAGACCAGGGCCTCTTTTGGATATCTTTTAACCAACACCTGCAACCTTGAGGAGATTGCAGAGGGAAAAAACAAAACAAAACAAAAGATCTTATTAATTTTATCTCTATGTCTGGTTGGAAAGGGGCCTCTTAAGGGGAAGTTTTACAACACCAGACAACTTTTCAGTTAGATACCTGGGTCCTTGGAAAGCCCAGAATACTTTGTTTCTTATCTCTGCTTAGTTAGAAAGAAAAAAAAAACGGAGCTCTTCCTGCCAGTCTCTATCTGTAGGAAGAAAAGCAGGTAAACGTTAATTAGCTGGGTAGCCTCCCCAGTTTCAGACCTTGCAAAAGCAGGAAAAGCAATTTTAATGAACGTTTGAAACTTTCTAAATTCAGACTCCTCTGTTTTAGAAAGGGGGCAAATTAGTAAACTTTTTGAACAACAAAGAACAGATTAGCTCCAACCTGGTTTTTTTTTCTGGATATTTAAATGACTGCTAACAAAGAGAAAGGAGACTGCAGGCAGAGCTTCTGACCGGGTGTGAGAGAGAGACAAAGGACCGCAGGGCTTAATAGCTTCACTGAGATCTGGTGAGCCATATACATTTTCTGCATACTGAGAACCCATTTAAGCTAAGTACTATTATTTCTAGCTAGTATTAGCAAGATTTGCATTAGAGATGCATTGATTTTACAAGAGAAATGTCTTTGGTAGATGTTTATCTGATATCGGTCATCTCGTTACAGTGATTATAGCATTTACCCTGATAATTATATACTGCTTGATTAGATTAAAATTTAAACACTGAAATGTTTCATAAAATCATTTAGAGGTTTTTTTTTTTAAGATTGGAATTTATTTTTATCTGGAATAAAAAGAAAGTATGTTAAATACTTACCGTCTGGTTTATTTCTCTGCATGCTATGAGACTGTAATTATATGGCACACTACTCTAAAGTCAGAATTCACATTCCTGTATAAATAATAAACTTCTGTATAAAGGGCAGCAGAAGAGTTAAAATTGAATAAGGCAAAATCTGCATTTATTCTTTTTGACAATTTCTTCCCTATGTAGCTCTGCAGCTGTTGGTAAGGACCTATGGTGTCCTCCCCACAGGTTAAGCCAACCATCACACAGCAACAAGGGTTCACGAATCTTACAGGCTATAGAATCCTAGACCAAACCAGCTTGACTACTTGGAAAATCTAGCAATGAAATGATTCCTTATAGGACTTGTCCATCTCACATCTCTGCCACTTGGACTGTCAAAGTTTTAATGTTAAGACGTTGTTGATAAAAATTCTTCTTGTTCAAATGAGGTCAGCCACAAAACTCTGTAAACATCTTTTTTATACAGTTTGCCTTTCAACCACCACATCATCAACAAATTTGAGTTTGGGTCTTGAAATGGCCTCTGGATTAATAGATCTGCTGGTCCTGGAAGTCTCAATTGATCAGACACTGATAGTTTCAACAATTCTGGAAACCAAAGTCTCCTACTCTTCTATGGGGCAACCAGAAAAAAAAATTCTAGTTTGCTGATTTTCATCTTGACAGTACAGATCATATCATTATCCAGAGTGGAAATATGTAGAAAATAGATTAATTCTGAGCCACAGTATATGTGGCTATGGCTAGATCCCTCCTGGCAGCAACTGTATTGCCTGGGAAGTTTTCTGTTGCAAATAAAGTTCATAACAGAGGGAGCAAATCTCAAATCCTTCATTCTGAGTAGCTCATTACCCCAGCTTCAAAAAGGTTTCATGTAGTCAAAGTGCCTGGCATTTAGACATCCACCAAAGTGAATCACTAGTTGTCTGGTGTCATGGGGTAATTTTCAAAAAACAACATATACTTTTTACTCATGGGTGTTGCACCAACTCTTCAAATGAAAGTACATATGTACTTTCTCTTTACATATTGACAGGAGTGCAAAGTGCATACAGATTTTAAAACACGTGCATATGTGCACAGCTACAGAGATATGATTTAAAATAAACCTACCACATGTAAGCGTGCTCCTAATTTTAAGCTGTTATTTGAGCAAACATACTTTGCGTATCTTCCTTAGGACTTTGTGGGCTTTAACACGAGCAGGTAAATGGATTTTAAAACATGCTCATGCTGAGGACATACCCTGTTTTACCAAATAGTCCACTAGTTTGTCCAATTTATCTCAAGGTCATCCAGATTCCACTGGTTCTTCATCCTGAACTCTTCCCAGTTGACCCGGACTCCTCACCTTGTTGTTTTAGGCGTAAAAGTGATTTCTGCAGACTTACACTTCATTAGGAGCAGCAGTAAATATATGCAGCTAACAAGCTGTTGCATGTTGCAGTCTCCAGTTCTAACAGATTTATGCACATAACTGTAACTGTTGGCCTTGTCCCCTTCTTTTTTAGCTCATGCTTATATATATATATACACACACACATATGTAATTAACTGCTTTTAAATTCTGCATCGCTCACATGTGGCACACATACTTACATATATGGGACTTTTACCGCAAGCAATGCTTTAAAAATTTGGCCCACAGTCTCTTGCAACTGATTTTATATGGATAGAATTCTGCTTAAAATTAGATGTGTAGATTTGAAAACACAATCTATGTGCAAATGTTTCCTCCCTACCCTAAACATGCCTCCAAGGAATGAATCCTCTCAATAAAAGGAACATACAAACTTTTAGCCATACAAAAAGTGGGACATTTTCAGATAGCCGATTTATATATTTTGACAACTGTGGTTGTCTTTGAGGTTTGCCTGATGATTAAGAGAATGTTCTTTCTCTCATTTAATATCCTAATGCAGCATTCAGCAAAATGTGAGCACTTTGGTGACTGGGTCTTAGGACAGCATTTTTTAACATCTTATCCTTGATGCTTGACGCTGGAGGGTTGGACTATAATTGAGAGAGCTAAGTACTTTAAGATACTGGGACTTAATTAAATCTTCTTGCCTTAGAAGTTGATCTTATATATAAATATTGCATAAGAGGGTTTTTTTTTTAAACCTATGATACTCTTGCTCGAAGTCCAACATTATTTCTGAATAACAATTGCTGTTGACAGGCTATCTGAAGTTTTCCTTTTGTTAATAACTTTGTCCAGTGACTTTTTGGGCTTTGTTACATTTTAACTCACTTGGAAGCATTTTCATAGTTTTGTTTCTTCCTTAAAATAAACTCCATTGGGTTTCCCTGAATTTCCATGATAATGGTAGGACTGAGTGCACAGCTACAGTGAACCAATGCAATCTTCACTTTTTGCCCTCAATGCCTTGCTGTCTTACAGGTTGCCACTCTTGCTCCTGCTATTCGGCCTTCTCCTCCTGCCCTGCCTCTCTCCTGGTTCAGCGCCTTATGTGTTATTGGACCACTGTTGCTGCCTAGCCTGCTCCTACTCCCTTGCCTGTTTCTTGGTTATACCCAAGTGTTCTGGCTCCCAAAAATAAATTTAAAAAAAGAAAAATGTTTTCCCACCCTGCTTCTCTCTCTCCCTGAGCTGTTCTGCCACTGTTACTGCCCGGCCTACTCCAGTGCCTCATATGGTAGCATGGGAAACTCCTGCCACTGTTGGTACCACTTTGCCCCATCTTAGTGCCTTGGGATGTTGATGCCACTCTTCTTGCTGCCTTAGCCCTCATTCTATTCCTTGGGGTATTGATTCTGCTGTGCTTACCACTTTACTCCCTCACTCTATGCTTTAGGATGTTCCTGCTGTAGGAAGAGTAATATATTTTGTGCTGACTTATTAAGTTTACTGATGCAGGAATATTGCATGCTCTGGCTGAGACAAATGGGTGAAGAAATTAAAGCGGAGCATTGAAAACCATGCCATACTGTAACCTTCGAAAAAATAAAAGGGAAGGTCTATCAATCTGAAAAGTCCCAGAAAAAAATATAAGCAAATCTCATGAATGATTTCAAAACAATTTAATTGAAATGCCATAATCCATGAAAGCACATTCCTTATGAAGGCAAGTTGCTTTTAGTTCATTTAAAAAGAAAGCAACACAGCCCCCAACATGAGCTGTTTTTATTTATATTTTAATCATTTTTCTATACCAAAGTTAGAAGCAAACATCACATCGGTTTACAAATTGTCATCAAATGCCAAATTAAAACATTTGACTTTCCAAAAACAAATGAAATAAGAAATGCATAAGTTAATTGATAAAAGATTTAAATTAAATAAATGCCTGACAACAAAAGCAGTTTAAAGAATGGTGGGGAAAGTGGGAGCAACTCTTTATGTTTATTAACATTTGTTAATCACCTATGCACTAGGTCCTAGGCAATGTACAAGATTAACCATACATAATTCAATTTACAAAATCATTAAATATCAATCAAGACAAGGACAGATAAAATAAGATTCTTTAAACTTATCACTAAAACAGAACTTGACTGATAAAACACTGAACTGCTATAAGCTAGCATAAGAAAGCCTGAGTTCCAGATCGTGGGTGCAACAGAGAAAGCACATTTACAAGTAACAGCCAAGCCAGCCCATCGAACTGAGGGAATGTCCAAGAGTCTATGTTGTTGTGACTTCAAAACACAAGTTGAACAGTACAGTCATACTAAGACATTAGTCCAGGGAAGTTGACAGAGCTAATCTGTTTGAAAACAATCATGCCCTCACTTTAAATTGAACCAGCTGGGCTACATTTACAATTTGTTGCTATCACAAAGATGTGGTTCAGTGTGTTCCATGTATGGGATACAGCAATTTATGGATTTTCTATTTTTTTTTCTCTTTAAGTCACATGATTTTTTTGAATTCATTTTATTTATTTAGAAGAATTGTATGCATATTAATTATATTGTGTTATGATTATCCATTTTTCTGAAATGTAAACTGCTCTGACCTGTTATATGGAAAGGTGGTACATTAATGCAAGCCATAAATAAAGCAGAGTTGCTTACCTGTAATAGGTGTTCTCACAGGACAGCAGGATGTTAGTCCTCACATATGGGTGACATCATCAGGATGGAGCCCAATCAAGGAACACTTTTGTCAAAGTTTCTAGAACTTTGACTGGCACCTACTGGGCATGCCCAGCAATACACTGACCCTGCATCCAGCAGGGGTCCCCCTTCAGTCTCGTCTTATAGTAAAAAGTATGTGCGAAAAATAAAATAAGAAAATGTAAACGAACCTAACTCCGCAGGGTGGTGGGTGGGTTTCGTGAGGACTAACGTCCTGCTGTCCTGTGAGAACACCTGTTACAGGTAAGCAACTCTGCTTTCTCACAGGACAAGCAGGGTGGTAGTCCTTACATATGGGTGAGTACCGAGCTGAGGATGCCCGAGCAAAGCAACAAATGCACCCAAAGACATGCAACAAGCACAACAACAGGGGTGGAAATTTGGTTAGGAGGGCATCCTGAACCCTGAATGGGTCGGTGGAAGGATGTTGGGTAATTAAACCGAAAACAAGTTGCATAGAACAGACTGGCCAAAGATGGAATCTTGCCTGCCAGCCTTATCTAAGCAATAATGTGCTGCGAATGTATGGAGGGAACTCCAGGTAACAAATATCAGCGAGCGGCACCGAACGGAGGAGCGCTACTGATGTTGCCATGGCCCTGACCGAGTGTGCTTTTACATGGTCTTGTAGCGGAATGCCTGCTTGCTGGTAGCAAAAAGAAATGCATTCCGCCAACCAGGAGGAGAGGGTCTGCTTACCCACAGGATTTCCCAATTTCATGGTATCAAAAGAAACAAACAATTGAGTAGATTTCCTGTGGGCGGATGTGCGGTCCAGACAGAAAGCTAGAGCACGTTTGCAATCCAGGGAATGCAGAGCCTGTTCTCCTGGGTTGGAATGGGGCCTGGGAAAAAAGGTAGGTAGGATAATAGATTGGTTAATATGAAATTCTGACACTACCTTCAGCAAAACTTTAGGGTGAGTGCGGAGCACTACCCTGTCATGCAGAATCTTAGTGTATGGCGGGTAGGTAACTAATGCCTGTAATTCACTAACTCTGCGAGCAGACATGATTGCAAGAAGAAAAACTACCTTCCAGGTGAGATAGTGGAGATCACAGGAGTGGAGAGGCTTAAACTGAGGTTTCATGAGCCGTCCCAAAACCACATTAAGGTCCCAAGCAGGGGCAGGAGTGCACAGTGGAGGTTTTAAATGGAGCAAGCCTCTCGTGAAACATGATACTAAGGGTTGTGTTGAAATGGTGACATTTCCTATACCCTTATGGTATGCAGACGCTGCACTAGCATGCACTCTGATAGAGGAGGTTTTTAGGCCTAACTCTGACAGGTGCCAGAGATAGGCTAGGAACCTCGCAGTGGAACAAGTGAAGGGGTCTATGGACATGGAAGTGCACCAGACCGTAAACCTCTTCCATTTATAATGATAAGACCTTCTCGTTGAAGGCTTTCGTGAAGCCACCAGGACTCGGGATACTGACTCTGAAAGGTTAAGAGGTTGGAGTTTTAAGCTTTCAACATCCAGTTCATCAGAGATAGAGCCTGGAGGTTGGGGTGACATAGGTACCCTTTGTTCTGAGTTATTAGAAGGGGATCGTTCCCCAGAGCAATGTGCCAGCGTACTGATAGGTCCTGGAGGATTGGAAACCACACTTGGCGTGGTCAGTAGGGAGCTATCAGGATCATTAATCTGTTGTCCTGCCAGAGCTTCACGAGAGTCTTTGAAATGAGAGGAAGTGGAGGGTACGCATAAAGGAGACCGCTTGCCCAGGAGAGGGCGAAGGCATCTCTTGGTTGCAAGTGGTGACTGCGAATGAGAGAGCAGAAGTTGTCTACTTTGTGGTTGTGGACCAACGCAAAGAGGTCTATGCGAGGGTAACCCCAGCATTGGAATATCGTGTCCGCTATCGTGGGGTTGAGAGACCACTCGTGCGGATGGAAAGTGCGACTCAGCCTGTCCGCCAATACATTGTCCACTCCCGGCAAGTAAGTTGCTTTGAGGTACATCGAGCAGGAAAGAGCCCATGCCCATACCTGTGCAGCTTCCTGACTCAGGAGGTAGGAGCCCGTTCCCCCTTGTTTGTTGATGTACCGCATCGCAACCTGATTGTCGGTTTGAATCAGGATGGCTTTGTTTGATAGGCAGTCTTGAAAGGCCTTGAGGGCATATCTGATCGCCTGAAGCTCCAGGAAATTTATTTGGTGTTTGGCTTCCTCTGGAGACCAGGTTCCCTGAGTCTGCAGTTCGCCCACATGAGCACCCCACTCGAGGTTGGATGCGTCTGTTAAGATAATTTGAGAATCTGGAGCCTGAAATAGAAGGCCTTGAATGAGATTGGAGTGGTGCATCCACCAGGCTAGTGACAGATGGAGCTGTTTGGTCACCTGGACAATGCTGGACATTGGCTGACAAGCTTGAATCCACTGACCTTTTAAGGTCCACTGCATTACTCTCATGGCGAGGCGAGCCATCGGAGTGACATGCACCGAGGACGCCATGTGACCCAGCAGTATGAGGAAATGAAGAGCAGTTGAAGACACTCAAATGATGAGCCAGAGATGTGATGGCAAAAGCACAATCCTGGGGGAAGGCTGGCTTTCGCCTGTACAGTGTTTAGGTCGGCCCCTATAAAGGATAGGGTTTGGGATGGAACTATCTTGGATTTGGGATAGTTGATTAAAAACCTTAAGGAAATCAGGGTGTTGATAGTGAGACGCAGGGAGGTTAGTACACCCTGCTGAGTCGGAGCCCTTATCAACCAATCGTCGAGATAAGGGTAGACATGGACACCCTGATTCCTGAGGAAGGCTGCGACCACCACCAGGCACTTGGTGAATACTCGTGGAGCAGACGCCAGGCCGAATGGTAATACACGGTACTGGAAATGATGGGGGCCGACCAGGAATCGTAGATACTTGCGATGAGATGGAGTAATTGAGATGTGTGTGTAAGCGTCTTGGAGATCTAGACAGCATAGCTAATCTCCTCTTTGTAGAAAGAGGAAGTAGAGAGTCCAAGGTCACTATTTTGAATTTTTCTCTCTGCAAAAATTTGTTTAGGGTCCAGAGGTCCAGTATCGGGCGTACGCCACCTGATATTTTTGGTATTAGAAAATACCGGGAATAGAACACTTGCCCCTGCTGAGAGAGGGGCACTGGTTCTATTGCTCAGGACTTGAGGAGGGGTGAGACCTCCTGTTCGAGTGAGGGAGAGTGGTCGGACATTCCCCACGTCAGCCGAGGCGGAGAGTCCATTGGAACAGTCAGGAAATTTAGGTGGTAACCCGAGTGATTACTGCCAGTACTCACTGGTCTGTGGTGACTGTATGCCAAGCGCTGTTAAAGTGACAGAGCCAACCGCTGACCGGTATGGATGGAAGAGGAGGTTGGCTTACACTCTTCTACGAAGGAGTCAAAACCCTGACGCTGGTCCAGGCTGAGAAGCTGGCTGAGGCTTTTGAGGACGAGTCTGCCTGGATTGACCTTTTTGGTAAGTTCTAGAAGGGCGTCCTCTAGAAGCCGGAGGATAAAACGTTCTTGCCTTGTAGGCCAGCCGCTTACAGTCATATTTGAAAGTTCTCTTAGGGGAAAACGGGAATTCAGACGGAAAGAAGAAAGCTGCCTCAGAGTTTCATGGTGATCCTTCAACTGCGCCACAGTCTCTCGGATCTTTTCCCCAAAGAGATTATCGCCCACACAGGGTAGGTCTGCTAACCTGTCTTGGACTTCTGGTCTTAAATCCGTTGATTTGAGCCAGGCCCATCTTCTGGCACTAATTCCCACTGCAGACACTCTAGAGGCTGTGTTGAAGATATCATAAGCAGAGCGGACCTTGTGCTTTCCCGCATCTAGACCTTCCTGAGCCAGAGCATGAAGTTGAGTCTGGAGTTGCTCTGGTAAAGAATCAGAGAAGTCCTGGATCCTTTTAAAAAGGTCTCTGTTATACTGTGTCATGTATAACTGGTAAGATGCAATGCGAGACATGAGCATGGAAGACACGCCTGCCAAAAGCATCCAGGGATTTCTGTTCCTTCCCTGGAGGTATGGAGGAATGAGGCTTTGAACATCATGCCTTCTTCTGGGCTGACTCAACAACCACAGAGTGATGATCCAACTGTGACTTCTGGAACCCAGGAACTGACTGTACGAGATAGGTGACGTCTGTCTTGCGGTTAACAGGTGGGACAGAACATGGTTGTTCCCAGTTTCTCTTCACAAGATCAAGAAGGATTTCATGAATAGGGATAGACATGATCTCTTTAGGAGCATCAAAAAACTGGAGTACCTCCAGCATCTTGTGCCTGGAGTCCTCTTCCGTCTGAAGCTGAAAAGGAATGGTTTCAGACATTTCCTTGATGAAATTAATGAAAGACAGAACTTCAGGTGGAGAGGATTGTCTTTCATCTAATGGAGAGGGCTCTGATGGTAGATCATCTGAATCCTGGGACGAATCATCGGTCCAAGGATTGTAGGGCTGATCTCCAGCACCTAAAGGATCTCCAACAGGGAGAAATGGTGCTAATCCTGAAGACCAGGTTGAGGTATCGATGGCATCGGGGGAGACACATACGGCATCGAATGAGGCATTGATGGAGGAACCGATGGCATCGACGGAGGCACCGAAGGGACCGGTGACATCTATGGACGAGTCGGTGGTAAAAACCTCCAGACAGTGGAATGGGTAACGGTGTTTCCTCATCATCCAATGATAATGGAAATGGTGTGGAAGGTACTGGAACCATCGGTGCTCTTGGTTCCATTGGAGGCAGGGCAATGATCAACGCATCCAATCTACCCAGTAGCAATGCGAGCACTATGGGAATCGAATCGGTAACCGGCTCGGGGACCGGTACCAGCGTTGATGGAAGTTGGAAGCCCTGAAGTGCTTTTCCGATGGCCTCTTGGATCATCCGCAACATCAGGCTTCCACGAGGTATTGGATCATCCGATCCAATACCTCGTGGAAGCCTGGTGTTGCAACCATCGCTGCCCAACGGCTTCACTCCACCTACCTTTCTTTTTCTGCGACTCCTCCTGCTTCTTGTGGACGTCTGGCTGCCACGGCGTCTGCCCGCCGTCCTCTCCAGCGTCCCCAGGGCTTGGGCGCTACCTCCCACCATGCTCCTCAGGTACCTTAGGGTGTGCGCGCCACGCGGCCCTCATTCTTATTTCCTCTTATGGCGCGAACCTCAGGGGCGTCCCCCTATGATGACGTCACGCTGCCCAGATATTTAAGCCTACTGTTTAATGCTAGCCGTTGAGTTAGCAAGGGTTTCCTACGGATGGGATTCACTCTTCGTACCCAGCTACTCTGCCTCCAACTTCTATTGGACTCTTTTCTGCTAACGGGGTACCCGCTCCTCAGGGGCCTCTCTGCTTCTTTCAGGTCGCTGTCAGGAACCGGTACTCGCTCCTCGAGGGCCCATGTTCCCTGACTCGCTGCCTGTGTCCATCTCCTCTTCTACTTAGAAGAATTCGCTACAGACACCATCCTTGAGTACTACTACCATTTACTCCTCACAGCTGTTTCCCTGGAACCAGGTACTCGTTCCTCGAGGGCCTGCCTCCATTCCAGCACCAGTGCCATCTCCTACGTGGAACTGCTGCGTGAGTACTTGCCAACGAGTCTCTGCTCCCAGGGATCTGGTACTCGCTCCTCGAGGGCCAGCTCTTCTATCTCAGGGCGTTTCCATACTGGGGACTCTGTGAATGTCTTATTGTACTCATTCTCTCAGTTCTTTCACTACAGCACTGTTACCGGAGTAACCGCTGTTCCAGCGCCCTGAGGAATACTAGCCCAACCAGGTTACATCTTCTACTCACTACTGCCACCTCTGGTGGCTTCACAAACTGTCTAAATAAAGATATAATCTGTGTTTGTTGTCCAGAGCTGAGCCTGATCAGTGGCCCCTCATGGGACTCCCCCCGTGGGCGTGGTCAGCTGCCACAGTGTCCAAGGGTCTACCCAAACCTTACAAAACATAACAGATTGCTAACTCCTTGGATCCGGCACAGCTCACTGCTCTGCAGGCCATTCCAGGCCTGGCCTTGCTGAACAATAAGACGCACTGGAGAAACTCACTTCTGCATTCCATCAGTTACATGCACAGAAGAATCAAGGCGCTGCTTCCAGTAATGAAGGTCATTACTGAAGTAACTATAAAGGCTACTGTACCTCTGGCTGCTCCAGTTCGTTTCTCTGGAGAGATTGAAAGGACTAGAGGTTTTCTAAATCAGTGTTGCATGCATTTTGCATTACAGCGTTCTCACTTCCCCACGGTCTACCCCAAGACTACTTATATTCTATCTTATCTTGATGGAAGGGCCTTGTCTTGGGCCTCAATGCTGTGGGAATGTTAGGATCCAATTCTGCAGGATACTAACGGATTTTTTGATTTGTTTATGTCTGTTTTTGACGATCCTGCTCGAGTGACTGTTGCTGGTTCTACTCTGGTGGACCTGAAGCAAGGCAACCGACCACTGGCTGATTTTGTAATAGAGTTTAAGACTCTTGCTACGGAACTATGCTGGGATTCCAAATGCCTGAAAACCCTCTTCTTCAGAGGTCTGGATACTCGCTTGAAAGACGAGCTGGCCACTCGTGAGACACCTGACTCGCTGGATGAACTAGTGGCTTTGGCTACTAGAATTGACCACCAGCTCCGTGATAAGGTGAAAGAACTCAAGCCTACCACTAGACCGGTTCAGAAGGAGGTTCGTGCTAAACATGCACTCCAGATAGTTCCAGCAATACCTGTCGCCAGTGGAGAAAAACTGATGCAACATGGTTGAAGTCATCTAACTTCAAAAAAGAGAAGACTTCGGAAGAGGCATGGCCTGTGTATGTACTGAGGACAGACTGGTCACGATGTCCCAACATGCCCAATTCGTCCAGGAAACGGACGGGCCTAAGACCTGCGGGAGGACTGTTCATAGGCCTTACCATGACCTCTTCTCCGCTCTCTCTCCCAGTCTCCCTGATCTGCGGACCATCCGAAGTTCAAACTCTTGCCCTGGAGGATTCAGGGGCAGGAAACAACTTTATACTTTGATGCCTAGTGGAACATTTGAGGATTCCCCTCGTCACTTTGGAAGTTCCACTGCTCTTATGATCTGTCCATGGAGAGCCTTTGCCGGGTGACGTGACCTGGCGTACTGAACCGATAACCCTTCGCACCGGAGCCCTCCATAGTGAGTCAATTTCCTTCTTTGTGTTAGAGAAGGCTATGCACCTTATCGTTCTGGGGTTACCCTGGTTGCAGTCGCATCAGCCTCAATTCGACTGGGCCACCTTGGAACTCTCCCGCTGGGGCCCAGGTTGTCATGGCAAGTGTCTTAAGGAGGTTTCTCCTGTCCTCTGCATGCCTAGCACTCCAGTGATCCCAGGACTGCCGCCTCAATACGCATCATTCAGTGATGTGTTCTCCAAAGAAGCTGCTGACATCCTTCCTCCACACAGATCTTACGACTGTGCCATAAAGCTGAAACCTAACACTGAACTTCCTAAAGGACTTGTCTATCCACTCTCTACTATAGAGAACAAGGCTATGTCCGAGTACATCGAGGAGAATTTACAGAAGGGATTCATTAGACCATCAAAGTCTTCAGCCGGCACAGGTTTCTTCTTCATGGGGAAGAAGGACGGTACCTTGTGTCCTTGTATTGACTATTGAGGTCTGAATGAGATCACGATCAAAGACCGATATCCCCTGCCTTTAATCTCAGAGCTGTTCGACCGGCTTCAATGTGCCAAAATATTCTCGAAACTTGACCTGAAAGGTGCCTACAACTTAGTTTGCATTCGCAGTGGCGATGAATGGAAAGCAGCCTTCAACACTAGAGATGGTCATTTCGACCATCTCTTAGTAATGCCCTTCGGCCTATGCAACGTACCCGCTTTGTTCCAGAACATGATGAACGACATCTTGCGGGACCTATTGTACAAGAGTGTCATGGTATACCTAGATGATATCCTGATATTTTCTCAGGACTTGTCCACCCATCTAGAGGACATCAAACAAGCACTACGAAGACTACGAGAACATCAGCTCTACGCCAAGCTATCCAAGTGCGAATTCCATAAGGACTCTGTGCCTTTTCTTGGCTACATTGTGTCTAAAATGGCTTCCAGATGGATCCGTGTGGCTCTCATTCTTATTTCCTCTATGGCGCGAATCTCAGGGGCTTCCCCATGTAATGAAGTCATGCTGCCCGGATATTTAAGCCTACTGTTTATTGCTAGCCGTTGAGTTAGCAAGGGATTTCCTACGGATGGGATTCGCTCTCTGTACCCAGCTACTCTGCCTTCAACTTCTATTGGACTCTTTTCTGCTAACGGGGTACCCGCTCCTCGGGGGCCTCTCTGCTTCTTTCAGGTCGCTATCAGGAACTGATACTCGCTCCTCGAAGGCACATGTTTCCTGACTCCCTGCCTGTGTCCATCTCCTCTTCTACTTGGAAGAATTCGCTACAGACACCATCTGTGAGTACTACTACCATCTACTCCTCAGAGCTGTTTCCCTGGAACCAGGTACTCGCTCCTCGAGGGCCTGCCTCCATTCCAACGCCAGTGCCATCTCCTACGTGGAACTGCTGCGTGAGTACTTGCCAACGAGTCTCTGCTCCCAGGGATCTGGTACTTGCTCCTCGAGGGCCAGCTCTTCCTATCTCGGGGCTTTTCCATACTGGGGACTCTGTGAATGTCTTATTGTACTCATTCTCTAAGTTCTTTCACTACAGCACTGCTACCGGAGGAACCGCTGTTCCAGCGCCCTGAGGAATACTAGTCCAGCTGGGTTCCATCTTGCTCTCACTACAGCCACCTCTGGTGGCTTCACAAACTGTCTAAATAAAGATATAATCTGTGTTTGTGTGTCCAGAACTGAGACTGACCTGTGGCCCCTCACGGGACTTCCCCCCGTGGGCGTGGTCAGCTGCCACAGTGTCCAAGGGTCCACACAAACCTTACAAAACGTAACACCTGGGGCATGGAACCCCGGCACCAGAGTAGGAGGCAGCACTGGCGTAGCCGGAGGGTCCACCAGTGAAGGTGTAATCGCGGATCCCGGCACCACTGAAGGTGGGAAACACCTCGGTGACCCGGTCACAGAAGAGGATGGGGCCTTTTCTGGATGGGGCTTCTTTGTCAGTGGCTCTGTCTATGTTGATGCAGAGGATGTGCTTGGATCAATGGACTGCGCCTTCCGATGCCGGTTTCGACGCTTTTCACGATGTTCTTCTCGGTCCTTTTCTTGAGGAGGCAAGTAGGCAATTGACACCTTTGGAATTGTTGATGCCGGTCGAACAGCAGCGGTGTCCCGGTGCTGGCGAGAAATCAATGGCACCGGCTCGGACGACGTCGAAGCTATCGATGGAGTCGGGGTTTTTAACTGAAAGAGAAAGTCCATCTTCTCTAAACGAGCCTTCCATCCCTTAGGTGTCATTTGGGCACATTTGGTGCAAGTAAGGACATCATGGCTGGACCCCAAACACATAACACAGACTCCATGCGGGTCAGTGATGATCATTGTTCGAGTACAGTCGAGGCACCAACGAAAACCCGACGCCATGACTCCGACAAAAATTTAGCCGTGGTGCAGTCGATGGTTGGTAGACCCCAAAGGGATAACTCGACGGGAATCGACCGCAACAAGCGTAAAACCTTACCTTTCGACCGCGGAGTATGGATATCGATAGGTGGACCCCTATGGGGTAGAATTTTTTGAAAATTTTTGAAAGAAGTTCCATGAGGAAAATTCCTGTCAGGAATCTCCAGAGAACTCCTTAACCCATGTGGCTACTGTTGCGCAGAAAAAAGATGACTGAAGGGGGACCCCTGCTGGATGCAGGGTCAGTGCATTGCTGGGCAGACCTGAAGGAGCTGAGGCAGACAGAGAGGTATATAAATGAGACCTTCAGGAACACAGTAGCCAAGTCCCAACTCCAGTCTGGCAGTCCTAGTGCTACCTTGGAGGAGGAAGGTCTCCTGATTGGAAAGCATCAACTTGGTGCAATAGGAAATGATCCTGTAGCAAAGACCTGCTATCCAGGTGGTGCATGTCCTCTTCCACTGAATATGTGTCTCCCAGGGCTCCTGCCCAGGAGGGAAGGGTTAAATTAGCCATCATAGTTGTGGATTCGATTATTAGGATTGCAGACAGCTGGGTGGCTGGTGGGCATGAGGATCACCTGGTAACATGCCTATCTGGAACAAAAGTGGAGGACCTCATGCATCACCTAGATAGAATTTTAGACAGTGATGGGGAGGAGTTGGCTATTGTGGGACATGTAGACACCAACAACATAAGAAAATGTGGGAGGGAAGTTCTGGAAGCCAAATTTAGGCTCTTAGGTAGAAAGCTAAAATCCAGAACTTCCAGGGTAGCATTCTCTGAAATACTCCATGATCCATGTGCAATCCCCCAGAGGCAGGGAGAGCACCAGAGTCTCAATTAATGGATGAGACAATGGTGCAAGAAAGAGGGATTCAGTTTTGTAAGGAACTAGAAAACCTTTTGGGGAAGGGAGGAGTCTTTTCCGAAGGGATAGGTTCCACCTTCATCAGGGTAGAAATAGGCTGTTGGGGCTAACCTTTAAAAAGAAGATAGAGCAGCTTTTAAACTAAATCAAAGGGGAAAGCTGACAGTTGCTCAGCAGCCCATGGTTCGGAGGGAGGTATCTTCGAAGGATATTAATGAAGAATTAGAGTTAGGGCATCCCAACAGAGAGGATCTAATAAGAAAAGTAGTCCAAGTGTCTATAATTAAAGTCTCACATGAGCTAAAAGATTCCAATTTATTCCTGTCAACTGAAATGTTTGCATGCTAATGTGAGAAGTCTAAGAAGTAAGATGGGAGAGTTAGATGTATAGCAGTGAATGATGACATAGATTTAATTAGCATCTCAGAGACATGGTGGAAAAAGAATACAAATGGGCTAGTGCTATACCAGGGTACCAATTATATCACAATGATAGAGAGGAGCAACTTGGTGGCTGAGTGGCGCTTTATGTCTAGGATGGCATAGAGTCCAACAGGATAAAAGATCCTGCAAGAGACTAAATGCACAATCAAATCTTTATCTTCTCTTGTGTGCTGGAGAAGAGAACATAAGAACATAAGAAAATGCCATACTGGGTCAGACCAAGGGTCCATCAAGCCCAGCATCCTGTTTCCAACAGCGATACGAGTATAATACCGTCCACCTGGCCAAAATGATGAGATGGACAGTGAAATGCTAAGAAAAATTAAGGAAGCTAACCAAATCGGTAGTGCAGTAGTAATGGGACATTTCAATTACCCCAATATTGATTGGGTAAGTGAAACATCAGGACATGCTAGAGAGATAAAGTTTCTGGATGAAATACATGACAGTTTTATGGAGCAATTGGTTCAGGAACCAATGAGAGAGGGAGCTATTTTAGATATAATTCTCAATGGAGCACAGGATTTGGTGAAAGAGGTAAAGGTGGTGGGGCAGCTTGACAATAGTCATCATAATATGATCAAATCTGAATTAATGACTGGAAGGGGGACAATAAATAAATCCAAAGCTCTAGAACTAAACTTTCAAAAGGGAAGCTTTGATAAAATGAGAAAAATACTTTAACAAACCCTCCCCCCCTGAAAAGTAGTTACAAAGGTTAAAAGAGTGCAACTGGCGTGAACATTGTTAAAAGATACCATCTTATAAGCGCAGTCCAGATGTATTCCACAAATTAAGAAAGTTGGAAGGAAGATCAAATGATTGCTGGCATGACTAAAAAGTGAGGTGTAAGAGGCTATTTAGGCTATTTTAGTCAAAAGATCTTCGTTCAAAAATTGGAAGAAGAATCCATCAGAAGAAAATAGGACAAAGCATAAGCACTGACAAGTTAAATGTAAGATACTGATAAGACAGGCTAAGAGAGAATTTGAAAAGAAGTTGGTTGTAGAGTCAAAAAACTCAAAATTAAAACTTTTAAAAAATATCCGAAGCAGAAAGCCTGTGAGCAAACCGGTTGGAACATTAGATGATCGACGGATTAAAGGGGCACTTGGGGAAAATAAGGCCATCATGAAAAGACTAAACAAATTCTTTGCTTTGATGTTTAATGAAGAGAACGTTGGGAAGATACCCATTCCGGAGATGGTTTACAAGGGTGATGATTCAGATGAACTGAACCAAATCATGGTGAACCTGGAAGACTTGGTAGGCCAGATTAACAAACTGAAGAGTAGAAAATCACCTGGACCAGATGGTATACACCCCAGGGTTCTGAAAGAACTAAACAATGAAATTTCAGACCTATTTCAATTAATTTGTAACCTATCATTAAAATCATCCGTTGCACCTGAAGACTGGAAGATGGCCATTGCAACCTCGATATTTAAAAAGGGCTCCAGGGGTGATCCAGGAAACTACAGACCAGTGAGTCTGAATTTAGTGCCGGGAAAATCTGTGGAAATTTAAAGAATAAAATCACAAATCTTTAGATAAACATGGTTTAATGGGACACAGCCAGCATGGATTTACCAAAGGGAAGTCCTGCTTCATAAATCTCCAACATTTTTGTTTGAAGGGGTGAATAAACATGTGGACCAAGGTGAACCAGTAGATGTGGTGTTTTCAGATTTTCAGAAGGCACTTGACAAAGTCCTTCATTAGAGGCTTCTAAGAAAATTAAAAAGTCATGGGATAGGAGGCAATGTCCTTTTGTGGATTACAAGCTGGTTAAAAGACAGGAAACAGAGAGTAGGATTAAATGGTCTGTTTTCAAAGTGGAAAAAGGTCAACAGTGGCGTGCCTCAGGGATCTGTACTTGGACTGGTGCCTTTTAATATATTTATAAATGATCTGGAAAGGGGTATGACGAGCGAGGAAATCAAATTTGCGGATGACATAAAATTGTATAGAGTAGTTAAATCTCAAGCAGATTATGAATAATTGCAGGAGGACCATGTGAGACTGGAAGATTGGGCTTCCAAATAGAAGATGAAATTTAATGTGGACAAATGCAAGGTGATGCATATAGGGAAAAATATCCCTTGCTGTAGTTACACAATTGTTCTATCTTAGGAGTTACCACCCAGGAAAGAGATTTAGGCATCATAGTGCATAATACATTGAAATCATCAGCTCAGTGTGCTGTGGCAGTCAAAAAAGCAAACAGAATGTTAGGAATTATTATGATGGGAATGGCATATAAAATTGTGGATGTCATAATGCTTCTGTATCGCTCCATGGTGAGACTGCACCTTGAATACAGTGTGCAATTTTGGTCGCCACATCTCAAAAAAGATATAGTTGAACTGGAGAAAGTGCAAAGAAGGGTGACCAAAAATGCCATAGAACGACTCCCCTATGAGGAAAGGCTAAAGAAGTTAGGTCTGTTCAATTTTGAGAAGAAATGACTGAGAGGGGGATATGATAGAGGTCTGCAAAATCATGAAAGAACTTTAACAGGTTAATGTAAATCGGTTATTTACTCTCTCAGATAATAGAAAGACTAAGGGGCACTCTTTGAAGTTAGCAAGTCCATCATTTAAAACAAATCAAAGAAAATTATTTTCAACTCAGTGCATAATTAAGCTCTGGAATTCATTGCCAGAGAATATAGTTATGGCAGTTAGTGTAACTGGGTTTAAAAAAGGTTTGGATAAGTTCCTAGAGGAAAAATCCAAAAACTGTTAATAATCAATATGCAATAGTAGCTGGAGACCTAATTCATGTTTGGGTACCTGCCAATTACTTGTGACATGGATTTGCCACTTTTGAAACAGGATGCTGGGCTTGATGGATCCTTGGTCTGACCCAATATGGCATATCTTATGTTCTTATTGTTGCGCTGAAGGTGGACCCTTGGCCTAGTGCAGGATTGGTTCGGCCCTCTGGTCGGACCCAGAGAGCGCCTGCCACCAGGAGGCGGAGCACACAAGGAGACAGAGGCTAGCTGTAGCTTTACCAAAAACAGTCCGGGGTTTCCGCAGGTTGAGCCCTTGGGTACCCGGACCGCCTGGACTTAGGTGGGCCTTGGATGGTGTCCCGGAGAGATAGCGGAGGGGTGTGCCCACCACAAGCAAGGGTGCACAGCTGATGCAGAGATGATGGACTAGACCCAAACTGGAGCGAGGCAGGCAGTGCCTGCGGGTCTAGGCAGGTGAAGGCCACGGGTAGTTTCCAAGCAGGTTGGTCTGGTAGCCTCAGTATGGCAGAAGAGAGTGTCCGAGTGAAGCACAAAAGTCAGAGCCAGAGTATCAGTCCAGAAGTGGTCAGCCAAAGCAGGGGTCAAATACCAAGCGTAGTTAAGGCAAGCGAGGTTCGGTTCCAGGCAGCAGACGAAGAGAATGGTCAGGCAGGCAGTGGTCAGTTCCAGGCAGCAGACAAGAGTAGTCAGACAGGCCAAGGTTAGTACCAGAGATCAGTCCGAGGAGGTACTACCTGAGTATGGATACAGGAACACATGGAGACGCTGGAACAAGGAGACACTGGAACAAGGAAATGCTGGAACAAGAAGACACTAGGAACGCAGGATTAGGCAAGCTTACCACACCACAGTGTCAACCCGATTGCCAAAGTGAGGACCTGGGGACAGGGCCTCGCTATTTATAGTCAGATTAAGTGATGTCATCACTTCACGTCCAGATCGGTTTTCCTGTACTTGGCCCTTTAAACGGCAAGACATTGGCCGCGTGCGCCAAGGGGCGGGGCCGAGGCAGCCGAAGACGCGGAGCCCCAGCCGGAGCTCCGCTGCGAGGCCTGCAGCATAGAGGAAGTTGGAGAGTATTGTGGTGAGCGATGGGGACGGCAGGAACTAGTGGCAGCAGCGAGCCCGGAGCTGGTTGAAGGTAGTGCGAGGTGATCAGGCCCGGTCACGGCACCCACGTGGCCGGTCTGGGTTTTTCTGGGTGGTCTCGATGGAAGTCCTAGAGTAGATTTTTATCAAGGATGTGGTGGGAGGGCTCCCAAGAGTTTTCTTCCGGGCCGAAGCCCTCCCACGACAGGAGGTATTCCCAGTGGCCTCGACGGCGTCGGACGTCCAGGACTTTTGACTTGCAAGGTATTTTCAGGTTCTGCTGAATGCTGTTTAGGTAGAGGAGGCCTTCGGGAAGGCCAGGATAGGACCAAAGGTTTAAGCAACAACACATGGAACGTGTTGTGAATTCCCATGGAAGCTGGAAGTTGGAGCTGGTAGGTGTCTGCTCCTATGCGTTGAAGAATGGGAAATGGATCAATAAATTTGGGGGCTAGCCATTGGGAAGGCAATCGTAGCCGGATGAGCTTAGTACTAAGCCAGACTTTCTGTCCAGGCCAGAACAGAGGCGCGGTTCGACAATGGGTGTCTGTGAAATTTTTGGCCTGGTCAGCTGCTTGACAGAACCGTTCCCTTACTTGGTTCCAGAGCCGGCGTATGGTTTGTGCTGTAGATTGGGCTGCAGGTAAGGGTACATTGAGTGGAACTGGAAGGGGTAGGCGTGGCTGATGACCGAAGACTACCGCAAAGGGTGAAACGTCTATGGCAGAGGCGATATGGGTGTTATGGGATAGTTCTGCCCATAGCAGGAGGTCAGCCCAGTTATCTTGCTGGTCGTTGACATATGATCGCAGGAAGGTTTTCAAAGAGCGATTAGTCCTTTCGGTCTGGCCATTTGCTTGCGAATGATAGGCTGATGTCAAGTTTAACGTAATAATGAACTTTTTACAGAGAGACCTCCAATATTTAGCAGCAAATTGAGGGCTACGATCGGAGACGATTTCTTATAGTAGTCATCAACGAAATACGTAGGTTAAGAAGAGATGAGCAAGCTCAGGAGCCGATGGAAGTCCAGGTAAGGGGACAAAGTGGGCCATTTTTGAGAAGCGGTCAATGATGACCCAGATTACAGTATTTCCTTTTGAAGGAGGCAGATCCACGATGAAATCTGTGGAGAGACTTGACCAGGGCTTGGTGGGCGCAGGAAATGGTGGAGAAGTCCCTATGGACGGCCAATCGGGGGGTTTTGCTGTGCGCAAACCGGACAGGAGTCCACATATTCATGGGAGTCCTTTATCATCCCAGGCCACCAATAGTACCTTCAGAACATCTCGAGAGTCTGGGCTCGGCCGGGGTAGCCGGCCAGCTTGGAGTCATGAGCCCAACAGAGCACCCGCTCATGGAGACAGCAGGGAACCACCGTCTTCCCGGCTGGTACCATAGTGGTGACTGCAATAGATATGCCAGCCAGATTAATAATGTTCCTGGGAGTCTCGGGTGTGTCTTCTGGCTCGACGGAGCGCGAGAGTGCATCCGCACAGAGATTTTTTGCCACTGGATGGTAGCGAAGCTTGAAGTTGTAGCGCTCAAAGAACAGGGCCCAGCGGGCTTGTCTTGGATTGAATAACTGGGCCTCCTTTAGGTGTTCCAGATTTTTATGGTCAGTAAATATTGTGAATTTGTGTTGCGCCCCTTCAAGCCAGGGATGCCATTCCTGGAGGGCAAGTTTCACTGCTATGAGTTCTCGGTCCCCTATGGCATAATTTTGTTCTGTGGAGGAGAATTTATGTGAATAGAAGGAACACAGTATTAGAGTTCCCTTAGTGGAGTACTGACTCAAAACCTATCCTGCTCCAATGGCGGATGCGTCAACTTTGATGATGAAGGGGCGGTTAGGATCTGGGTGACGTAGACACGGGCTGGTATAGAAGGCCTCCTTTAAGGCTGATTGGGCCTTGGGACTCCACACTCGAAGATCACATCCCTTCCTAGTCATGGTGGTGAGTGGAGCAGCCAACATGGAGTAATTGGCGATGAAGTTTCGATAGTAATTTGTGAATCCAAGGAATATATGTATGTCTCGGAGGTCCACTGGTTGAGGCCAATCTCAAATACCCTGAAGTTGGTCTAGGTCCATGGTGAACACACGATTGGAGATGATGTAGCCTAAGAATGGGAGACTGGGTTGTTCAAAAATGCACTTCTACAATTTGGCATAAAGATGATGCTCTCTGAGGCGTTGGAGGACTGTTTGAACGTGGGAGTGATGAGATTTCAGGTCTTTGGAGAAGATTAATATATCGTCTAGATATACTATGACAAATGAGTACAACAGGTCCCAGAAAATCTCGTTCATTAGCTGCTGGAAGACTGCAGGGGCGTTGCAAAGTCCGAAGGGCATTACTACGTACTCGCAGTGACCGTCTCTTGTGTTGAAGGCGGTTTTCTAGATGTCATCCGATTGAATCCGAACTAGGTTATACACTCCTCAGAGATCCAATTTAGTAAACATTTGTGCGCCCTGTAGGCGGTCGAACAGTTCACTAATAAGTGGCAGTGGGTACCGGTCCTTACGGGTTACTGCATTCAAATCTCTGTAGTCTATGCATGGTCTTAGACTGCCATCCTTCTTCTTTACAAAGAAGAACCCGGCGCCTGCTGGAGAATTAGAGGGTCTTATAAACCCTTTGGCCAAATTTTCCTTGATGTATGTTGACATCGCTTGGGTTTCAGGAAGTGAAAAAGGATAGGTTCTGCCCTTGGGAGGCATAGTTCCAGGTAGGAGTTCTATGGGACAGTTAAACTCTCGGAGTGGAGGCAGGATATCGACATTTTGTTTGGAGAACACGTCATTGAATTCTGAGTATGAGGCAGATAACTCAGGAAGGGTTGTAGAGCTTAGGACTATCACAGTTGGAGATACTTGCCGTAAACAGTGGGTCTGGCATCGAAGGCCCCACTGGGTGAGTTGCAGGTATTGCCAGTCGAAGTGGGGTGCATGTAACTGGAGCCAAGGAAGTCCAAGGACTATGGGATGTGCTGATCGTTTCAAGATCAGGAGGGAGATCTCATCATCATGGAGAGTCTCAATGGTGTGACGAATGGCAATGGTAAGGTGAGTGATACGATCAAGGAGAGGTTCTCCTTGAATTGAGGCAATACGGAGTGGCATTTCCTGAGGTTGGACTGGTATCTGTAGGAGCTTGACGATCGCTTCCATAATGAAATTTCCACTCGCCCCAGTGTCCACGAGGACGGTGGTGGCGAATGGATGTGACTCCCTAAGGAGGGAGATAGGCAGTAATAGTAGAGGGCCATATACTGTAGCATCCAAGCTCGGGACCCCCACTGGGCTCAGGCTTTGGAGTTTCCCGGTCGCACCGGGCAAGTCTAGAGAAGGTGTCTGGAACCACCACAATATAGGCAGAGGCCCAATTTCCTGCATCAGAGATGTTCCTCTGGGGTCAGGCGGCTGCAGTTGATTTGCAAAGGCTCCTCGGGAGGTTGAGGGGCCACTGGTAAGGCCTTCAACCGAGGACTCGCCGAATGGGGTGATTGTAGGGCAGGAGGTTGAAGGACCCTTACCTACTGATGCCGTTGTTGAAGGCGGTAGTCGATTCTACTGACCAGGTATGGGCCTTTTGTAGGCCTGCACTCCTAATGGCATCTTCAGGGGCCACAGGGCTTTTCCCGCCACAGTCCCATTAAAACTCTGAGTGATGCGTGCATGTATGCCTATAGAAACATCAGACAGACAGTGCTGGAGCAGAGGCATCTGTCGGCGGCGTCTCGCTGCATTCTTGGGATTGACATCAGTGGCAGTATTCGTAAGCTCAGGGCTGGAGGTAAGTGCTGCGGTTCACAGGAGCAGCCGCGGACTGCTGATTGCAACAGTACTCCCTTTCCTAAGTCCCCTCCAGAGGGTTTGGATTTGTGGTATCGCTGGCGAAGAAAACCCCTTCGGGTACTTGCAAGTTTCTTAGCTTGTGTGGTAGCTTCCACAACCAAACAACTGGTTTCCTCCTCTAGTTCATGCAATTCCGGGGACAGAAGCGGACTACAAGCAAAGGGATAGCCTCCTCAGGGCTATGTTGATGGAAGACAGTCCCCATCAGAAGAGTGGAGATATCTATTGCCCTTCCTCAATTTGGCCTGACAGGACTAGACAGAAATATAGAGTTCCTCTTGCTGAATTTGGGTATGCAGGATTCTTATTTCTTTGTCTTTCTTAATAAGGGATTCAAGGTTTTTCTTGGCATAATAGTATTCACTTTCCAGAGTCTCATGCTCGGGCCTCTCTTGTCCCAAACATTCTTGAATTTGCTTGTAGAGATCCTCAAGGCTATTTTCCTGGAGATGCTGTGGAGTAGTTTTGGGTTTCTTGGGATTCTTTACATGGGGCCAGAAATCAAGGAAGGGCAGAGGTTACAATCATCAAAGAAGATGATCCTTTGGAGACCATACAGGATTCGGTACACCCAGGTCCCAACTGGATAGGATCTGGCTTGGACCAATCTAATTGGGGCTGGTGTCAGTGAAGCCATGGTAGGCCTAACACATTGGGCTTATGGCTCTGGAGAGTACATGGAAGCTAATGGTCTCCGTGTGTAGGGGGCCAATACGTAACTTGGGTGGCACAGTGGACCGGGTCACCTGTCCCGAAAAAGGGTCTCCAAAAACAGATGAGAATGCCAGACGAAAAGTCAGGGGAAGCATAGGAATTCAGAATTGATCCACAAGCTCCTGCTGTATGAAATTCCTCCCCCAGAGCTGGAGTCCACCAAGGCCTGAGTGGAGAAACAGATGGAAGATGGCTACAACGTGATTGACTTGAGCAAATGGAGGAATCGAGGTTGTCAAGCCTAGTGTTATTCGCCTGGGTAACTCTGGACATGGCAAGGATTTCCTTCTCTGGGCATTGAGCTAAAAGGTGGCCTTGAGCTATACAGTATAAGCAGATGCCTAGTGTCTGGGTCGAGTTCACTCTTTGGGTGCCAAACAAATGTGGCCCAATTGCATGGGCTCTTCTGGTGGGTCACTGGCATGACAGAATCAGGCTGAGGCGCATGTTGAAAAGATGGTGTCCAGGATACTTTCTTCCTTGCCAAAAACCCTCTTGAGCTTGCTCCTGGAGGAGTTGCAGGGCCAGGCTTCTCAAAGACTGTTTTGCAGCAATGGATCTGTATGCACCCATAGGGGAGAGGCCCATGCTACAGCCTTTCCATCCAGAAATGAGAGGATGTAAGTTGTCTTTGTCAGATCATCTGGGAACGAAGGAGAATGTAAGGAGAAGTACATGTGGTACTGATTCAAAAATCCCTGACACTGCTGGGGGTCCTCGCTATACCGGGGTGGAGCCAGTAGCTGAGGTATAAGACAGTTAGTTCCTGGAGGTGGTGCTGGTGCTGTAACTGGCAGTGGTGGAATGATAGGTGTAGTCAAGGTTTCTATCCATGCAGTGAGACAAATCAGATCTGTGGCTAGAAGCGCTATGGCTGCCTGTAGTTCCTGGAAGTTAAGGGGTAAACCTGGGATAGCCTCTAACAAAGACAAGTCCACCAGGTCCATGGCCTCAGCAATCTGTTGCGAGTATGGATCCTTGGGCTGAGGTGGAGTTGATGCTACCTGCACGATGGATGCCTGAAGGTGCCCGCCATTGGAAAGCAGACCCAGACAAGGCAGAGGTCCAACTGGAGCTTCGCCTTTACCAGCCCACGTTCCCCTCGGGTTGAGCCTTTGGGTACCAGGGCCAGCAGGTCTTAGGTGGGGGCCTCTTCTTGTGACAAGATCTGTAGACCTATCAGGGCTGGAACAGGAGAAGGCAAGGCATATCCAGTGGCAGGCTATGGTCGAAGGCAGATGGTGGTCCGGCAGGTCCAAGAGTCAGGCCAAGGTTAATATTAAGTATCTGTCTGAAGGGAGGGACGGATAGGCTTGATGGGCAGGTGAGAAACAGAACAAGCAGGAGAAGCACACTGAAGAACTGAAGAGGTAACAGCAAGGGCTGACGAAAGACAAGGTCCACAGAGACTGAAGGCGACGACTGAAGACACAGGATGCTGGGCTGAAGGCTGAAGACTGAAGATACAGGATTGAAAACACTGGAACTCGCACCACTAGAAGCAGACTGACCTGTTGCCAAGGCAAAGACTGCAGGCAGGTATGGGCATTTTGTAAGCCCGTACTCCTGACGTCATCTTTAGGACCAAGGGCTTTTCCTGCCACAGTTGCTTTAAAAATCTGATTGACATGTGTGCCTATGAAGACAGAGGGAAGCGTGCTGGAGCGGTGGCATCTGCCACATGTTGGCTGTATCTTGCGGACCGCCGATTGGAACACAAACATCAGCATCCAAAACACAGGGAGGACAACTCTCAAACGGGCCGATACAGTACAGTGCACTCCGGCGGAGCGCATTGTTAATCCGCATTTGGACGTGCGTTTGACGCGCTAGCTTTACCCCTTATTCAGTAAAGGATAATAGCGCGCCGAAAACGCGCGTCCAACCCCCCCCCCACCCGAAACTAATAGCGTCCGCAACATGCAAATGCATGTTGATGGCCCTATTACAGCCTGATTTAGAATTATCATGCCTCCCTCCCTTTCTCCATTGTAAATAGTATTTTATTTATTGTATATATAATCTATCTTCGTTCTCCGCCTCTTTTTTTTCCTTCTCCCAGTTAAGGCAACCTTGTTAGAATGTAACTTTTATGCTCCTTCAAATTGTCTCTTGTTATATGGTTGGTTATAGTTCTGCTTCGTTCGATGTAAACCGAGTTGATTTGATCTGTATCAAGAAAGTCGGTATATAAAAGCCTTAAATAAATAAATAAAAATAAATGACCGCACGATTCAGAAAGTAAAATGTGCAGCCAAGCCGCACATTTTACTTTCAGAAATTAGCACCTACCCAAAGGTAGGCGTTAATTTCTCTCGGCACCGGGAAAGTGCACAGAAAAGTGCACAGTACACCCTCCGACTTAATATCATGGCGATATTAAGTCGGAGGTCCCAAAAGTTACAAATAGTTAAAAATAAAAAAATAAAAAATTTAAAATGGGCCCGCGGGTTGAAAAGCGGACGCTCAATTTTGCCGGTATCCGGTTTCCGAACCCGTGGCTGTCAGCAGGTTTGAGAACTGACGCCGGCAAAATTGAGCGTCGGCTGTCAAACTCACTGACAGCCGCCGCTCCTGTCCAAAAAGAGGCACTAGGAATGCGCTAGTGTCCCTAGTGCCTCTTTTTACCGCAGGCCCTAATTTAAATAAATTAATTTACTGAATTGTGCGCACAGGAGAGTGGCCTGCCCGCTCTCCCGCGATTTTTACTGTATCGGCCTGAAAGTGATGTACTCATATAAACTGGCAGCTTGAAAATTGCCCTCCTTCAATATGACTAAAAGTACTCCCATTGTGGAATGCCACATTTAGAAGAGGTGTTCCTGGGGGTACTGCTTAGATCAGGGGAGGATCTCTGTCCAGTTCTTTTGCCTGTGTCAGAGTTCTGAAGACTGAACACATGAAGCTTTCCCCATGCCTCCTGTATTTCAGTTGCTTTGATTGAGATATATATATATATTTTTTTTTTAACATATATATATAGAAATCTACTCCTCCCTCTTTATCATCCCTAATGTTTCTTAACAAGATTACACAAGACTGCAATCCATTTATGGCACTCACTGAACAAACATCTCTGTGAGAGCAACAGTAAATAGGTTTGTCTCTACCTTTAACTCTCAGAAAACTGTTCTGCTGCTTAGGCTTTTGGCAATAAGGCCTTTATAGCACAAATCCCATAAGTCATTTGCCTTGGCAAACACAGAGACAAAGAGATATTGGATCATAAGAGAAGTTTGCCAAGACTGAAAAGATCAATGACAGAGCTTTCTGATTATAGTTAGCAATATGGATGTCTTTTTCTGGATTCTAAAATCACATGCTGTGGAAAAAATATGCTCCCAAAACAGCATATTGTAAGACATAAAAAGACTATCATCCTCTTAATTGTGCTGCAAGACAGAACCCATGCACCAGTCTATAGAGCTTTTAAAGGAAGCTGTTCTCTCCAGCGAGATGGACATTTTCCCCGCTATGCCAGCAATGATTGAATCTAAACTGGGAGCCTTCGTCTTGGCCTCAAGCTTGCTCTAACTCGATCTGTTTATCTTACAATTACATTATGGCAGTGTAATTAATCTGAACAAAGTAAGTTACCTTGGCAAATTAGAACTCTCCAATCTCTTATTAAATTTGTGGAACTTGTCACCCTTCTGCTACAATCTTATGATACTGAGGAGGTTGGTCTGCTTCTCTTTCAAAGGAACACAGATACAAAGCACAGGCAACTAGCCTCAATTTATAAAATATTTGACCTTTTAGAAGACAGGTGCATGCTTCACAGTCAATCGCCTTCATCTTCCAGCAACACTGTTCCAAGAAACTACTTTATCCAAAGAATGGTTCTCCCAAACAGCAGTAAAACACAGGAAACTGAAGTCTGTCTCAATAATCAATAGTGGAGTGCCACATGGATCTTTACTGGGACTTCTACTATTTAAAATATTCATTAATGATCTGGAAAAGAGAGTAATGAGTGAGGTGATCAAATTTGCAGTTGACACAAAATTAAGTTGTTAAAACAATGGATTGTGAGGAACTGCAGAAGAACCTTTCGAGCTTAAGAGACTGGGCATCTAAATAGCAGATGAAATCTAATGCGGACAAATGTAAAGTGATACACGAAGAAAAAAATAATCCCAAATTGGGCTCCACATTACAAAACACAACTAAGGAAAATGTCCCGCAAGTACTTGTGGACAATACTTTGAAATTCTCATCTCGGTGTGTAGTGGCAGTTAAAAAAAGTAAATAGGATGTTAAGAATTATTTGGAAAGGAATGGAGAATAAAATACAGATTGTTGGGGGGAGTGGACCCTGCTGCCGAGGGAGGAGTTGACTCTGCCTGAAGGGAGGTCCCTTCAGGCCCCTCCTGTTGGCAGGCGAGGCTAGACAGGAAGCAAAGGCCAGCTGGAGCTTCGCCAATACCAGCCCGCGTTCCTGCAGGTTGAGCCCTTGGGTACCGGGGCCGGCTGGTCTTAGGTGGGCCTCTGCATGGATGATCCCAAAATGGATGGCACAGTGAAGAGACAGGCTGGGTCCGGGCTGAAGATTGAGACAGGCGATGGTTCTCGAAGACTAGGTTCAAGACAGAGGTCAGGAGGCAGGAGGCACTGCTTGAAGTCAAGATTCAGGCCAGAAGTCAGGGCAGTCGGTGATACTCGCAGTCACAGTTCAGGCCAGAGGTCAGGTCAGACAGCGATACTCGTAGTAAAGATTCAGGCCAGAGGTCAGGAGATCCATCCAAGGGCAAGGCAGGGAAGGAGAAGGGTACAAAGAGCAGGGAAGCTGGAAACAGGTATGCTGGAGACAGGAACACTAGAGACAGGAATGCAGCTCAACAGAGCGAAGGAACTTGTTGCCAAGGCAAGCTCTGGAAGTCGGTGCATGCCTTATATAGGAGGAGCTAGAAAGGTCATCAGGAGGGGCCGTGAGCAGATTTCCTGCCACGGGCCCTTTACATTTGGAGATATGCCGAGGGTGCACAGCCAGATGCAGCGGCGTTCCAGGAGGGACAGCATATGGCATATCAGAGCGGGGAAGGCTTCTCAGTCCCGCGGGGTCTGAGGTGGCAGCTGGAGAGCTGGGCAACAGCTGAGGGGTGAGAGGAAGGTGATGGCTGGGAACCGCGATCAGGGCACTTGGGGCAGTTAAGCCAAGCCGGCGTCGGCGGGTGAGTGCGGCTGCCCTCGGGCCCCTATGGTCAGAGATTGAAAACAGAGATCATCATAAAGGTTCTGTATTGATTCATGATGAACCGTATTGTGAGTACTGCATGCAGTTCTGGACACACCATCTCAAAAAAGGCATAGAAGAACTAGAAAAATAGAGAAGGGCAGCAAAAGTGATAGAGGATGGAATCCCTCTCTTATACAGAAAGACTAAACATAGGGTTCTTCAGTTTGGAAGAGATTGAGAGGAGATATGATAGAAGTTTATAAATTATGAGTGGGATAGAAAAAGTAAATAGGGAATGGTTATTTACTCTGAAATATAATGCTAAAACAAGGGGCCACTCCATGAAACTAACAACCAGCAGATTTAAAAAAAAAAAAAAAATCAGACATTTTTTTCACACTTCATTTGTTGCCAGAAGACCTCATCAAGGTGACTAGCATAGTAAGGTTTAAAAGAGATTTAGACAAGCTCCAAGAGGGAAGTACAAAAACAGTAATTAGCCAGGTAAATCTGTGAAAGGTATCACTTATCCCTGGGAGTATGCAACAAGAAATAGATCTATTTTTTGGTATCTACCATGTACTTGTGATCCAAATTGACTATTGGTGGAAACAGAAAGCTAGGCTCAATGGATATTGATCTGACCCAGTATGGCATATTGTAGCAGGGTTTTGCCTCTGCCACTAACATTTTCCCCTAATTTTCAACTAGTATGGGATTTTGAATTTTTGGAGTCCTCCCCCATTTTGACTAGCCCAGGGATATAAATTTCCCCTTGAACATATGCTACAGATGATCGATCAAGATCTTCCCTCTTTATGATGTATTGAACTGGAGGTAGTTGAGATGCGAGTCTTTTGCAGGAGTTTTTGAAAAATTATGGAGATAATTTTTTGTTCAGGTTCTGCTAGGAGGGATAGTTACCCTCTTTCTAGAAGGCTGGATGTGATCTGGGATTTTTGCCTGTGCCCAGTACACAGCAAGGCACAGTGGAGTGAAGATAGTGAACTGGAGTTTTTTGAGACCAGTTTTGAAGAAAAGCCAGTATCACTTTGTTGTAGTAATTGGAACATAAGAAATTGTCGTGCTGGGTCAGACCAAGGGTCCATCAAGCCCAGCATCCTGTTTCCAACAGAGGCCAAACCAGGCCACAAGAACCTGGCTGTTCTATACCATGACCAGTGAACAGGGCTGAGGCTGCTAATTTTTGATAAGGACTGAAGAAACAGCAAGGAAGGCTGTCTAACAAAGCCGTGAGGGCAACAAAACAGGATTAGCAGCCAGATGTCCAAACAGGATTTCTTTATTGAGCAGCAACACGAATATGTAAACAAGCCCGACTCTGGCCGAGTTTCGCCCTCTTTCAATGGGGCTACATCAGGGGCTCAACTTGTGTTGTGTTTTGATTAATAAATATCCCGGTCTTAATTAAGATTTTTGATAAGGACATTTTAGAGAACAATTTTGGAGCAAGGGGATTTTTTTCCATTGGCTTATGCTGGTGCTGAAGAGACATCTCACTATGGGGAAGGGATTTTGGAAACTGGTTTGGAGAGAGAGAGAGGAAAGTGATTAGAGGGGGCATAGCTTTTATTGCAATTTTTATTTTGCTATTCATGATTTTTACAATTTTATCCAGATCATCCTCACCTAAAGAGATGGACCTGGAGGTACCAGACTGGGTGGTGGTGACCACGGTCGCCAGCCTCAAAGGTTGGGAGGTGATTTGTCAAGGGATTACAAACTGGTTGAAAGACAGGAAACAAAGAGTAGGATTAAATGATCAATTTTCTCAGTGGAAAAGGGTAAGAAGTGGAGTGCCTCAGGGATCTATACTTGGACCGGTGGTTTTCAGTGTATTTATAAATGATCTGGAAAGGAATGTAGCATGGGATCGTGGGTACTTGCCAGGTACTTGTAGCCTGGATTGGCCACTGTTGGAAACAGAATGCTGGGCTTGATGGGCCCTTGGTCTGACCCAGTATGGCAATTTCTTATGTAAGTAAAATTTCAGCTGAACACCATCCCTGGACTCTGTTTTATTTGAGTGCCTTGATCCTGGCAGAAGATTCCTCTATTTGCTGACCAGTGACTAAGAGAATGAGAGCTGGGTGTGAATTTATGGCTAAGACTGTGTTACCCACTACTGCACCACAGGCCTAGGAGGTTGAACCCCCCCACCCCCCGGATGAACTATGGCATTCCCAGAGACAGGTATGGACAATGTGTGAGAGGAAGAGAAGTCCAGGATATTGAAGAGCTGCTCTGGGAACTGTGTGATCCCCTTAATCTAGTGCACCCCATGACAGGGGTGAGGGGAAGATGGCTACATTATGCTTTTATGTTGGGGCACTATCTTTTATACATAAAGGCCTTGACCTTGTCTGCCCTGTGTCTCTGACAGGTTCCCCTAGAAAGAAGAGGCATGCACACTTCCAGGTATACCAATACTCCTTCCAGTGAAGAAGTATCCCAGATGATCCTATGGCCTGGAGTGAGTCAGCTGTGTGAATCAACTAGAACAAGTATCTCATCTACAGGAGTCACAACGTATGGGAGACAGGAATGTCAACAGAAGCACTTTGTGAAGACAGATGGAATATTTACTGTATCAAAGGGTCATTACATTTGGGGCAGTTTTTTCCTCTATAGAAAAGCTGGCTGAGCACTTCAGTTAAAGTCTACGAAGATACCACTAACAGATAAGTCTTATCTGAATCAAGGCAAAGAAGTGCCCACTAAGAGACTTGACTAGAGGGCAAAATATGTGAATCAGACAGGTTCTCAGCTCTGAGGCAAGGCTTCTATTTCAGAATACAGTAACTCATAAGTGAACTAAAAAGTTCTTGCTTCTGTGGCTTGGAGCCTGTCTCCACATTCAGGGCAGACTCATCCTGAAGGGTAACTCCACTATTTGTGACTTACTGGGATAAAGGAAATTAGATGTACCTATGATGTCTGTAGTGAGAGTATCTGATTTAATGCATTTTTTTTTTACAGGTGGGATCGAAAAAGCATGGTGAGTCAGGACACTTTTATTTGTTGCTAATGAGACCTCTTCTCCTTGGAGATTTCTGTCATAGTATATAGGGACCCAAAGGTATATGTAGACTTACCTGAGTGCAGAACCATAGAGAGCCTATTGAATGAAACAGCCAGACAGGACAGGACTCTGCTCGCACTAACTCATGTTCTAGGTACTGTGATATAGCTAAGACATTTCTGTTTTATGAATATAGGGCTCCTCACAGAAAGACCATTAAACTCACGACACTGACATACAGCTCCAAGTGTCCTGAAGAGCTTGTGTTGCATCTCAGATCTGATTATCATGGCAGATTTTCCAGAGCTCTTCTGTCACACAGAAAACTCAGCCTTCAAAATGTAGTGTCCCTGGTCTCTGCTGTATCACAAATTCAAGAACAGTGAAGAATATGAAGCAGGCCCTTCTCTTCTCAGGCTGGGCTTGCTGTCATGAGGGGGAAATTCAGCTTTAAAAAAAATCCCAACGAAAAGCATTTCAAAATGGCCAATGCAATAGCATGGTATTTTTCAAATGAGACCAGAATATCAGTAAATTTGAAGGGAATAAGATGAGCTGCTGAGGGAAAACATGAAGTGCTGGAGGGTCTGAATCTTCCAATCTCTAGTGGACTCATCATAATCCTGGTCTACTATACATCCAGAACAGAGCATCAATTGATACTGACTGATGGAGGACTAACACAATTTTGGGGTGAATTTTAAAAGCATTGCTTGCATTAAAAGGACCATAAATGCGAGTATATGGGCCTCGAATGAGCAACACATATTTTAAAAGCCAAGTATGCGAGTATATGCTTGTACACAAGCTACAGAACATTCATAAAAAAGGATTAGGGGTGTGGTTAAACACACATGTGTAATGATGTATTTTAAGTGTCCTATGTACTGAGGTGCGTGCACTTACACATTCTTATTTGCTACAGCTCGGTTATGCACATGGCCAGCTGAACTTCTCCCGCTGAGTGGAAGTAGGAACTGCCCAGTGAGTGGGAAGGAGGCACCCCGGTGCAGCCTGGGACCAACTGGGGGACACAGGACAAGCCTGGACCGTTCATTGTGAAACCAGGGATAACCAAGGTCTCACAGGTGACCACCAAGAGAGTACCAGGGATAGACAGGGGAAATCAGGTTGCTAGATCCAATCTCTTGCATTCGAATGGTGGTTACAGGAACATCTTGGAGCAAACAGGGATCACAAGTGCTGTGGTGGTGAGGTTTGGAGGGAGTATCAGCTACATATTGAGGAGGGGAGGTGAGAAAGTGGGTGAGCCTTTCCTTTCGATATGACACTAATCACCTTATGGGTACTGAAAGCTCCAAGGGTGAGGAGAGAGAGCGAGAAGAGAGGATGAGATACACTGCATACAGGGACTATAGGACAAGGATTCAGCTTTTAAATCTGTCACAGAAGCAAGTCATGCATATGCTCAGGTTTAATAAGGAAACTATACTGTATCTATGCCAGCAATTAGAGGATGACCTACAACCTACCAGCCAGAGGGTCCATACCTTGCCAGGACATGTCAAGATTACCACTGCCCTAGCTTTTTTTTGCTATTGACCCCTTCCAAACTCCTCTTGGGGTCACAGCTGACATCAGCTAGTCTGCCACCTCCATGTGCATTGATCAGGTCCTGGCTGCCTTGCTAAGGAGAACACGCCAGTATATATCCATCCCTCGGAGAAGATGGCAGCAAGAAAAAATAATGAGAGATTTCAATCAAGTGGCACACTTTCCCTCGGTCCTGCGGGCTATTGATTGAATACACATCCCTATAAGAGCACTAGGGGAGATGCAGCCACCTACTGCCACCACAAGGACTTCCATTCCCTCAAAATGCAGATGGCCTGTGATGCTAAAGGCCTCATCCGAGATCTGTGTCCAAGTTTCCTGAATACACTCACGATGCCTACATCCTCTCAATGTCAGAAATTCATGACTGCTTCCAGGAAGGCAACATCACTGGGGGCTGACTTCTAGGTTGGCATACATCTGTCGATAACACTACATCCTAACTAACCTCTTCTGTGTGTCACCCTCATCTCAAGCTTGCCTGCCTGCCTGCCCGCCCAAGAGGATAGCTCAGGTCCAGCCTAATCCCCCTAATGTGCTGTCCAACCAGAAAGCAACCAAGTGACAGAGGCAATCCACTCAAAATTTGCTCATGATCGCTGTGGTCACTCCAGAGAACACAGCATAAGTGCACTAGGGCCGAATGGCTGACCAGAGCAGTGATCGAGAGAACCTTCAGCCTACTCAAAACACACTTCCATTGTCTGGACAGATCTGGAGGATGCCTCCTCAACAACCCAGCTAAAGTCTGTGAGAACTTTCTAGCCTGCTATATACCACATAACTTGGCCAAAACCTGACAACTGCCTCCTCCTGCAGGACTGGATGAGAATACCTAGGAAAAGGAAAAGGAGGAGGACCACAAGCTTAGTGAGGAGGAATTGCAAGAGATACAGCCACAGTCAAAGGCAGGCTAAAAGGAAAGAAACATCTTGATACAAAGATACTTCCGCTAGTGAAGGTGCATTTATTTACAGGTGAATAACTTAAGTGCTTAACGCCAAGCAAATTAATGCCTCTTTCAGCTTCTTTTTTTCGATACCTGCAGAAGCCTTGGTATGCCCTATGCATGAACTCCTCCACAGCGGAGTCCTCTCGCTACTCTGACTGCTCTCAGAGAGCACATGACCTGGGAGCTCAGGCAGGACAAGGTGGCTACAGGAGGGTCTTGCAGGTGGTGATATTACCATCTGTATAGGTGCTGTGGTGGTCATGGTTACATGACTGGACCTGGCTACATGCTGCTAAAGTGAGTTGGAGTCTCATGATGGCAGGAAGTTGGTGCTGGAAGTGCCTCAGGCTGTGGAGATGGGAACCAACCACCTGATGCTCGAATGGATGCTGGGAGCTGCATGTGGGGCCCTGAAGTACATTGTGGAGTCGCCAGTGGCTGTGGCTGTGCACAGGAGCTGTGTCAAGATTGCTATCTGGAGTCCATAGCTCTGTGAGGGCCCCTCATTTCAGCCCTCATGGCCTCAACTTACTCGCGGTTAGCAATCTGGAGGCCGTGGATCTCTGGGCGCAGTGCTCCCATCTCTTCCAGCTCCTCTGTTGAGGAGCTGCTCTCCAGATGCCCAAAAGCTACTTGTTCTTCCTCCTCCTCCTGCTCCATGCCAGATGGCTGCCACAGTTCTTCCCCTGTGGGTCCCAAAGCTTGTCTCCTCTTTAGAGATGTCTGGCAGTTGACATATGTGCCAGTGTACCTTGCGTAGGCCATTGAGTCCTGGCCGCTCCATATGATGCCCCCCTGCAACCAGTGAAAATGGTACATGTTTTAAGTTCACATAAAAGGTTTTTATGTATCTCTGGAATTTCTTAGTTAAACAATACAGCTCCCAATCCATCTTTGAGCACATCCTGATACACCAGTGAAAGTCTCAATCATGTACTTCTTCCAAACATATAGTTCCTGGAAGCACATGCTGCTGCTCAGCCTGGCTAGCTGCAGAGGATACCAATTATCAGCATATACTCTTGCAAAGGGTTGCTGACTCTAAATGTGGTGACCTGCAAGGGCAGCTTTCACATTCAAGCCACAGAGTGGAATTGGTAATGTCCCTATGAACTATCCATTAAGTTGGATCTGGAGGTGAGAGGAAAGTGGACAGCAGTAGGTCATGTGTCCATACAGATATGGAGCCAACAATATATACACCATGTGCCTGTCTATCACTAGTATTCCAAGCCATCTATAAGAAAGCCACATGCATACCATAGGTACTACTATAGTATCAAGGTAGATATAGCAAAAAGCTCCACCTATCTTATTGTGCAATGCCCTACACACCAGATCTTGTGCACCGGAGACAAAGGGTAAATCAAGCTCTTCTCTATGTACACTCGTGCCCAGGATCATTATAATAGAAGGACCTGGTATAGCCCCACATAGTACATTAGATGTATAAACTAATCTATATACATAGAGATACAAGATTTCTTATAAACAGTGCTCATCTTGCTGCTGCTCTGGTTGGGAGGTGTCCAAATCCACCACCCCTTGCCATAGCAGACTCTGAGATGGTGCAGAGCAGTAGACGCTCTGCCACTGTGAAGGTCACCTTCACAGTGGCACACATCCTGACTTGCATCCTCTTTTTAAGGTGGTGCAGTCCTGCCACTTGTGGCTCAGCTCAGCCACACTGTGTCTATTATTAACACCACATTAATTTTATGACAGAGTTTCTCCCAGACCTGCTCCTTGCAATAGGAGTTCACTTTCATGGACTGGGGTCTATATGGGATGTTTTGCACCCTCATCACCTCATTAACCAGGAGGCCAACCTCCCTGGGGAGGACGTTTGGCTTCTTGATCTGGCCTGGTCAACTCTGAGACCTGGTAGCAAGGGAAGAAGCTGCCTCCTTCCTTTTATCCATGCAAGTGTGCGTAACGTGCGTGCACATACATGGGTATTTAGGTAGAGTTAGCATGGGTAAATGTTACCCGCACAACCATTCAAATACAAATCATTTTTACACATATACAGGGTTCCTCACGTTACTGCACAATCTTATCTTTGTAACCTCTATGGCTGTGCAAACTGGGTTCCATTATGTCTGGGTTCCTTCCTCCCAGGCTAATCATGTGTTCCTAATTTTACCAATGCTATTGCAGAAAATAGATTTCCAATCTATGACCCACTGCCTTCTTATTGACTTCATGGATATTCAATGTGATAAATAAAAACACCAGACTGCATAGCTGTATCCTATATGACTGGGTAGAGAATGGTTGTTGTATTGGTTGGATGCTAACTCTTTCCATCTTTTCTGCCACTTTGGTTGCCACTACAGGGTTCATTTTGTGAGATAGCTATGTGAACCACACCAGCAAGCTTTCTATCTCCTTATCAGCAAATACAACCTCATGTAGGGAGTAGGTGTCTAGTAGCCCTTTCTCACAAAATGGTGTCCCCCCAGTAGTATGGAATCTTCTTGATGTTTGGGTATTTGACAGGTTCTTGTGGCCTGGTTTGGCCTGTTGGAAACAGGATGCTGGGCTTGATGGACCCTTGGTCTGACCCAGCATGGCAATTTCTTATGTTCTTGCCATGTGGCTCACCTTGTGTTCTCTCCAAATCGATGCTATTCTGTTAGCTCCAACATGTGATTAGTTTTTGACTGCTATGCAGGCTCTGGGCTAGTTACAACTTATTGATATCCCTACTCACAATCGAGGTTATACCTGAACTTAATATTTGTATGTAGCAATTGGATAGTAAGCTATTTACAAGGATTTTAGTGTACCCTGGTCCCACAGTCTGATCATTATTTGAATAAATGCATGCTTAAGGTTCCAGTAAAATATTTTCAATTCCAACTTCTCCCCATTATAGGACGCACAGACCTCATGTAGATATTGACCAGCTTCGAAATGGCTGGTTGACTAATCTTTCACTTGCTGATAATTCCTCTGTGGGAGAGTTGGCAGATAGGTGGCAATCTTCTCTTCATACTGCTTTAGATAATGTGGCCCCTATGAAAACGTATGTTTTTGGTCATATCAACTCTTGGCTTTCTACTGTTTTCAGGTCCTTGAAGAGAGAGGTCTGTAAAGCTGAGCAGTCTTGGTAGAAACAAAAATCTGCAGTCAATGTAATGTTTACCATGCAAAGCTTCGTTCATATAAGTCAGCCTTGGACAGCATTAAGAGGATCTATTATTCTCAATGGATAACCAAAGCTTTATCTCGACCCCCGGGAACATTTTCAATTAGTTCAATTTTTAGTGCCATCTGTCATCTGCGGGGTGGCTGATTCCAACAACAGCAGAACATGAGCACTTTGCTTTTTTTTTTCATGAATTTTTTGTGGCATTAATAGATTCTATTGTTCACACGCTGGGCTGCTCTCAACATGATAGAATCAATGATGTTTAATGGAGTCATTTTTCACTTCCTTCTTTATAAGTGATAAGCTTGGTGGTCAGTTATTTGAAAGACAAATTTGAATAACAGTTTTTGTCATTTTAATCTTTCCTCTTCTGCATTAAGATATTCCATCCTGTCCTGCAGAAACCTTTTTCTCTTTAACGGTGTCAACCGTCTACTTCAAGTGTTGCTTACACTAATAACTATTGTTCAATGTATGGGTCAATGTATTTATTGACTTTTTAAGTTAATGTTCTGATTCATTCTCTTTACACTGTTATGAATTTAAATGTAACTGGTTTGGTTATAATGTAAACCGGAGTGAAGGCTATGTCAGCTGTACCTCGGTATATAAACAAATGCTAAATAAATAAAAATACTTGAAGAAGTGGGCACATTTATGAGGTGGTTTGGTTCATGCCTCGTTGGATCAAGAAGAGATCCTGGTGGGACTGAAACAAGCCATTGTTCGCCCATATTTAAACAAACCAAATTTAGCTTACAATGATCCAGCAAGCTACTGGCTCGTGTTGTCCATTCCTATGTTAGCAAAGGTGTTGGAAAAGATTGTTCTTAGTCAACTTCAGGATTTTCTTGATGAGAATTCTCAGTTTGATTTTCATCCACATCGTAATACAAAAACTTTACTCCTTTCTATTCTTGATTCAATCCAAAAGGGATTGAATTTGGGATTTACTATTTTCATATTTTGTTGGACTTGTCAGCAGCGTTTGATTTGTTTGATCATTCTATACTATTAACACAGCTTTCATCTTTGGATATTACAGCAACAGTATTTTCTTGTGTAAGATCATTCTTGTCAAAATGTATGTATAAGGTGATGAATGAGGATGCTAGTTCAAGTATACATAAACTCTCAATAGGTTCCTCAAGGCTGTGCGTTACATCCTTTGCTTTTAAATATTTACCTGCGACCTCTGTGTCTATATCCAAGTTAAATATTTCATTCAAGCCTTTACAATTTTTTTCCCTATTGGTGCATCGTTTGATAATGCATTGAATGAACTTTCTAGATGTTTTTCCACGTTAATAATTGGCTAGCAAATAACCTAAAACTAAATGTAGAAAAAAACAAGTTTTTCTACTATCAAGCCAGGGGGATTCTGACGCTCCATCCTGTTGAACTCATGACAATATTTCGATCCCCATTAAACATCAAGTGAGAGATTTGTGTGTGATTGTTGATGCTTCACTATAATTGCGGCCTCACATACAATCTGTGATTCAAAGTTCTTTTTTTAAACTTCAGCTATTAAGTTCTTTAAAACCTTATTTACATTTTTCTGGTTTTCATTTAGTGACTCAGTCATTGGTAGTGATTACACTAGATTATTGCAATACCATATTTTGAGGCCTTCCAAAGACAACAGTTAAATCTCTGCAACTTACTCAAACTTTGGCAACCTATCTTACTTCCTGATGTCTTTCACGAGATCAATTATCATTGGAACAAGCTAAACTAAATTGGCTCCCAGTGTTGCAAACCCTCCTGTAGCTGCGCCACAGGAGGCATCTTACCTTTTCCTCTGGAGGCCGCGCCGAAGCCAGGGCCTCACCTGCGTACTATCCAGGACTTGCTTCAGGGCCTGGGAGGCCTTGCTGTTCTTGAGGCCTGCCTGTGGCTTGCTTGGACTTCCTGGTTCGGCCACACTCTTCTCCCTAGGGGCCGGCCCGCAGCACTCCACCGCAGTTATAGGGCTGGTGAAGGGCGGTCCAGGTGAACTCCTCCCAGGGAGTTTCCGGCATACAGCAGTATAAAAGGACCTTCACTTCAGTTCCTGTTTGCCTTCGGATTGGGTTCCACAGTTGCCTGTGTTTTCTGACCGATCCAGGTCCTCCGTGGTCTCGCTTGTCTTGACGGCTCCCTGTCCTGTGTCTCTGCCTGTTTCCTTAAGGTTGGTTCCAGATGTTCCTAGATGTTTGTTCCTGATCCAGTTCCTGATGTTTCCACTTGCTTCAGAGTGCCAGGAGTGCAGTATCCCGCTTCAGACTGCCAGGAGTGCAGTAACCCGCTTCAGACTGCCAGGAGTGCAGTATCCCGTTTCTTCCCTGCGCTTGTCCCATTCTCAGCATGGTCCGCGACCAGCCTTCCTGGGCTGTGTAGGGCGCGCAGTGGGACAGGGTGGTCCACGACCAGCCCATTGGGTCCGCCCGTGTCGGTGGGCTGAGTAGGGCACCCTGAGGGACAGTGCCAATGTCTTCCTTCCCAGCTCTCGTCTATGATGTCTCCGCTTCAGCCCTCATCTATGTTGTCTCCACTTCAGCCCTCATCTTTGATGTCTTCGCTGCAGTCTTCGTTTGTGATGTCTTCTATGTTCCAAGGACTCTGTCTGCCCCCGTCCTCTGTCCGGCCTGCTGCCCAATGCCATTACCCAGCGGCAGGTCCGAAAGGGCTTGGAACAGTCGAAGGATTGTTCATCAATCAACATTGCGTTGTTGGTTGCCGTGGGCGTGCAGGTCCGGTTGAGGGTCAGACCTTGCTCTCTAGTCCTTGCTTTAGCCTTGCCTAGCCCTCCATGCTTGCACCGGCTCACCTCCCACAGTGTGGCTTGGGGCTCCTCCCTGAGTCTCACCGTGGCCCAAGGGCTCACACCACCTGCTCTAGAGGCGACCGCGCTCCTCGCACCAGCAACAGAATCCGAAAGGCCTCCAAGCCCTCAGTTCGTCAGCAGCGTGGAGGACGCGCTCGTAACACCCAGTACACTTTCGTATCAGATTTAAAATACTAATGCTGGTATTCACATGCTTAGATGGCTTATTACCTCAGGATTTTTCAGTTAATTTATATCCCTATCAACTTCCTCATATTTTACATTCAGCTTTTAAATCTGATACAGGTACCTTCCATTAAGCAAGCTCGTTTGAAAGAATCATGGGAGTGTATTTTTGCAGCAGTTGGGGCATCCTTTGGAAAGCATTCCCCAAAGCCTTAAAAGCAATTCAGGATTTACTTAGTTATAGCAAGTTATTAAAAACTTTTCTTTTTAATGAAGATTATGCATATCTTTAGTATTACTGAGATTTCTTGATTAGCTGCTAATTTTTTTTATAAATAAATAAGTGTGTGCTGCTGGCCCTGCCTATGCCTCTTGCCATTTAAAAATGTAAGAATGTGAAAGAGATGCTGCCAATTACACTTCAATTCAATCTCCAGCTGGAAGCCTTGCTGTGAGGATTGCCTTCAGTCAGGGAACTTTGCTCCTTAGTTTTAATCATATATGGAAGAGGATCAGGTATGCTATCAAAAGACCAGCAAGACATGGCTGCTGACACAGCCCAACAGAAGTTCCGTAAGTGGCATAGCTTGTTATTTGAGTATGGTACTGGTGGACTTGGAATGGTATATCTTTCACAGCTATTGTTTTTTGTTGCGCTTTGAAGGAATTTTTTCATGTCATCCATCTGCTGATAAGTTAGGCCTTTGTATTAAAGCAAGCCCTTGTGGACAGGAAAGAGGGAGACTGCATACAGTTCCTTTATGTCACCTAGGCCTAGGAAATTTATGAAACACAACTATAGCATGTATTTGTTGTCATGTGTCACTCAGGGGATACTGATTGTACTTTATAGCCCTTTAATAATACTCTAACACTTCCAGCATAGTAAGACTGCTGGTGAATGAGAATGCATTATATCTGGGTTCAGGTGGAGGATGACAAAGAGAACGGTGTTGTATATTTCCTACAACTCCTCCCCCTCATCCAATACTGCTTGAACATGCATCTATCTCCCCGGCCTTCACCACTTGCCAGTGCTCCTGATTTCTAACTTCTCAATAGAGGACCTAAGGCCCCCAAGTGTGTTCCCATATACCTGGATTTCTGTCCTCTGCTCTCCCTTCTGTCCTTAATCTGTCTTCTTGGTGACTTCATCTCCACACTAAATCCTGTCTCCTCAAATCCCTCCCATGAGCTAAAGCACAGAATGAACCGTACCTCGTCTTCTTTTGTTCATTTTCCTCTGTTGCCTGATCTCTTTTCCCCACCTGTACAATCCTTCTTCCTCTCTCAACCTCGTGGTCACTAGCATCACAGGGAGCAGGGCCTAGTATGCTAGCCTGAGAAACATGTAAGTCACATGCACAGGATAAGCTGAATCTATGGAACTGTCAAGATGGCAGTTTACATACTTTCAGGCTTAAGAGGTAGAACAGAAGAGGTGTTCTTCCTGCAAGCACTTCCCTCAGGTACCTCCTCTCCACAATCTCTCATTCTGCTTTGCTGCGCCTAGAAGAGGGATGTGCTTATAGGGGCCAATGCAATAAAGTGTGCCAGCCTAATGCACAGCTTAACAAGTGGTTAGACGCGCACCCATAACTCCCGATGTAATAAGGGGATCAATGCATGCAGAATGCACATCCAAACAAAGGTGTAGCTAATGGCATTTACATGTGATGAGTGCTATGTAGATGAGGCTATTAGCTATTACCCCGCAATGCAAAAAAATCCCCATGTGCCTGAGGCGTACTTTTTAAACTGTAAAATTTATGCCTGGAGCAGGGGTAAAGTCTTCCGCATGTCAAGAGCTCAAGTTAAAAACAAAAAAACCCTGCTTTTCTGTTGGTTCCTCCTACTCAGTATCGTTGCAAAACTAAGTAGGAAGAACCACAGAAAGCAGTACCATGCAAAAAAAAGTCTAGAAGTAAGTCTAGAAGGGCACACAATATACAACCATAATATACATGCTCTGGACCATGTATATTGTGCATACAAATTGTGCCAGTAAAATAGCTACAGCAGGAAAAAACAGATGCTCATAAATTGAGCATCTAGCACACAGCCATGTCTCCAGGCTCCCGCTGCCATGGACGGGCTAGGAATGCACAATTTATCCCTAACACGTCTGTTTTAGCATGGCAGCTGATCTACATTTATTTATTTATTTAGGTTTTTTATATACCGGCATTCGTGAAAAAAATCACATCATGCCGGTTTACATTCGAACAGGGTGTGCAAAACAGTACAAACAGTACAAAACTGAAATTAGTGCAGGGGTACTAGAACTGGGACAAGAGAAAATACAGTAGAAAGTTAACTCATAAATTAATAATTATTTATAGAACCGGAGTGGCTACATTCTTTGAATAGGTGGTTGTGATTCAGATGTGCTCTGGGAAGGCTTGTTTGAAAAGCCAAGTTTTCAATCTTTTTCTGAAAGTTGGCAGGCAAGGCTCCTGGCGAAGTTTAGTGGGGATGGAGTTCCAGAGTGATGGTCCGCATTCTCTTGCGGTTATGTGTCGTGTGAATTTCGAATTGGGTATCTGGAGGGATCCTCTGTAGGCTTCTCTGGTCGGTCTACGGGGGTTGTGTAGGCTGAGCGGGTATTGAAGGTCAAGTGCAGTAAGGTGGTGGATAGACTTATATATGATGGTAACGGATTTGTAGATGATTCTGAAGTGAATAGGGAGCCAGTGGAGATGTATTAAGATAGGTGAGATGTGGTCTCTTCTTCTGGTATTCATGAGTATTCTTGCTGCTGTGTTTTGGACCATCTGTAGAGGTTCAGTATATGAGGATGGGAGACCTAGTAGGATAGCATTGCAGTAATCTAACTTTGTGAAGATTATTGCTTGTAGTATTGTTCTAAAGTCTTGAAAATGGAAAAGTGGTTTTATCCTTTTCAGCACTTGGAGTTTGTGGAAACAGTCCTTAGTAGTGCGGTTGACAAATGCTTTCAAATTCATCTTGTTATCAATTATGGCTCCTAAGTCTCTTACTTGAGAGGAGAGTGGGATGTTTGGGGGGGGGGGTGCTGGAATTATTGTTGTTTTCTGGAGAAATTAGCATGAGTTCCGTTTCAGTGGTGTTTAAAATGAGGTTTAGGCTGGCGAGCAGGTCATTGATCGTTGAGTGGCATGATTCCCAGTATTCGAGAGTTTTGATGAAAGATTATTTAAGAGGGATCACTATCTGGATGTCGTCAGCATAGACAAATTGTTGGAGTTTTAGTTTGGTTAGAAGCTGGCACAGCGGGAGAAGTTAAATATTGAATTGGGTGGGTGATAGGGAAGATCCCTGTGGGACTCCTACCGGAGCGTCATGGCGGAGAGATTCTTTGTTCTGGATTTTTACTTTGTAGCCTCTGTTATTGAGGAACGTTTTGAACCAGGCTAGAGCTGTACCTGTTATTCCAATGGATGAGAGTTGGTTTATGAGGATGGCGTGGTTAACGGTGTCGAAAGCTGCTGAAAGGTCTAACATGATCAGAAGGAAAGATTGTCCTTTGTCGAGGCCCAAAATCAGGTAGTCTGTCAGTGAAACAAGGAGGGATTCTGTGCTGAAAGCCTTGCGGAATCCATATTGGGATGGGAAGAGGAGTTTGTTGTCTTCAATGTATTCTGAGATTTGAATGTTCACTAGTTTTTCCATGATCTTGGCTATATGAGTGGTAGGTTGGCAATCGGACGGAAGTTGTTCGGGTCAGCGGGGTCTAAGTTAGGCTTCTTAAGGAGAGGTTTGAGAGAAGCCAGTCTGAGATCGTCTGGGTAGACGCCTTGAGATAGAGAGCAGTTTATGATGTCTGCCAGTGTTTGCGCTATGGTGTCCGGGATTGTCAAGAGGAGTTTGGAAGGGATGTGGTCTGCAGGGTGGGAGGAAGGCTTCATTTTCTTCATGAGTGATTGGATTTCTTTGGCTGAGGTGGGTTCGAACGCTTCAAGGTATATGGATTTGTTGTTCGTTGGTTGGAATGGACTCAGGTGAGGAGGGGTGGAGTTGGGCAGCTGGGTTAGGAGCTTGATGATTTTGTTACGGAAGAACAGAGCCAGTTCTTCGGTTTTTGATTGTGCTTGATTGATAGGGATGACTGGTGCGTTGATTTGTGTTAAGTTGGACACAAAAGCGAAGAGAGCTTTGGCATCGAAGACGAGATCGTGAATCTTGTGCGCGTAGAAATCTCTTTTGGATCTGGAAGTGGAAGTCTTGTATTGGTGGAGTGCCTGTTTGTAGGCGGAGAGAGTGCTTGTAGATGGGGTTTTACGCCATTTGTTCTCCTTCTTTCTTAAATTTTGTTTCAGTTCTCTGAGCTCATTGGTAAACCATGGGTGTCTTTTGTGTGGATTGTTGTTAGGTTTTTTTGATACAAGGGGGCAAAGCGTGTTAGCAATGGCTTTAGTGATTTTGTTCCAGGATAGGAGAGCTGTGTTGGGATTGGTGAGGTCTATGTGAGTTAGTTGTGAGGATAGTTGGTTGCTGAGGTCTTCAGACGAGCATGCTCTTCTATATTGGAAGGAAGGTTGGGGCTCATGCACCGGGATGGTTTCGTTTATTGTGAACCTGGTGGAGATTACTGAGTGGTCTGACCAGGGGACCTTCTCGCAATTCAGATGAGAGGAGTGCTTGATGCCTGAGTTGACGAAGATTAAATCCAGCGTGTGTCCTGTCTTGTGTGTGGGTTCGTTGACTAACTGATTGAATCCCAAGGCTGATAATGCTGTCAGGAAAGCTTCGCAGCTGGGTGAGAGAGTGCAATCGTCTACGTGTAGATTGAAGTCCTCCAGGATTATAGCTGGGGCGTCCAGATTGATGGTGGTTGTGATTAGTACGATGATTGGAGAGGTGTCTGTTTCCAAGAGCCCAGGGCGAGGCTCTTGGAAACATATTACATCGGGTGCCCAAGAGAGGTGATTGTGTGAGTGTTAAAAAAATGTGTGCCCAGTTTGGATGCACTTTTTTAGAACATCCATATTGCATCAGCCTGATAGTGTGGTATAAACTACAAAAGAAAGCTTCCTCTTGATGTGCATGTGCTGTTTTTTGTAGTTTGTACCACATTATAAATACATTCCTCTTCTGGGCCCAGCTGTCCACAATGAGAGATTGTGGAGAAGAGGAACCTGGTGGTTGCAGAAGAATACCCCTCCTCTCTACCTCTTAAGCCTGAATCAGGCCAATGCAATATTGGTGCACATAAAAAGGGTGCTCATGACTGAGCGCCTGCTCTCCTATAGCGCGCTGAGCCACCTCTTCCAGGCACCCAAATATTTAAATGGGCTGCTGTGGTAAAAAGGAGGCGCTAGGGGAAATTTGTGCGCCCCTAGTGCCTCCTCGGCATTGGGCGATCAGGAGAGCCGGCTGTCAGTGCAGGTTAGGAAAACGGACACTCCGTTTTATGACCCTCCATTTTCCTAACCTGTGAACAACCATGGTTTAGGAAAACGAATGCTTGTTAACTGAGTATCTGTTTTCCTAACCTGACCAACAGTGAAATTTTTGTTTTTATTACTTCTTTTTTAGGTTCCTCCGACTTAATATCACCACCATATTAAGTTGGAGAAATTACAGAAAAGCAGTATTTTCTGCTTTTCTGTTAACTTTAGGGGCTACTCAAAAATTAACGCCTGCTCTAGGGCAGACAATTTTTGAAATTTGTTTTTTGCATAGGTGGGTAATAGCTAATAGCCTCATCAACATGAATATACATGTCAACACCGCTCTTAGCTATGCACTGATTTGGACATGCTAATCCTCTTATTGTATAAAGGGTTCTGGATGCATGTCCAAAACGAGCGTCCAGGCATGTGTGAAGCCATGCGCTCGGCTGAGTGCACTATATAGCACTGGCCTGAAACTGTGTGAACCGTCCTCATGGCCATTAACACACCTAGGACTTCATTTGTGGGGGAAGGGTTATGAACACAGCTCCAGAACTTATTTTCAAGCTTAAGAGGCAGAGCAGCAGGGAAGTTGTTCTCCAGCCCCTCTCCTCTAAGCAATCTGCATGGAAGAGAAGGGGAGGAAATGAGCCTAAAATAAAAGAGAACTGCCACTCTGCTCCTTAATCCACTCCCTTATCACTTTGCTTTGACAGGTGGCCATGCCCTCTTCTGGTTTAAGCCCTGCTTTTTTTCCCCAGGCCCTCAATCAGCGTTCACTTCTGGGTTAAGACCCACCTTCCAACCAATTAGCTATTGCTTCCAGGCAAACCTCGCCCTGCTCCCTGACCTAGCACTGCCGCTTTATAGACATTCAGCCTAGCACCACCTGAGCCACACCCCTTTTTTACCCATGGGGCAGCCACATTGGATGACATCATGGTTAAAAGGGGGTAGCCTTCTTGGATGACATCAGTGGAAATGACATTGTGGCTAATAGGGTGCAGCCATCTTGGATTAGATCACTGGGAATGAGACCATTGCTAAAAGGGGAGGTGCCGTTTGGTTAATGATATCACCTGTGCTCCTCTTCCATGCTTGTCTGGGCATGTCTTTAGGGAGGAGTGTAAAAAGCAGGGATAAATGCAGTTTTTTTTTTGTGGGTAAAAATGATAAGAAAATATATTATTCAAATTGAGGTTAACAGGATATTTAAAGGAGAAAAAACCCACGTTCTAGACGAACCATCATTTTTTAAAAAAAAAAAATCACAGGTTTAATGTGTAAGCAACAAACCAGATTTAGGAGCTTTCCCAGTCTTTTGCATCAAGTGTCTCATGTATGATGTTTTACACACCAGTGAGAAATTGTACATGTGCATGCGATGCAAAGAGCTCCTGTCTCTCAGAGATCGAGACCTGGAGGAGCTGAGACAGACAGAGAGGTATATAGATGAGACCTTCAGGGACACAGTAGCCAAGTCCCAACTTCAGACTGGCAGCAATAGTGCTGCCTTGGAGGAAGGTAGTCTCATGATCGGAGAGCATCAACCTGGTGCAGCAGGAAAGGATCCTGTAGTAAGGACCTGTTCTCCAGGTGGTGCATTGTCCTTTCGCACCAAGGATGTGTCTCCAAAGCCTACCGCCCAGGAGGGAAGGGTTAGGTCGGCTGACATAGTTAGTGATTCGATTATTAGGAATGTAGACAGCTGGGTGGCTGGTGGGCGTGAGGATCGCCTTGTAACATGCCTAACCTGGTGCAAAGGTAATGTACCTCACGCTTCACCTAGATAGGATTTTAGACAGTGCTGGGGAGGAGCCGATTGTCGTAGTACATGTGGGCACCAACGACATAGGAAAATATGGGACGGAGGTTCTGGAAGCCAAATATAGGCTCTTAGGTAGAAAGCTTAAATCCAGAACCTCTAGGGTAGCATTCTCTGAAATGCTCCCTGTTCCACGCGCAGGTCCCCAGAAGCAGCCAGAGCTCCTGAATCTCAATGCGTGGATGAGATGACGGTGCAAGGAAGAGGGATTCAGTTTTGTAAGGAACTGGGGAACCATTTGGGGAAGGGAACCATTTGGGGAAGGGGGAGTCTCTTCCAAAGGGATGGACTCCACCTTAACCAGGGTGGAACCAGACTGCTGGTGCTAACCTTTGAAAAGGAGATAGAGCAGCTTTTAAACTAGAACAAAGGGAAAAGCAGACAGTTGCTCAGCAGCGCATGGTTCGGAGGGAGGTATCTTCAAAGGCATCCTGACAGTGAGGTTCCAATAATAAGAAAAGTAGACCAAGTGCCTGTAACTAAAAACTCACCTGAACTAAAAAATTCTAACTTATCCCTATCAATTAAAAAGCAGAGTGAAAATACAAACAAAAAACACACTTTGAAATGTTGGTATGCTAATGCCAGAAGTCTAAGAAGTAAGATGGGAGAATAAGAACGTATAGCAATGAATGATGACATAGACTTAATTGGCAACTCAGAAACATGGTGGAAGGAGATAACCAATGGCACAGTGTTATACCGGGGTACAAATTATATCGCAATGACAGAGAGGAGCACCCGGGAGGCGGTGTGGTGCTTTATGTCCGGGATGGCAGAGTCCAACAGGATAAACATCCTACATGAGACTAAATGCACAATCGAATCCTTATGGGTAGAAATCCCTTGTGTGTTGGGGAAGACTATAGTGATAGGAGTATACTACTGTCCACCTGGTCAAGATGAGACGGACAGTGAAATGCTACGAGAATTTAGGGAAGCTAACCAAATTGGTAGTGCGGTAATATTGGGAGATTTCAATTACTGCAAACAAACACGTTGTATTAGAAATTTTTTAACTTTGAGTGTGTCAGCTTTTTGTATGTATTTTTGTTATTATTTATTATTTATATTGTATTTTGTTGTGTATTAGGTTAACAGAACACAAATGCTGTCTCAAAACAGGTAGAATGGTAGTCCTCACATATGGGTGAGTACCGAGCTGAGGATGTCTGAACATGCAGCAAATGTACCCAACGGCGTGCAACAGGCACAACAACTGGGGTAGAATTTTGCAGAGGGCATCCTGAACCCCACCGGGAATGCCTACTTGCTGATAACAAAAAGATATGCAGTCCGCCAACCAGGAGGAGAGAGTCTGCTTACCCACAGGTTGCCCTAATTTGTTGGGATGGAAAGAGATGAATAACTGAGTTCTCTTTCTGTGGGCAACTGTACAGTCTAGATAGAAAGCTAGAGCCTGTTCCCCTGGATTGAAATGGGTCCTGGGAAAAAAGGTATGATGGATTGATTCATGTGAAACTCCGAAACTACCTTGGGTAAAAACTTAGGGTGAGTGCAGAGTACCGCCCGGTCTTGCAGTAGTTTAGAGTAAGGCGGATAGGTAACTAGGGCCTGTAACTCACTAACCCTGCGAGCTAATAGGAAAATCACTTTCCATGTGAGATATTTTAGGTCACAGGAGTGAAGAGGCTCAAATGGTGGTTTCATGAGCCGACCAAGAACCAGGTTAAGGTCCCAAGAAGGGGCCGGAGGACGTAAAGGTGGCTTGATATGGAGCAAGCCCTTTAAAAATCACGTTACGAAGGGTTGTACTGATATAGGGTCATCCCTGACACCTTTATGGAAGGCGGCTACTGCACTGACATGCATTCTAATGGAAGAGGTTTTTAGACCTGACTCTGACAGATGCCAGAGATAGTCCAAAAACCTTAGGATTGGACATGAAAAGGGATCAAGGGACTGCGAAGTGCACCATGATGTGTACCTTTTCCATTTATAGGAATAAGATTTTCTTGTGGAAGGCTTCCGTGAAGCAATCAGGACACGAGAAACCGAATCTGAAAGGTTAAGTGGTTGAAGGATTAACCTTTCAACATCCATGCCGTCAGGGACAAGGCCTGAAGATTGGGATGGTGTAGGCATCTGTCGTTTTGAGTGATCAGATGCGGGTCCGTTCCCAAGGGAATGTGCCTGCGGATGGAGAGATCCTGAAGCATGGGAAGCCACACTTGGCGTGGCCAGTGAGGTGCTATCAGGATCATGGTTCCCTTGTCCTGACATAGCTTCACAAGAGTCTTCAAAAGAAGAGGAAGTGGAGGGAATCCATAGAGCAGACCGGTTGCCCACAAGAGGGAGAATGCATCTCTGGGCTGAGAGTGCTCGCTCCGAATAAGGGAGCAGAAATTGTCGACTTTGTGGTTCTGAGGGGACGCAAAGAGGTCTGTCTGGAGATAACCCCATTGTTGGAAGATGAAGTCTGCTACCGAGGGGCTGAGAGACCACTTGTGCGGTTGGAAGACACGACTCAGTTTGTCTGCCAAGACATTGTCCACTCCCGGCAAGTAGGTGGCCCTGAGGTACATCGACTGGGATAGGGCTTCCGCCCAAATCTGCGCAGCTTCCTGACACAGAAGGAAGGAGCCTGTGCCTCCCTGCTTGTTGATGTACCACATGGCCACCTGGTTGTCCGTCTAAATCAGGATGACGTGATTTGATAGGCATTCCTGAAAAGCCCTGAGAGCATATCGCATTGCTCGAAGTTCTAGGAAGTTTATTTGATGTTTGGCTTCCTCTGGAGACCAAGACCCTTGTGTCTGTAGATTGTCCACGTGGGCTCCCCACCCAAGGTTGGAAGCGTCGGTGGTGAGGATGAGTTGAGGATCTGGCACTTGAAAGGGCAGTCCCTGGAGGAGATTGTTGTGATTTTTCCACCAGGCGAGAGACTGACGGAGTGAGTCGGTGATGTGGACAATGGTCGACAGGCTGAACAGCTTGAATCCATTGTGACCTCAGAGTCCAATGCATGAGCCTCATGGCCAGGCGGGCCATTGGTGTGACATGGACTGAGGACGCCATGTGTCCTAAAAGGACGAGGAATTGGCGAGCTGTTGCTGTATGCTGAGACTGCAACTGGTGAGCGAGAGACACGAGAGTTAACGCTCGTTGTTGAGGTAGAAAGGCTTTTGCCTGTAAGGTGTCCAAGTCTACCCCAATGAAACGACAAGGTTTGAGATGGGACTAAATAGGATTTCTCGTAATTGACGAGAATCCTAGAGAAATTAGAGTGTGTAGGGTCAAACTGAGGGATGACTGAGCGGCTTGCTGGGTTGGAGCCCTGATTAACCAGTCGTCGAGATAGGGGTAGACATGAACACCTTCTTTCCTGAGAAAAGCTGTGACAACCACGAGACATTTGGTAAAGACTCGTGGTGCCGATGCTAGGCCAAATGGAAGCACGCAGTATTGATAGTGCTTTGGGCCTACTAAAAACCTGAGGTACTTGTGATGAGATGGAGTTATTGCAATGTGTGTGTATGCTTCCTGAAGGTCCAGAGAGCAGAGCCAGTCTCCTCTTTGCAGAAGAGGTAGAAGTGAGCCCAAGGTTACCATCTTGAACTTTTCTCGCTGTAGGTAATTGTTGAGAGCACGTAGGTCCAGAATTGGACAAACTCCCCCGGATTTTTTGGGGATCAAAAAGTATCGGGGAATAGAACCTAGGCCTTGCTGCGAGAGAGGGACGGGTTCTACTGCTCTTAACTGGAGAAGAAGGGAAACCTCCTGCTCCAGAAGGACAGAATGGTCAGATATTCTCCATGCTTGTAGAGGTGGTGAGTCCAGTGGAAGAGTAAGAAAGTTTAGGTGGTAACCCTGAGCAATGATTGCTAGCACCCATTGGTCGGTTGTGATTGATTGTCACATGCCGTGAAAGTGGCACAATCGACCTCCCACCGGTATGCTTGGCAGAGGAATCAGGCTGCTGCTCTCCAATTGAAAGTCAAAAACCTGAAGCAGGCCCCGGCTGGGGAGCTGCTTGCGGCTTTTGCTTTCGGGCCTGGCGAGGCTGAGGTTTTTGAGAAGGCCTCGTAGTTCGGGACCTTGCTGGTGGAGGATAGTACTTCCTTGGATGGAAGAATGACTTCTTAGAGTCCTTCCTAAAGGTCTGTCTTGAGGGGAAGTCAGAAGGTATCGATGAGAGCTGTTTAAGGGTCTCATGATGGTCCTTTAATTCAGCCACTATTTGCTGGATCTGTTCACCGAACAGATTGTCTCCTACAGATGGCAGGTCAGACAGCCTGTCTTGTACTTCTGGGCGAAGGTCAGAAGATTTTAGCCAGGCCCATCGTCTTGCCGAAATGGCAGCTGCAGACACTCTAGTAAAGGTGTCGAAGATATCATAAGCTGTTCTTATCTCATGCTTTCCTGCCTCAAACCTCTTGTTGACAAGGATTTGAAGCTGTTGTTGGAATTGGTCAGGCAGGGTTTCAGAGAAGTCCTGTATCTGCTTGAAAATGACCCTATTGTATTGGGTCATATACAGCTGGTAAGCAGCAATTCTGGAGATGAGCATGGCCCCTTGGAACACTCATAGACCAATATTGTCTAGGAACTTGTGTTCCTTAACAGGAGAGGTAGATGAGTCCTTTTTGTTTTCTTTTGAGCCGATTCTACCACCACTGAGTGGTGGTCGAGCTGAGATTTTTGAAAGCAGAGGGCTGATTGTAATAAATAGGTAGTGTCAGCTTTTCTATGGACTGGGGCAATGGATCCAGGGTTTTCCCAGTTCTTTTTAAGGAGGTCAAGAAGAACTTGATGAATGGGAATAGAAGTGATCACTTTAGGGGCATCCAGGAATTGGAGGAGCTCCATCATCTGGAGCCTATCATCCTGCTCTGTCTGAAGCTCAAAAGGGACCAACAGACATTTCCTTCACAAAATTAATGAAAGAAAGGTCCTCTGGAGGAGAACACTTTCTACTTTTAGCAGGAGAGGGAGGTGAAGATAAGTCATCGCTGTCAGTGGAAGCATCATCACCCAGGTGTCATAAGGATCAGCAGACTGACCTGTAGGACGAGAAGGGGGTTGGATACCTGAAGGCCCCGGCTGAGGCTCCGAGAAAATCGAAGGAATCGCCGGGGACACCGTGGACGGCTTGGAAGGCATCGGTGCCGTTATCGAAGGCATCAATGGCGCCGATGTGCGTATCGCCCCCGATGAATGAATCGGTGGTGAGGGACGAATTGGCATCGATGGCTGAGGCAGTACTCCCGAAGGAGGAATGCGGAATGGTGTTTCTCCTCCCGAAGAAGCTGTCAACGGGGAGCACACCGGAGCCATTGGAGACCCGGGAATCACCGGTGGAAGGGCGGTAATGAGCGCCTCCATCTGGGATAGCAGCGGTGCCAGCACTGCTGTCATCGGGTCGGTGACCGGTTCCACTCTTGGTGCCGGAGGAACCTGGAGTCGTTGCATTGCCTTGTCGATGGCCTCCTGGACCAGACGGTCCAGTTCTTCCCGGAGACCTGGAGCAAGCAGCCCCGGCTCCGTGACGGAAGAGGGAGGTGGAGGCACAGTCAGAGGGACCACCTTTACAGGCGGCATCGCGACTCCCAAACCCCGATCGGGTGAGGGTGGCCTTGATGTCCCGGTCGCAGGAATGGTCGGTGCCATTCCTGGATGGGGCTTCTTCGATGGTGGCTCGGTCGATGATTTCGCTCCCTCGACGGTCTGAGACTTACGATGCCGATGGCGATGTTTCTCCCTACGATCCCCTCAATCTTGAGGGGGAGAAACGGGAGTCGATGGTCGTGAAGACGTCGATGGCGGACGATCACTGGACGGTGGTCGATGCTGGTGCGACTTCGACGGTACCGGTTCCGATGACGTCGATGCGATGGACGGCGTCGGGGTGTGAGCACGGAAGAGGAGTCCCATCTTCTCCATTCTGGCTTTGCGACCTTTTGGTGTCATGAGGGCACATTTGGTGCAAGTCAGGACATCATGCTCACGGCCTAAACACATTACACAGACCCCATGAGGGTCTGTGATAGACATGGTACGAGTACAGTCTGGGCACCGACAAACCCCGACGCCATGGCCATCGAAAAAAATTGAGCCGCGGTACGGTCGATGGCCAGTAGGCCACGAGGGCCAAACTCGATGGTAATCGATGAAAGACAGTCAAAAACTTACCGGAGTACCGCGGCCTGAGAAAAGTTAGAGGAGGGACCCCTGTGGGGCAATTTAACTTTAATTAACTCCGTGAGAAAAATTCCTGTCAGGAATCTCTTCAGAGCTCCTAAACCGCGAGGCTACTGCTGCGCGGAATAAAGAAGACTGAAGGAGGACCCCTGCTGGCTGCAGGGTTAGTGCCATGCTGGGCATGCCCAGTAGAGGCCAGTCAAAGTTCTGGAAACTTTGACAGAAATTTTCCGTGATTGGGCTCCATCCTGATGATGTCACCCATATGTGAGGACTACCATCCTGCTTGATCTGTGAGAAACGTTGATAAAATGAAAAAAATAGTTAGAAAAAAATTGAAAGGAGCAGCTACAAAGGTAAAAAGCGTGTTAAGAGGTGTGCATCCTAGAAGCACAGTCCAGATGTATTCCACACATTAAGAAAGGTGGAAAGAAGGCAAAACGATCACCGGCATGGTTAAAAGGGGAGGTGAAAGAAACTATTTTAGTCAAAAAATCTTTACTCAAAAATTGGAAGAAGGATCCAACAGAAGAAAATAGGATAATGCATAAGCGTTGGCAAGTTAAATGTAAGACACTGATAACACAGGCTAAGAGAGAATTTGAAAAGAAGTTGGCCATAGAGGCAAAAATTCACAGTAAAAACGTTTTAAAATATATCCGAAGCAGAAAGCCTGTGAGGGAGTCAGTTGGACCGTTAGATGATAGAGGGGTTAAAGGGGCAATTAGAGAAGATAAGGCCATTGCAGAAAGATTAAATGATTTTTTTGGCTTCAGTGTTTACTGAAGAGGATGTTGGGGAGATACCTGTATCAGAGAAGGTTTTCATGGATAATGATTCAGACAGACTGAACCAAATAACGGTGAACCTAGAAGATGTGGTAGGCCTGATTGACCAACTAAAGAGTAGTAAATCACATGGACCGGATGGTATATACCCCAGGGTTTTGAAGGAACTAAAAAATGAAATTTCAGACCTATTAGTAAAAATTTGTAACCTATCATTAAAATCATCCATTGTACCTGAAAACTGGAGGGTGGCTAATTTAACCCCAATATTTAAAAAGGGCTCCAGGGGTGATCCGGGAAACTACAGACCAGTCAGCCTGACTTCAGTGTCAGGAAAAATAGTGGAAAGTGTTCTAAATATCAAAATCACAGAACATATAGAAAGACATGGTTTAATGGAATAAAGTCAGCATGGCTTTACCCAAGGCAAGTCTTGCCTCACAAATGTGTAGGAGTTAATAAACATGTAATTAAATGTGAACCGGTAGATGTAGTATATTTGGATTATCAGAAGGCGTTTGACAAAGTTCCTCATGAGAGGCTTCTAGGAAATGTAAAAAGTCATGGGATAGGTGGCGATGTCCTTTCGTGGATTACAAACTGGCTAAAAGACAGGAAACAGAGAGTAGGATTAAATGGACAATTTTCTCAGTGGAAGGGAGTGGGAAGAGGAGTGCCTCAGGGATCTGTATTGGGACCCGTACTTTTCAATATATTTATAAATGATCTGGAAAGAAATACGACAAGTGAGGTAATCAAATTTGCAGATGATACAAAATTATTCAGAGGAGTTAAATCACAAGCAGATTGTGATAAATTGCAGGAAGACCTTGTGAGAATGGAAAATTGGGCATCCAAATGGCAGATGAAATTTAAATGTGGATAAGTGCAAGGTGATGCATATAGGGAAAAATAACCTATGCTACAGTTACACAATGTTAGCTTCCATATTAGGAGCTACCACCCAAGAAAGAGATCTAGGCGTCATAGTGAATAACACATTGAAATCATCGGTTCAGTGTGCTGCAGCAGTCAAAAAAGCAAACAGAATTTTGGGAATTATTAGAAAGGGAATGGTGAATAAAACAGAAAATGTCATAATGCCTCTGTATCACTCCATGGTGAGACCGCACCTTGAATACTGTGTACAATTCTGGTCGCCGCATCTCAAAAAAGATATAGTTGCGATGGAGAAGGTACAGAGAAGGGCGACCAAAATGATAAAGGGAATGGAACAGCTCCCCTATGAGGAAAGACTAAAGAGGTTAGGACTTTTCAGCTTGGAGAAGAGACGGCTGAGGGGGGTTATAATAGAGGTGTTTAAAATCATGAGAGGTCTAGAATGGGTTAATGTGAATCAGTTATTTACTCTTTCGGATAATAGAAAGACTAGGGGGCACTCCATGAAGTTAGCATGTGGCACATTTAAAACTAATCAGAGAAAGTTCTTTTTTACTCAACGCACAAGTAAACTCTGGAATTTGTTGGCAGAGGATGTGGTTAGTGCAGTTAGTGAAGCTGTGTTTGAAAAAGGTTTGGAGAAGTTCTTGGAGAAGTCCATTACCTGCTATTAATTAAGTTGACTTAGAAAATAGCCACTGCTATTACTAGCAACAGCAGCATGGAAGAGACTTAGTTTTTGGGTACTTGCCAGGTTCTTATGGCCTGGATTGGCCACTGTTGGAAACAGGATGCTGGGCTTGATAGACCCTTGGTCTGACCCAGTATGGCATGTTATGTTCTTACCATAAGCCATTTAAAAACCTGTGCATGTTTGAAAACTAACAGCATATATAATTTTTTTATCATTTTAAGAAATGAAAAATCACATGTAAATAAAAGTCAGAAATTTGATTAATTTTTTTCTTACCTTCTAACTCCTCTATCACTTCCTAGGTGTCACAAGCTTTCATGTATCACTTTCAGCGGGAGCTTTTTATAACATTCTCTGGCTTCCTGAGAGGCTTGTAAACCTTGTGAGTGTTTATCCTTTGTAAAAATTTCAGACACACAATCTCTTCATCTGTCCTCTCAGCTTTTACAAGCACACCAAATAAACGATCAGGTTTGAATACACACACAGATTGAGATATACTGTAGCTGTCTGCTCATGCTATGACTTATGATGAAAACCATTGAAACCATTCTTACCCTCCCTGTTGTAACTTGCCCTAGCATGTCGGGATGATGAAATTCCAGGAATGAGGCATGACAGGGGATATAGTCCCCAGCCTTCTTCCCTTATATCCTGGAAATAAATATTCTTTTGTTATATTTCCAGACTTGTCTTTGAAATCCTGATGAAGCGAGGAACATGCAGGGACATGTTTTGAGGAGGGGGACAATGCAGTTTTTTCCTCCCCTCCACTGTTTTGGCATGCTCTCTTTATAAAGTATGTGTATTTAATGTTTTAAGCAATAAACATGACAATTTAATTGACTCTGTGTTTTACATGCTTCATTTTGTACAAGGTTTTGAAAGTCCTTCAGGTAAAGCAGAAAATATGCACTGACTAGGGACAAATAATGGACCAGCACCAAAACCTGAGACACTGTTTCCTTCCTTCCTCCTTTCTCAACATTTTTTAATCTATCTGTGTTATGCACATCCAGAAAATATGATTCAACTCAAGTTTGAGTGTATTAAGATTCTTTAATACATTGAAAATAAAGTAAATAACATTTGGATCAAACATGAATATTACATGGAGCAGGTCATGGACCCATAAGAAGCGGCAAGCAAGACTTACTACCTTAATAACCAAAGAAGTGCAGGGGAAAAATTTATTAAATAATTTGAGCAAGGGTGAAAAAGAAAACGAATGGAAAAGTGTCATAGAATCATGACCTAAGCCCAAAGGCTTTATTCAGTTTCTTACTGGAAAGAAAACTTAGGAAATAATGAAGTCTCTCTATCTTTTTTTTTGTTAATCATCAGATTATATATACTCCAGAAGGATAATTTAATAATGTGCTATTTTAGATCTTGGCTGCATTATGGCACCTAGTTTTTTGAGGAACTACAGGACAAAAATCAAGGTGAAGGAAAAAGGTGCTGCTACTTAGTACAGACTCATAAGCCTAACAAAACCCCTGCTATTACCTAAAGGAAAGCAGAGTTGCTTACCTGTAATAGGTGTTCTCCTAGGACAGCAGGGTGTTAATCCTCTCACATGGGTGACATCATCGGATGGAGGCCGGCATGAAAAAGTTATACCAAAGTTTTTGGAAGTTTGACAAGGCACATTGAGCATGCCCAGCATGCCCTAATCCATGCGTCCATGCGGGGTCCCCTCTTCATTCTCGTAAAATAGAATTACGATAAAAATAAAATAATAGGGGGTCACGTGATGCGATGAGCTGAGAAGGATGTTTCCTGCTGAGCTCCGGGCACCTGCTCCTATAATCCCTCCTCATTGTTCTTTCTGAGAGATTCATAAAAGTGAGTAGCCTTAGTTAACTCTCAGCATATGTTGACAGTTCCCTACATGCAGTGATCACCGCTGGGTATGCCTGTTAAAGGAACAAAAAAGGAAAGGGACAAAACCCACAGGCCTGAGACCAAAATGGCGACTGCACAAACCTCTGAGGAGATGTCAGCCATCAACGCTGCAGCGTTTGCTGAGATAAAAGCAGCTGTAGTGGCCGCACTTGACAAACTTGCTGGTATCTCCGCACAAATACTTGAGGTGAAAACCGCACTTACCGAGATCAGCCCCCGGATCGAACACACGGAAAACTGCATCACCGTCTTAGAGGATGACTCCATAGCCTTCTCTGCAAAAATGGCCATGTTAGAACGTATGGTGACAGAGCATGCAAACAAGCTGCACAACCTCGAGAACCGGTCCCTTTGTTCTAATTTAAGATTCATCGGCTTTCCTGAGACCATAGAAGATCGAAACTTGGGGACCTTTTTAGAATCATGGATGCCCAAAAATCTAAACTTACGGGATTCTGTGCTCTAATCTCACAATTGATACAGCACATAGATTAGGCCCATAGATTAGGCCCACAAAAAGAATCAGACCTGTGCCCAAGGATCGTGATGGCAAAAATATTAAATTTTGCTCATAAACAAACAATTATACAGGTGTACCGCAAATGCTCCGATCTTTCATACAACTCGCAGAAAATCCGCATTTTTCAGGCCTTCTCGTCCCGGGTCTCAGCTCTGCACCGGAGCTTCGCCCCACTCTGTGATTCTCTGATAAAATGGCAAGTGAAATTTGCTCTTCTCTTTCTGGCCAAATTAAAGATCTGGTGCAATGACCAGCCTTTGGTGTTTAACAACATTAAAGAAGCCCAGAAATCCGTGGAAACAAAAAGACTCTAAGGGGTAGATTTTCAAAGGGTTACGCGCGTAAGATACACGCGTAACCCCCGAAAACCTACCCCTGTGCGAGCTGAGCCTATTTTGCATAGGCTCGGCGGCGCATGCAAGCCCCGGGACGCGTGTATGTCCCGGGGCTTTCCAAAATGGGTGGTCTGGGGGTGGGGCCAAGGGCGTGGCGGTGATCTGGGGGCAGTCCCGAGTGCTCCGGCACAGTGGCCTGTGCTGGGGCATGGCGCGCCGGCAGCTGGCCGGCGCACGCAAATTACGCCTGCCCAAGGAGTTACGCCTTGGGCAGGCGTAACTCCTGAAAAAATGGTAGGGGGGGATTTAGTTAGGGCTGGGGGTGGGTTAGATAGGGGAAGGGAGGGAAAGGTGAGGGGGATTGAAAAAAAAGTTCCCTCCAAGGCCGCTCCGAAATCGGAGCGGCCTTGGATGGAACGGGGAAAGCTATCAGGGCTCCCCTTGGGCTCGGCATACGCAAGGTGCACAAGTGTGCACCACCTTGCATGCGCCGACCCTGGATTTTATAACATGTGTACGGCAGCGCGCACATGTTATAAAATCGGCTGTACATTTTTGCGCGCCAGGTAGCACGCACAAATGTACCCCGAGCGCGTAACATTTAAAATCTGCCCCTAATTATTCCCAGAACGGGACAACATACTCCTTTCCGTTAATAACGAACAGTTATTAGCTCCTGTACGAGCTGGACAGTATGACCTAAACACAAAGGACAGGTTTGCCCTGTAGCTCAAGATATGAGAGTCAGCAAGTCTACTACTCATGCAACCACTTAACGACTGCAGAGGACTTTCTCCAATGGATTAAGGAACTTGCACTTGGAGTTTTTACCACCCACTTTCTGCATATCCTATTTTAAATTACCAGGAGAGTTTCACCTATGTTTCCTCGCCTTGCTGGCTACCAAGAATTATACGTTTCTAAGTGAATTTTATTTTTCCAGAGCTCAATTAAAATAACCTCAATAATATCACGCATAATAATCATAATAATAATAACGATGATGGACCTTGTGCAAGATGCTCAGGAACTGAGGATATAAGTAAGCATCGACCATTTGTGGACTAGAATTATAGCTTCTCACTTCAAGATAATACAAGGGTTGAACCCTTTATTAGCCAGAAGGAAGAACCCGGAAGAAAAGAACAGGTTCACCCTGATGGTTGTACCCAGAATGTCCACAACTCTGTTTTCTTGATGAAAGCTTAGTGAATACAGCGATACTTCAAGTGATTATACTTATAGACATAAAATCCAGTCTCATGGATGCTAGAGACAGTTCTTGAGCCAACGACCATGCTTCATCTAGAATGCCGAGAGTTGAGAATATGTCGGGTCAATGCCTATGCCTTCTTTTCTCTTTGCCTTTTCATATGTCTCTTCCTTCTGTTATTTCTAGCTTTCTCTTGCTTTTCTCTTGTTTACTTTAACAATCTTAATGTTCTTTCTCCAATGTGAATAAGTATTTAGCTGGCTGGAGAGTGGAGGTGGGGCCCTGATCGCATCATCAACATTGCCCTGAACCTCCGTCCTAGACGGAGAGCTTTCTATACAGGTTACCAGGGGAGGGGGTGGGGAAGGGAGGAGAAGTTAAGGGAAACAGTTTGGAGAGAGGCTGGGGTATTGGATACTCTGGGGAGGGAGATTCCAACGAAGGAATTATGTCAGGGGCAATCTCCTTATAAGATGGAAGAGCATAGAGAGGCCTTCTTCATGGCATCTTGGAGAATTTCTCGGGTGGGGCTGGCTGGGGGCTCCACTCCCTTATTACCAACTTTAGTTTGCGGGAACACCTCTCTTTTTGAGTATATTATAATTTATAACAGGTGATGTAGCTAGACTTGTATCATGGAATGTGAATGGGATGGGCTCACCTATGAAAAGGAAAAGTATTACAGCAACTGAAGAGATCAAGGGCGACAATTGGGTGTATTCAGGAGACCCACGTAACAGAGACAGAGTCAAAAAAATTGACCAGAGAATGGGTCAGTGCCTGTTATTACTCAGCAGCAAAAAATAAGAAGAAGGGGGGGTAGCTTACCCTGATCAATAAAACTGCTTTCAACTACATAAAACCTTTCATGATATGGAAGGATGTTTCTTATTTGTCACCGGTTCATTGAATGGTCAATTGGTGTCAATATGCAACATATTCGCCCCTAATGTCTACTCATATGACTTTTTTCTTTATGTTTCCCATCAGCTTTTTTTCCATGCCCAAGGGCTCATATTAGTAGCAGGGGACTTCAATCACATGCATGATCCTGCTTTGGATAAGAGCCCTTCAAGTGTAATATCCAACACCCACAGAGGTAAAGAGGTCTCATAGATATTTGGCAAATACTACTCCAGGAAGAAAAGGATTTCACACATATTTCCTGAGCTCATTCCTCCTTGTCCCGGATAGACCACATCCTGATAGCCAGAGAGGGGTTCCCCATATCGCCCATGCCGAAATTGGTTTGCAATTCATCTCTGACCATGCGATTATTTAGACAGATCTTAGATTTTCTATTTCTACACCTGGGGAACGTATATGGAGATTTCCCAGCTACCTAAAATATGATCTAGATTTCCAGTCCTTCCTCCAGAAGAAATGGGAAGACTTTGTCACATTTAATAAACAACACCTCAGTTCACCCCATTTATTCTGGGAGATGGGTAAGATGGTGCTCAGAGGGGATATTATTGCCTATGTAGCACATCGTAATAAAAAACTCAACATTGATATTCTTCAGTTGGAAGCTAAATTAAAACTAGCCAAACAGAAAGAGACAGCTCAACCTCAGAAGAAAATTAAAAAATCTATTTTGCTATTTTAGGAGAATTAAATGTGTGTCTTCACCGAAGAGCCTATGAAGCTCTTCAGATATCCTAGCACAATTTATTTCAATATGTAAACACAGGCAAACAGTTAGCTAACATGACCTGAGCTACTCAACAGAAAACCTTTATAAATCACATGAAGACGGCGCAGGGCAAAGTAGTACCAAAAAAGGCGGAAATCTGTAAAGTATTAAGTCTTCTTTAAGACACTTTACTCAGGCGAGGTTCTGGGGGGCGCCCCAGAAGAAAAAAGGTTCTTTCAGAATATCTTGCTTCCAAAATTATCGGAATCTCAAATACTTTTTCTAAACCGACCCATTCCGAATGTAGAACTTTTAAATGCTATTTCGACTAGTAAACCTGGAAAGTCACCAGGACCAGATGGGTTCTCATATGATTTTTATAAAATGTTAAAATTTCAACCCACGAGATCCAAGATGGCGACATAGCGTGTAGTCTGGGCGTCCCTTTTTTTCCTTGTCGGAATTTTCCTTTTGGATTAATGCCTCATTAGGCCCGCAAGCATAGGGCAAGGGAGCGTCTAGCCCCAGAGACATCCTCTCCACAAACCTTGGCTGGGCCTCTGGACACCCATGTATTTCGGGTCCTTGGAAATACTGAGGCGGGCTCGCTGGGAGGAGAGCAGGTGGAAGAACTGCCCGCAACCTCCCCCGAGCTGATGACAACACTATCTCCTATAGAGAGATTTCTGCCTGAGAACCCAGAAGAGGCTCAACCCCAGTACCAGCGGAGGGACTCAGAGAGGTCAGAAGTCGCCGCCTGAGGTGAGTCCTTTTCGGAGCCCGCGGTGCTGGAGAGAGAGGCCCCTACATTTCCGGGCGAAATTGCAGCTCAACCTACCCAGTCCCAGGGATATGGGAAGGAACCTAAATATCCTCCATTTCAAATAAAGGAGTTGGTGAGACCTCAGCAGATTAGCCTTGAAATGATATGGGAAGCTATTTATATTTTGAATACTAATGTTTCACTTCAAATTAATAATATTTCTAAAGCAGTTCAAGATGTGGATAGAAGACTGGAATTGGTTGAAAATTATTTGGGAGATAGTAAAAAGATTCGGGACCTACATAATGCTAAAATTGAAAGTCTTAATCATCTCTTGCTGAATAAGAGTAAGGAAAACACCTCTTTCAATTTAAAGTTGGAAAATTTATCACGTATAAAGAATATTCGCTGTATAAATTTCATGAAAATCCCATATACGTCACCTAAAGATATCTGGAAAAGATATCTAATTGAGATACTGAAAATTCCAGAAGAGACACTTCCCATAACAGCTAAATTGTATTATATACCACAAATAAAGAAGAGTCTAATTCAAGAAGAGAAAGATATTCAAGCTAAAGATACACCTAAGATGAATATTTCAGATATTTTGGAACATTCGGATAACGATTTGGCTGTCCCATCTACACTGATCGCTATGTTTCTACTCGATTCAGACAAGGAATGGATTTTTAAAAGATTATTTTCTACATCGGAAGGAACCATTCCTGAATTGTAAAATACAGATGTTTCCTGATCTTTCTAGGCAAACGCAGAAGCGCAGATGCTAATTTCTATTATTAAAACCTAGATTCTTACAGCTGGGAGCACTATTTTTTCTTAAATTTCCCTGTAAATGTCTGATAAAATATCAAGGTGTTTCATACCAGTTTTTCTTCCTTCCCAACTAGTTACTTTTCTTAGTAATAAGGGGGGAAATTAGGTTAGTTCCTTATGTCTGGCTAAGGGAGCTTATAAGAGAGCAATTGATCTTGAATAAATAAATCAGACCCTTTACCGTTAATTTCCTATGATTTTCCTTAGGATTGTGTATACTTGGATCATGGGTGGCTCTTATAGTGGTCTAAATAGATACATGTGATGTAATTGTTTCATTGAAAGTATATCAAAGTTGTATATTTGTGTTAATCACATGTTTTTGCATCTCAAGTGTTTACTTAAAAATAATTTAAAAGATTGATAAATTAAAAATTAAAAATAAAATAAAATGTTAAAATTTCAAATAATAGGACCTCTTTCTTCCTTCTTTGCAGAGGCCCTTTCACAAAACTCCTTCCCATCAGGGTTCAATCAAGCAAACATTACATTCTTGCCCAAACCAGGGAAAGACCCCATGAATCCTGCCTCATATAGGCCAATTTCGCTTCTGAATTGCGATCTAAAACTTCTGGCTAAGATATTAGTGGATAGACTGAGCACTATCCTACCCCAGCTCATATCAGATCATCAAATGGGGTTTCTCAAGGGGAGGACTGCCTGTAAACACATTGCTAAACTGCTATCAGCTATGACCATGTGTCGACAACAGAATACTCCAGCTCTGGCCATTGGGTTTCACTCAGAGAAGGTGTCTGAACAGGTTTCCTGGCCTTACCGTTTCTCAGTCCTGAACCGTTTTGGTTTTCAAGGGGCCTTTATTTCATATATCGCACTCTTATATAAGCAGACCACCTCAGCTATTATAGCCAATGGTCACAAATCAGACCCGGTGAAAATTCAGAGAGGGGTATGAAAGGGATGCTCATTGTCCCCTCTACTATATCTTTTGACTATTGATCCCCTAATTAAGGAAAATTGACCTCTCCCAAGATATCACAGGTTTTCAAAAGGGAGCTCACTCCTTTAAAGTTGCTGCATTCGCAGATAATATACTGATTTTTCTTACCAATCCCATCGCAACTTTAGGATTTCTGCTTGAACTTCAACTGAACTATGGACGATTTGCTGGTCTCCGGATAAACCAAGAGAAATCCGAAGCTTTGGATGTAAATGGGAATGTGCAGCCTTGCTGGCCTGGCCAATTCCCCTTAAAGTGGGTAATGGAAGAAATGACATACTTTGGCATTGAAATCCCTAAAAGAGACCAATCCGTGTATTCAGCTAACATATACCGGCTTTTAGCTAAGATTTCCACAGCATTACTTAACTGGCAAAATATCCCACTTTCTTTAATGGGGAAAATCTACTTATTTATTTATTTATTTATTGGTTTTTATATACCGCCGCTCATCAGAGATATCACGTCGGTGTACATAGAACAAAATCCGCAATTGCGTTTTACATAAAACAGTAAGAAAACAACTGAGAAAACTTTACATTAAAAACGGTTAAATGCAATAACAGCAAAACAATTTATAAAATATAAATAGATATATAATGATAATATTATATAATGTAGTTATAACATTACAATTTATAACAGAGTCAAGGGAGAATAGAGAGGGGCAGGGGAAGGAGAGAATAAAAATTTGAGTAGGGAGGAAGAGAGAAAGGTGTGAGGGGAAGGGATTATATACAAGTGGGGCTGCAAATGAGCAAATTCTTCAGTTTAATAAATGGAAAGGAAGGAGCTAGGGTGAAAAAGGTAGGAAAGAGCCTAGTGTTGGCTGATCCTTCCCCGATGGCTCTACACCTTGCAGAAGTTGCCTATTTGGATTACAAAGAAAGATCATAAAGCCTTCAAAGCTATTCTTCAGAGCTTTCTCTGGGGAGGGAAATCTGCCACAATTTCTTTACATACTTTGCATAAACCTGTGGCCAAAGGAGGTTTCGGTTATCCAGACTTGAAACATTATAACTTAGCCTGCATACTCAGGTTTCTAAATGACTGGATCTTAGACACAGACGTATATACCCCTAGGGCCTGACTATTAAGTTGGTCTGGCCTCTCCTCCTCGAATGGCCTTCTTCAGCTAGATAAATCTCAGATTCCTCTAGAACTTATCATACATTTACTGGTGATGAGCCTGGCTATACCTATGCCAAGTGCTCAAGCTCCCAGGATGGTTAACATCTCTATTGAGTTTGTCTGATAAGTTATGGCTTTCCCCTGAAATGGCTAGTGGGGTGGTCCATCAATGGTGACAACAGGGGCTCAACGTTTGTATACCAGTTCTCTCCCCAAGATAGAGAGTTTCAAAGCTTCCAGGGATCTTAAATCCCAATTCGCGTTCTCTTATAAAAACTTCTTTGTTTATTTACATATCAGGCATTTGGTCAAATCTCAGGGAACCGTATTTCAGGACTCCCCATCTTCAAAGAGCATCCGAAGTATCTTTCTTCGTGAGAAGGGCAGAAACCTTGGGTATTACTTTTTAGGGGCTTACTTCAAGATTTATTACTTGAGGACGATCTAACCCCCGTTTTTCAAAAAATGGCAGAAGGGGCCGGAGTTCAGACTGACCTATCAGTACTTTCAGGACTACTTCTTGATTACTTCCTCACTTGTGGAATTCATGTTACTTAGAGAGATGCATCTCAAATTTCCCTGGCAATATTACCAGTCTCCTGACAAGGCCTGACTAGCCAAACTAACACCTTCTCAGATATGTCCCAAATGCAATATAGACACAGGTGACAACTTCCACGTCTTTTGGACATGCCCTGAATTCAATCTTTCTGGGCTCAAGTAAGCCAGAGTTTTGCAGGAATCTTGGGAACCTCTATACCAATTGAACCCCATCTTTGGCTTTTTGGAGAACAGGGTCCCTCGATTGAGAGTTCCTTAATAGGTGATCTCTCATTTCTACAGAAAGCAGGGTTAGTGGGGAAAAAAAAAAAGACTATTTTAACCCTTTGGCTGGGTTCAGAAACACCACACTTAACCCATTGGTTTCAATGACTACTGAAACTATACACATTTGAGTACCTCTCTGCAAAGATAGGCACTCCTAAGCGCTACCATACCATGCTCACTACGTGGCATAAATTCATAACATTTCTGACCCCTACCACAGGAAGACCCTTGGCATTATGAAATAGCTTATTCTCTGCCCATCCTCTATTGACTTCTCCCCTGATGTTCTGTTCTGTTTACTCCCTGCCTCTCGAGGGATACACTAATAGTTATTTGGGGGGGGGGGGCGGAGAGGGTTAGGGAAGGAAGGGGGTTTTAGGCTGAAGACGTAATCATTAAAACGTGACTGTAAAATTTGTATAAGCCCATCTGGATAGGGAGACTGTACTTGGGGTTCTTTTTATTCGTTGAAAGATTATGTTGAGAGTTTGTACATGTTGATTATTTGTATTCTAAAACCTTAATAAAACTATAGCAAAAAAAATAGAATAAAATAAATAAACCATAGAAGAAACCTAACTCTGTGGGTTGGCGGGGGGTTTTGTGAGGACTAACATCTTGCTGTCCTAGGAGAACCCCCATTACAGGCAAGCAACTCTGCTGTCTCCTAGGACAAGCACGATGGTAGTCCTCACACCTAGGTAAAACCCAAGCTACAGACTGCTCCCCAACACAAAAACAGGGACCAACAGGCACAACAACCACAGTGCTGTTGGTAACAGAGGGGGAGACAGTCTGAACTAAAACAACAGACCTTAGGCAGGAAGAGTTAGGTCCTACAACTCAAACAGGTTCCAGAGGACAGACTGGCCGAACTTACTGGCACGTCAGCCATCACTATCCAGACAGTAGTGTGATGAAAATGTGTGGAGAGAACTCCACGTTGCAGATCTCCTCCAAAGGAACTGCTCGCAAGTGGGCCACCGACATTGCCATGGCTCGCATAGAATGAGCCTTGACATGACCCCCAAGATGCAGTCCAACCCAGGCAAAACAGGAGGAGATGCAATCTGCTAGCCAACTGGATAGTGTCTATGTGTCAACGGCAACTCCCAACCTATTCCTGTCAAAAGAAATGAAGTTGGGTGGACTGTCTATGGGTTTCAGTCCACTCCAGGTAGAAGGCTAAGGCTCTCTTGCAATCCAAACTGTGCAATGCTCGTTCGGTTTGGTGTGAATGGGGCCTGGGAAAGAATATTATCAGGACAATTGACTGCTTAAGATGGAAATCTGTCACCACCTTAGGGTGGTGCGTAAGACCACGTTGACATGCTAAAACTTGGTATAAGGTGGATAAGTCACTAAGGCCTGGAGCTTGCTGACCCTGCCTGCTGAAGTGACAGCCACCAAAAATATGACCTTCCAGGTCAGGTACTTCAGGTCACAGGTGCACAGCAGCTCAAAAGGAGCTTTCATCAGCTAAGCTAGCACCATATTGAGATCCCAAGACACAGTGGGAGGCCTTAGGTGTGGCTTCAACTGAAGCAGGCCCCACATGAAGCGTACAACTATGGGCTGTACAGAGATGGGCATAGAATCTACATCTTGAAGGTATGCTCCAATAGCACTTAGATGAACTCTAACGGAGTTGGTTTTTAAGCCAGTCTCCGACAGTGCAGAAGGTAGTTAAGTAGTTTTTATGTGGAGCAGGAGAAAGGATCTAGGGCCTTTTGCTCACATCACACGGAAAATCTCCTCCACTTCAGTACGTAGGACTTCCTAGTGGAAAGCTTTCTAGAAGCTACTAGAACCTGAGACATCTTCAGAAAGATCCAGCTGCTGCAGGATCAGCCTCTCAACATCCAGGCTGTGAATGACAGGGCCTGGAGGTTGGGATGACGCAGCCTCCCCAGGGAAACCAACTTGAACTTTTCTTTTCTTAGAAACTTGTTGAAGGCTCTCAGGTCTAGGATGGGACGGAGTCCCCTTGTTCTCTTTGGAATTAGGAAGTACCGGAGTAGAATCCCTGCCATCTTTGCCCTGATAGGACAGGCTCAACCGCTCTGGCCGATAAGAGGGCGGAAAGCCGCCATTGAAGTACCTCCTGATGTACTATAGGCCTCCAAAATGGGCATGGAGAAAAATTTTGTGGGACAGCCAATAGATTCAATCGGTACCCCTGGTGGACGAGGACAGAATCCAGTGGTCTGAGGTTATACTGGGCCACTGATTTGCAAAGAACCATAGTCTATCTTGACCGGGAGGTCCAGCATCTCGGGTATAAGTGGCTGGCTGATGCTCTCTATCATCCAGTCAAAACCCCATCATGGGATGTGGCTGGGGTGCCAGTTGGGGCTTGGGAGCCTGCTGCTGCCTGAGATGGCCACGAGAGCTCACCCTCTGGAAACGGGAGTGAGGCGCCGGAGGATAGTACTTTCTCAGGCGGTAGAAAGACTTCCTCAGTCTGTACCTTGCTGACCAACTGGTTGAGGAGAGCGGGTATGAAGTGTTGGCAGAGAGTTGCTGGAAGGTCTCATAGTGATCCCGCAACTAGGCCACCACGTCCCTCACCTTATCTCTGAAGAGATTCTCCCCTGTGCACGGCAGGTCAGCGAGTCTTTCCTGTACCTCCGGTCAGAGATCCGAGGCCTGTAACCATGCCATTCTGTGGGCACTGATTCCTGCTGCAGAGACTCTCACTGCCATCTCAAAAATATACGTGTATCATGGAAATACCAGAGGCAAAAATATCACGTGTGCGAGAAATGGTGCTGGCATATGAAAAAGCAAAAACTAAGAAGCGTTTTGTGATAGACTGTGTCTCGAGCATGTTTTAAGTATATTGGTGCTGGCAGAGTATAAAATGGAGATATCGGGGCTTTGTAACAAGGTCATAAACACGGTTATGGATCTGATCAAGTTTGTTAAAAAGTGCAGATGACCCCCAGTCGGCTCTAAGCCAACTAGTTAGGCCAAACGTCGATAAAGATGAAAAGAGGCTTATCGATTGCATAATCTGTAAGGGAGAGTACACATCATTTTGAAAAATGGTGCAGTTTTATATATTTTTTTTTTTTTTTTGCAGAAATGAAAACTTTTATAGATGTTTGAAGCGACTCGAGATGTATTTAGTAACAACAAATATACTAGAATTCCATAAGCAGTTTTTGTTTTTATAATGTGTGTGTGTATTTTTAAACTATACATAATAAAGAATGATATAAAAACTTTTAACTAAATCTACGGGCGGCATGCTACCTGCTTTGTTTTTTTTTTTGTTTTTTTTTTGTAAAAGATGTGTATAGAAGCGAAATAAGACTATTTGTTGAACATCTGTTACTAAAGGCAAAACAATGCATGCTAACAGATGGAAAAATAGACTAATATTCTCTGGGAAAGAAAATGTGTTTTATTTGATATGCAATAAATGTAACAATTTCATTCTCAGATTTCTGCAACAAAATATTTATAATTTGCCTCGCTGTGTCTTACTCACTTCAGTTTGTTGCAAAAGATGTGAATAGAAAATGAATCACAGCTTACGATTCTCTTTTTCCAAGGATATAAGTTCTTGCATCTCTTTTTTTTAGAAATTAAATGTATTTGAAATAACAAAGCTATCATGTAATGTTTTGCAACCTGTATAGTTTAGAAACTAACTGTAATGAAACAGGGGCAAGACGGCGTCCCGAAGGGAGCCACGCTCAGGTGCTGCTCCTGTACTTGCCTGTTTGTTGCTGTTTCTTCTAATATTATGCCGCCTAAACTAAGGGCAAATTGAGGGTTTTTCCCTCTATTTCTACCCATCTTGTGGAGCAGCCGGTGATTACCACCTTTATGGCCCCGGAGCTGTGTCCCCGCTGTGGAGCCGGTCAGAGGAGAGCCATCTTCGCCTGGGGGTGAAGTTTCCCTCAGCCTCCCCGACACTAGACCACCAGTGGTTCAGAGAGAGTCGGCTTTGGGTGTGCTGCAGACGTTGCTGAATGATGTCAGCGACTTGTCGCTGCAAGAGGGAGTATCTGGAACATCCCAGGAGCCAATATTTTCTTCATTTTCGCAGTCGGGGAAAGAAAAGCACTCCCCAGCATTTGTTTCTTCGATTCATGTGGGTCCCCTAATGTCATCTCCCCCTGATGGTGCCCCCCCCCAACATCAGGTGAGTGAATTTTGTTTCCAATTAAACTCGTGGTGGTTACATTGGATATTCTGTGGGAACTTACTGCTGGGCTTTCAGTTGCTATTAAATCTTATAATAGTAAAATGGATTTGCTTACTATTTTTTTACTCTAAAATTAAAGCCCATGAGGACACACTATAAACTTTAAAGTCCTCTGTTAAATTGGAAATAGATATCCAGAAAATTCATCGGTTCAATGAAGCAACAATTAAAGATAGAAGTGTTTTATCCAGAAGGCTCGACTTGTTAGAGAATTGGAATTGTCATTTGAATCTTAGATTAATTAACTTTCCTAGAGTTTTGGGAGAACTTCCATTATCCACATTTAAAAGATATCTTCGGGAAGTGCTTCTTATTCCAGAAACTAAATTTCCTTTAATTAACAAAGTGTATTGTTTGCCTACTTGTTCAGTCGACAGACCTCCACCTGTGGATTCCGAAGGACTTCCTTTTGATGTGCAGAATCTTACTACTTTTCTTGAATCTTCTGGTTTTGAATCATTAATCGCTCCACTTTACTTGTCTCACTGATATCTGAACAAGATATCAGTAAATTAATGTCCTGTTACTTTTGTCATCTTAATTCTCCTTTCCATGGTTCCGATGTCTGTATGTTTCCTGATATTTCTAAGATTACACAGGAAAGGAGAAAAGGTTTACTTGCTATGAGATAGGAATCTATTTCCTCAGGTGCAACGTTTCTTTTAAAATGCCCTTGTAAATGTATTCTTAAAAAAGATGATAGTTACATTTTTTTTGCCCCAGAACAGTTGAAAGTATTTCTTGATTCTTCTACTTAGCATTAGCACTGACAGGGATCTAATGTTCTAGTTGTTATGTTGTGCAGCTCCGTTGTTCAGGACTATGCCTTTCCTTCTCATTGTTTCTTTTATTACTCCTCTGAACAGCCTCTTTCTTTCGCTGATTTATTAACCATGTATTAAGCCAAGTTTTTGTATTTTTTTTTCTTGCAATGTTTGTTTCAATATCTGGCTTATACAGCATTTCCTATTTGTTTCATACTTTGTATGTATCTGAAAAAGTCAATAGAAAAAAAGAAACTTACTGTAATAAAGTATGATGTAAACACATTTATAATAAATATACTACTGTTTCAACTATATATTGTGACCTATCCTATCAGTCTGTGTAGTTGCTGCGGCACCAGAGGAGTATGGGGGCAGGAAATGTAATCATGGCTAGGCTCATGCAGGCCAAACATACTTAGTAAACATTACCGCGGAGAATGTGGAGGTAGTCATGCTTTATGATCTTGTAGGAAATGAGGTCATCGTTGGAAATGCTCACTCAGTGGCTATTTTGTGTTTTCGGAGACAGCAATACCTTGGAACATGTGAAGATAGTTGTGTTCATTGATTTCACAGGAAACAACAACACAATCAGACATGCACAGAATAGACCGCCTGTCTATAAAAGAAAAAAAAATTCACAGTCAAATAATCATTAGGTTTATTATTATCATTATTATTTTTGGTTTGTCGTAGTAAACATTTTCCTTCCTTTATTTCTGTAAAACATTTTGCTCATTGTTCTTTTGGGGATTATGTCCCCTCTGCCCGTATGTGCTCAGAGACTCAGCAGGGAGAATGCACCCACATGGACACATTTTTAATTGAGACATGATATTAGAATCACAAAGGAACTTGTGCTCAGCAAAAAATAACAAAAGTTTTAAGTGTGTGATATTAGACACAAAGCAACTTGTGGCAGTGAGAAAACTGAGCCAGACAAGACTCATTTGAATCTGTCTCACAACCCCCACAGCCATCAGGAGAGTAACTCACTTAACTCAAGGGAAAAGCAAGTTTGCTTACCGTAAACGGTGTTTTCAGTAGATAGCAGATGAATTAGCCATGCTGTATGGATACATCTTCCGTGCCACTGGGTGGCGGAGCTCTCAAAGTCTAGTAAAGTTTTTTAGCTGGGTGCTCCCACCCTCCTATATCCTGACAGGAGTTTACCTCAGGCTCCTCAGTCAGTATCAAAGCAAGTTAAGTATGCTAGAACTGTCCGGGGAGGCGGGTGAGTCAGCATGGCTAATTCAACTGCTATCTATGGAATACACCGTTTATGGTAAGCAAACTTGCTCTTTTCATGTAGATAAGCAGCTGAATTAGCCATGCTGTATGGGAGTCCCCAGCTGACGTATTGAGCAGGCAATTGTGTCATCTTATTTTTTTTTTTTTGCTCAATACGATAATAGTGGTGGACAGTTCCTATGAAGGCTGTATTTGTTTGAAATTTTGCACTTCTGTAGGATAGTCCGTTGCAAAAGGATCATCCACCATCTGATTGTGTAAACACGGGTGGGATGTGAAAAAGTGTGTAGTGATGACCATGTCGCCGTTTCACAGATATCCATAAGAGGCATTTGATGGAGAGAGAGGCAATAGAGGTTGCCATTTCAAGGACATGATGTGTCCCTAGGGTGCAAGATAGCATGTGCGACTTTTTAGTATAGCTGAAATGGAAATAATTAGATATCTTTGTGGATAAATTTATATTTGGCACTGGACACCTATACGCGTCTGGATTGACGAGAGAAACAGCTGTGAGGGTCAACTGGGTGACAGAGTGCGCCTTTGTAGTAAGCCAGCACACGTATATCAAAGGTATGTAAAATTTGCCTTATTGTGATTTGCAAGAAGTCTTGGGTGGAACCTGGGGAAAGTGAGGGTCTAGTCCATGCAGAAGACTGGGCATTAATGTTAGTGGAAATGTCGGGCAAGTGCGGAAGGTCACCCTGCCGAGACAAAACTGAAGATAAAGAGAGTAGTGAAGCAATGCTTGCGACTCACTTGGTCGTCCTGTAGAAGTCAAAGCAACCAGGAAAAGCACCCTCCCTGAAAGGTAACGAAGGTGACAAGTGTCCAGAGGTGCAAAGGATGAAAGACATTATCGGTTTAAGAATCATGTTGATGTGCCACGGCACCGGTGGTTTTGTAAAGGTGGATGTAGGCGCAATATGCCCTACCAGAATCTGTATACCAAGGAATAAATGAACTAGGTCCTTAAGAAAATGCCATACTGGGTCAGACCAAGGGTCCATCAAGCCCAGCATCCTGTTTCCAACAGTGGCCAATCCAGGCCATAAGAACCTGGCAAGTACCCAAAAACTAAGTCTATTCCATGTAACCATTGCTAATGGCAGTGGCTATTCTCTAAGTTAACTTAATAGCAGGTAATGGACTTCTCCTCCAAGAACTTATCCAATGCTTTTTTAAACACAGCTATACTAACTGCACTAACCACATTCTCTGGCAACAAATTCCAGAGTTTAATTGTGCATTGAGTAAAAAAGAACTTTCTCCGATTAGTTTTAAATGTGCCCCATGCTAACTTCATGGAGTGCCCCCTAGTCTTTCTACTATCCGAAAGAGTAAATAACCGATTCACATCTACCCGTTCTAGACCTCTCATGATTTTAAACACCTCTATCATATCCCCCCTCAGTCGTCTCTTCTCCAAGCTGAAAAGTCCTAACCTCTTTAGTCTTTCCTCATAGGGGTTGTTCCATTCCCCTTATCATTTTGGTAGCCCTTCTCTGTACCTTCTCCATCGCAATTAGATCTTTTTTGAGATGCGGCGACCAGAATTGTACACAGTATTCAAGGTGCGGTCTCACCATGGAGCGATACAGAGGCATTATGACATTTTCCGTTTAATTCACCATTACTTTTCTAATAATTCCCAACATTCTGTTTGCTTTTTTGACTGCCGCAGCACACTGTACCGACGATTTCAATGTGTTATCCACTATGACACCTAGATCTCTTTCTTGGGTTGTACCACCTAATATGGAACCCAACATTGTGTCATTATAGCATGGGTTATTTTTCCCTATATGCATCACCTTGCACTTATCCACATTAAATTTCATCTGCCATTTGGATGCCCAATTTTCCAGTCTCACAAGGTCTTCCTGCAATTTATCACAATCTGCTTGTGATTTAACTACTCTGAACAATTTTGTGTCATCTGCAAATTTGATTATCTCACTCGTCGTATTTCTTTCCAGATCATTTATAAATATATTGAAAAGTAAGGGTCCCAATACAGATCCCTGAGGCACTCCACTGTCCACTCCCTTCCACTGAGAAAATTGCCCATTTAATCCTACTCTGTTTCCTGTCTTTTAGCCAGTTTGCAATCCACGAAAGGACATTGCCACCTATCCCATGACTTTTTACTTTTCCTAGAAGCCTCTCATGAGGAACTTTGTCAAACGCCTTCTGAAAATCCAAGTATACTATATCTACCGGTTCACCTTTATCCACATGTTTATTAACTCCTTCAAAAAAGTGAAGCAGATTTGTGAGTCAAGACTTGCCCTGGGTAAAGCCATGCTGACTTTGTTCCATTAAACCATGTCTTTCTATATGTTCTGTGATTTTGATGTTTAGAACACTTTCCACTATTTTTCCTGGCACTGAAGTCAGGCTAACCGGTCTGTAGTTTCCCAGATCGCCCCTGGAGCCCTTTTTAAATAGTGGGGTTATATTTGCTATCCTCCAGTCTTCAGGTACAATGGATGATTTTAATGATAAGTTACAAATTTTTACTAATAGGTCTGAAATTTCATTTTCTAGTTCCTTCAGAACTCTGGGGTGTATACCATCCGGTCCAGGTGATTTACTACTCTTCAGTTTGTCAATCAGGCCTACCACATCTTCTAGGATCACCGTGATTTGATTCAGTCCATCTGAATCATTACCCATGAAAACCTTCTCCATTACGGGTACCTCCCCAACATCCTCTTCAGTAAACACCGAAGCAAAGAAATCATTTAATCTTTCCGCGATGGCCTTATCTTCTCTAAGTGCCCCTTTAACCCCTCGATCATCTAACGGTCCAACTGACTCCCTCACAGGCTTTCTGCTTCGGATATATTTTAAAAAGTTTTTACTGTGAGTTTTTGCCTCTACAGCCAACTTCTTTTCAAATTCTCTCTTAGCCTGTCTTATCAATGTCTTACATTTAACTTGCCAATGTTCATGCTTTATCCTATTTTCTTCTGTTGGATCCTTCTTCCAATTTTTGAATGAAGATCTTTTGGCTAAAATAGCTTCTTTCACCTCCCCTTTTAACCATGCCGGTAATCGTTTTGCCTTCTTTCCACCTTTCTTAATGTGTGGAATACATCTGGACTGTGCTTCTAGAATGGTATTTTTTAACAATGACCACGCCTCTTGGACATTTTTTACTTTTGTAGCTGCTCCTTTCAGTTTTTTTCTAACAATTTTTCTCATGTTATCAAAGTTTCCCTTTTGAAAGTTTAGCACGAGAGCCTTGGATTTGCACAGTTCCTTTTCCAGTCATTAAATCAAATTTGATCATATTATGATCACTATTGCCAAGCGGCCCCACCACCGTTACCTCTCTCACCAAGTCCTGTGCTCCACTGAGAATTAGATCTAAAATTGCTCCCTCTCTCGTCGGTTCCTGAACCAATTGCTCCATAAAGCTATCATTTATTCCATCCAGGAACGTTATCTCTCTAGTGTGACCCGATGATACATTTACCCAGTCTATATTGGGGTAATTGAAGTCTCCCATTATTACTGCACTACCAATTTGGTTAGCTTCACTAATTTCTCCTAGCATTTCACTGTCCATCTCACCATCTTGACCAGGTGGACGGTAGTATACCCCTATCACTGTAGTCTTCCCTGACACACAAGGGATCAAGATGAAGGTGATAAGCTGATATGGTGCGTACAGGAACTCGTAGCGAGGAGTCGCAATGTCCCTACTGTATAGTAGATGGAGGGAGGACAGACGTCGGCGAGGTGGGCAAGTCAAGGGGGTACACCCATTGATGATTACCCGGAAGCATAGCAGGACAACCCTCCTGGTACTTTAATGTGGTGGATAGTTCTGCTGAGGATAGGAGAAAAAAAACGTTGAGCCCATCAATCTCCATGCCATAAATTGTAGGGAGGAGTGGAGAGGATGCTCCCTTGTTCAGGGAAGAAGCCGGGAGCTGCGTCCAGGAGAACTGGGTTGCGGCTCGAAAGCCGCCGTAGAGAACTGTACCATGGACACCCTGGCCATGCTGGTGCGATGAAGAGATCGGTTTGGTTTGTTTGTGCATATCCACGATCCCCTGGTCTTCTATGTATCTCTGGAATGTACGAGAGATGGTTGGTATCGGAGGTAATGCATAAATATGTGTTGTGACCAATCAATGAGAGAAGCGCCTGGAGTCTGAGTGAGCTCAGATTAAAGGAACAAAGTTGTACATTTTCCTGTTGTACAGTGTTGCCAGAGATCCATTATAGTGAGACCTCTTAGTGAGAAAATCTTTTGAGTTACCGTTGTATTTAATTCTCCTTTGTGGGAGTGAAAAATGATTGAAAGGAGATGGATATTCAGTGAGCATGATCTAGCATCTGAACTGGCTCATCATAGATGTTCCCTGAAGCGAATTCTCTGATTTATTGAAAGAGAACATTGGAAGTTGGATTCCATGTGAATCCTGACTATGATTCCATTGTAGGGGATCCTGGAAAGTCAGACGGGCACGTGTGACCGCTGTGAGCTCTTGAAGGTGCATGTGTGTACAAAGTCGATAGAACTTGTGTCTGTAATTCGTTCAGAAGCTGTGGTGATTATTATGGTATGCCACAGGAAACGCAGGGAGAGAGCCCGTTGATATGGCAATGGGAGTAGTCCATTGGTGCTTGAGGCCGCATTGCAGGCGGTGGACATGTAGGTGTGGATGCGTATCTGCATAGATGGCTGCCCTACATGTCCCAGAACAGCTAGGGTTTGGTGAGTTAACACTGAAGTACTGTGAAGAAGAGATGGAGACCATGTGGAGAGTGTAATGCTCTCGGGTGAGGTAGAAAAGCCTTGTCGTGAACTTTGCGATGTAGGTCTTCTATGAATTGCAAGTTGAAAAGGCTGCAATGTGGACTTTTTTTTTTTTTTTGTAGTAGATTAGGAGTCCTAGGTTGCTTAGGTCAAACTGTTTGCCAAGATCGCCTCTTAGTAGCGGTGGACTGGACGGTACTAGGAGTCAATCATCCCGAGAGGGAAATATTGCTCCCTCTGACGACTAATGCTGTGCTCCTACCAGTGTCCAGTATTTGGTGAAAACTCTGGGGGGGGAAGAAGCAAGGTTGAATAGAATAATTCTGTATGGGACGGAATAGTTGTCCACCTGAAAGAACAGAGGTAACACCAGGAACTGGGGTGCATTAATATGTAAGCCTATGCCTGTTTCAAAGTCAGTGCGGTCCCCGGGATGAAGGACGGAAGAATGGACGTAATTGAAGTAATTCTGTATTTATTATTATTTCGATTTACTTTAGAAACTGGAGGTACTGTAGAATCTGATGTTTGCAAAATGTTAAGTGGATTACAGAGAATACTCATTGATCCAATGTAATGTGACATCAGAATGGAAAGTGGATAAACTCCATCTCAGAGGTGATGATGGTAGCCTTATGATTTTGAAAAAGAAAAGATGACTGGGGTCTTGGAGGTTGAGGATCCATAAGATGCCGTGACTGATGAGGCGTCACAGTACGCTGAGAGTGCGTGCTGTTGATTAGCTTGGTGCCTCGACGGGTGGCCCCCAACAGGAAGAAGGCATGAAGGTCATTTATTTAGTAATAAATGTATTTATATATATTGTGATGTAGCGCAGCCCGGCCGCAGGCAGGAGCTGACAAGCTACCATAAGAGCAACAAGAATACCAGAGCCAGACAGCAGGGGGCGCATGGGAAGAAGAGAAGAATTACGAATCCCAGCTTCCCTGAAACACCAGCAGACAGGGGAGGAAAGCCTGAAGGCGAACAGGTGGCAGGCATAGAGGTTAATGAGGCAGACACCGATGAGTCCATGGAGGTGGAGGAAGAGGACGTGCCCCCTTGGTGGAACTGGCCACAAAAACCCAGCTCTTCGGAGTCAGAGGGGGGAAGAGATGGAGGTAGGTTCAGGGGGAGAGGAGTCCTCCAGTTCGTATATGGATACAGAGCCCTCCTCCTGGGCTTCCCCTTAGCCTAAAGGGGAAGCCCAGGAGGAGGGCTCTAAAGGGGCCTGTTGTGCTGGGTCTTGTATTAACGCTGAGCAGAGGAGGTAAAAAGGGTTACTCTGTAATAGCACTGCTTGTAAGAGGACCGGAGGGCTGGAGGGGGAGGGGACCGCCCTCATGTAATGTATCCAGTTGTTACTTTATAAACTGCTTGGAAGGAACTAGTGCTCTCTCTCTGTGTTGTCTTTGGGGATTGGGGGGTTGCTTACCCCCAACCCTGCTTGAAGGGAACTTAGGAGCCCAGCCAAACCAGGGCCAGCGGAGGCACGGACCCAGGGAGTTACGTGAGCCTGTCGAACTCCAGGGACCTTGGCCGCTGGTGGCGGCTCAGGACGGAAGGCGGAAGGGCGGCGCCCGAGGCCTCACGGATGGTGAGCCATCACTATATATATATATAAATATATATTTTTTTTTTTAAAGTTGATTCTTGGTAGAGATCGAGATTAATCATTAATGTGTTGACAAAACTAGAAATGGAGGAGATGTTATGAAAGGATTGCTTTTTATCGTTTCTTAAGCCCTCTGTCCGTATTGGTGAACTGATTTTCGAAGAAATTGTCCGGACGACACAGCAATATGACTAGTAGTCGTGAAACAACTTTTTACACGGCGCCCGCACGTAACCACAGAAGGCGGCTGGGTGCCCAGCTATCTTTCAAATCTTAAAAAGAGACCTCAACTTCGGAAACGAAGTTCAGGAGGTGCCTCCACTTTTCTTAGAGGTCAAGGTATCGGGGCAAGGCCCGTTTGAATTGTGGCCCTTTTTTTTTTTTTTAAGAGCTTGCAGATAAAGAAAAACGCTGCAAGGGCAATAGTTTGCGAAGTCTTAATGTTGAGATTACTTACATGATAATCTCCTTTTCCTTAGTGTAGACAGATGGACTCAGAACGAATGGGACAGTATCCGCGTGCTAGCAGTTGGAGACGGATCTGACGTCAGCACGGGGTATATATATCCCCACAGGAAGCGCAGCAACCCAGTAATCTTCCTTGCAAAACCTGTTATGGATGTGTGTACTGACGCTCAGTGAAAAGTGAAACAGGATTCCCCTGACCGATTGATAGTAGCTGGAGACCGCCAGCATTCACAACCGGAAGGCGTTAACACCTGGTATAGTGTACGCTCTTATGTAAACAAATGACATGGCTTACCTTGAATCGGTGAAACCCATGTACACAGGCAGCTGGGCGGGATGCTGAGTCCATCTGTCTACACTAAGGAAAAGGAGATTATCAGGTAAGTAATCTCAACATTTCCTGGCGTGTAGCCAGATGGACTCAGAACGAATGGGATGTACAAAAGCTTTACTCCCAGCCTGGGCGGGAGGCTGCCTGAGGACCATGTAGGACCGCCCTCACAAATGCTGAGTCCTCCAGCCTGGACATCCAGACGGTAGAACCTGGAGAAGGTATGGAGGGAGGACCACGTCGCCGCTTTACAGATTTCTGCAGGCGACAGCATCCTCGATTCTGCCCAAGATGCCGCTTGTGCTCTGGTAGAATGAGCCTTGACTTGTAGAGGCGGAGACTTCCCGGCCTCCACGTAAGCTGCTCTGATAACTTCTTTAATCCAGCAGGTGATGGTGGGCCGCTTCACCTTGCTTCCTCCCGCTGTGCAAGACGAATAGATGGTCCGTCTTTCGTAGTCCTTGTGTCACTTCCAGATATCTGGGCAGCAATCTGCCAATGTCGAGATGGCGTAATAAACGCCCTTCTTCAGATTTCTTCAAACCCGCCGTGGTAGGCAAGGATATGGTTTGGTTAAGATGAAACTGTGAAACCACTTTAGGTAGAAAGGAGGGAACCGTACGAAGATGGATAGCCTCAGGAGTGATTCTGAGAAAGGGATCACAGCAGGACAGTGCTTGTAGCTCTGAGATGCGGCGTGCCGAACATACCGCCAATAGGAACACCATCTTCAAGGTTAGAGAACGGAGAGACAGTCCCCGAAGGGGTCTGAAGGTGGATTCCGCGAGGAAATCCAACACAAGATTGAGGTTCCATAAGGGCACAGGCCACTTTAGTGGCGGACGAATATGCTTGACTCCTTGCAGGAAGCGAGAAACATCTGGGTGCTTGGCGATGGGCTTGCCATCCCTCCTGGGACCATAGCAAGACAGCGCAGCCACCTGAACTTTGATGGAGCTGAGGGAGAGACCCTTCTGAAGTCCATCCTGCAGGAAATCCAACACAATAGGGATTGTGGTCGCATGTGGATTGGTGCCGTGAGTGTCGCACCATGCTTCAAATACCCTCCAGATCCTTACGTAGGTGAGGGACGTGGAAAACTTACGAGCTCGGAGGAGTGTATCTATCACGGGCTCCGAGTAACCTCTTTTCTTCAGTCTAGCCCTCTCAATGGCCAGACCGTAAGAGAGAATTGAGCTGGATCCTCGTGGAGAATGGGACTTTGAAGTAGAAGGTCCCGGAGAGGAGGCAGGGGAAGAGGCTCCCCTGCCAGTAGTCTTCTCATGTCTGCGTACCAGGGTCTTCTTGGGCAGTCTGATGCCACTAGAAGAACTAGGCCCCGGTGTTTCTGAATCTTGTGGATGATGGCACCCAGCAGAGGCCACGGAGGAAAGGCGTATAGTAGAGTCCCTGGAGGCCACGGCTGGACCAGGGCATCGATTCCGTGTGAGAACGGGTCGCGCTTGCGGCTGAAGTATCTGGGTACTTGAGCATTGGACTTGTCCTCCAGTAAATCCATGTCCGGAATTCCCCAGTGATCCACAATCATCTGGAAGGCTGTGGGTGACAGCTGCCACTCTCCCGGATTTAGGCTCTCTCTGCTGAGGAAGTCTGCTGTGGTATTGTCCTTCCCGGCAATGTGGACGGCGGAGATGTCCTGAAGATTCGCCTCTGCCCAAGCCATCAGTGGGGCAATCTCCAGAGATACTTGTCGGCTTCTGGTTCCGCCCTGATGGTTGATGTATGCCACCATGGTGGCGTTGTCGGACCTCACTCTGACTGCTCTGTTCTTCAGTCTGTGAGCAAATTGAAGGCATGCCAATTGGACTGCCCGGGCCTCTAGACGGTTGATGTTCCACGCTGACTCTTCTCTGTTCCACCGCCCTTGTGCGGTGAGTTCTTCGCAGTGTGCTCCCCAGCCGCTCAGGCTGGCATCTGTGGTGAGCAAGGTCCATGTGGGTGATGACATCTTCAACCCCCTGCTCATGTGGTTGGACTGCAACCACCACCGCAACTGGGTCCGCACTCTGGCTGGCAGATGCAGGCACGTGGAATAGTTCCGTGGACGGGGGCTCCAGCGAGAGTGCAGGGAGTGTTGTAGAGGTCTCATATGGGCCCTCGCCCAAGGCACCACTTCCAGAGTGGATGCCATGAGACCAAGAACCTGCAGATAATCCCAGGCTATGGGCCGACTGGCTCCCATCAAATACTGGATACGCTGCTGAAGTTTCAACTTTCTCTTGGTAGTGAGAATGACTGTGTCTGCCTGGGTGTCGAACTGTACTCCCAGGTATTCCAGTGATTGGGAAGGCTGTAGGCAGCTCTTGCTGAGGTTGATTACCCAGCCCAAACTTTCCAGAAGGGCGATCACTCTGTCGGTCGTCCGAAGGCTCTCCTCTCGAGATTTTGCCCTGATCAGCCAGTCGTCTAGGTAGGGATGGACCAGAATTCCTTCCCGCCTGAGTGCCGCTGCTACCACTACGACCACCTTGGTGAATGTCCGTGGTGACGTGGCCAACCCGAAGGGCAGAGCCCGAAACTAGAAGTGGCGTCCTAGAACCTTGAAGCGTAGGTAGCGCTGATGATCCGGATGGATCGGGATATGCAGGTATGCCTCTGACAGGTCTAATGCCGTGAGGATTCTCCTGGCTGTACTGCGGCCTTGACGAAGCGCAGAGTCTCCATGCGAAACCTCGGTACCCGTAAGTATCGATTGACTGACTTGAGGTCCAGCACAGGCCGAAAGGTGCCCCCTTTCTTGGGTACCATGAAATAAATGGAATAGTGTCCAGAATTCACTTCCCAGGCAGGTACTGGGATGATGGCTTTTAAGGACAGGAGTCTCGCCAGGGTAGCTTCCAATGCTGCCTTCTTGTGTCTGGGACATGAAGATTCCACAAACTTGTCCGGAGGGAGATGATGAAAGTCCAGATAATATCCCTCCCGGATAATGGCGAGGACCCACTGGTCCGACGTGATCTCGACCCATCTGGGGTAGAAGAGGGTTAACCTGCCCCCTATGGCTCCGTCCCCCAGATGAATCGGCGGATTCTCATTGTGAGGCGTGGCCGGGACCCGAGCCCGGGCCCTCTTGCGCTGCTTGGTCCGAAAGGACTGATTCCTGGCCTGAGGACGTGGTGCCTGGTAGCGTCCCCTGTAAGGAACAAAGCGCTGTGAACTCCTGCCCCTGGAGGGCCTTGGAAAGGCGCGCTGGCCCCTTCTGAACCGATCTTCCGGCAGTCTAGGCACTCCATGTACTGGCCAGTTTATCAAGGTCGCTGCCAAATAGGAAAGAGCCCTTAAAGGGCAATCTGGTGAGGCGTGTCTTTGAAGGCGCATCAGCTGACCATCTTCGGATCCAGAGCTGCCTCCTGGCGGCTACGGAGGATGAAATCCCCTTAGCTGTTGTCCGGACCAGGTCTGATGCAGCATCCGTGAGGAACGAAAGAGCTGACTCCATGTCAGCTGCTGGAGCGTTGTTCCTAACCTGTGACAAACAGGCACACGTCACCACTGTGCAGCAGGTCGCGATCCGCAAAGATAGAGCCGCCCCGTCAAAGGTCTGTTTCAGAATGGCGTCCAATCGCCGGTCACGAGGCTCCTTGAGGGCCGTCCCCCCTTCAACTGGAATGGTAGTGCGCTTGACCACAGCGCTAATCAAGGCATCCACCTGAGGGCACGCCAGCAGGTCCTGGATAGCCGGTGCCAATGGGTACATGCCCGTCAGGGCCCGGCCCCCTTTGAATGCGGCCGCTGGTGCCGCCCATTCTAAATCTATCAGTTGTGCCGCTTGCAAGAATGGAAAATGGCGGGCTGTAGGACGAAGACCTTCCAGCAGGGGGTTCTGTGCAGAGGGTACCGTAGTGCTGGGACCTGTAATATCCAACTCCGCCAGACACAGACACCAGGTCAGAGAGATCCTCCTTAGGGAAGAACCGCCTCATGGTTCTATATGGCTCAATCCCTGGGGGAAGTTCCCCCTCGTCCGGAAGTTCGGACTCGTCCGGTGAAACCTCCTGGTCTGATTGATCCGGACTGTCCAGCGGCGGGAGGTCCCGCTCACGATAAGGGTGGGAGGGTCCAGGAACAGGATCCATAGGAGCCGCCACCGCAGCGGCAGCCGCAGCAGTCGCAGCCACCGCAGGAACGACAGGAACAGCAGTAACCGCAGGGCCTGGACGGGAAGCCGTTTGCAGCTGTACAAAGGCATGAATCCCCTTAAAGAGATCCAGGAAATTGAAGCAGCCTCTAATCGCAGGGGTACAAGATCCCCCGGGATTCCCGATTGGTCGAGACTGCCCGCTAAATCCGGGGTAGCCCCTGGGGAACTGTCAGCAAATCGTGGCTGAGACCGGTCCTGGCCCGAGGGTCCCACGGCCTCCTCACATTGGGCACATAGGGAGTCTGGCTCTTCACTGTGCGTGGCTCTAAGCTGGCATGCAGAGCAGAGGCCAAGGGCTTTAATGCCTGAGGCAGGCGGCGCCGCCACTGAAGACGCTGCGGCGTTCTGATCCATTGAAAAGTATGCGCTGAATGCTTAATATAACAGGCGCACAATAATTATAATATGCGGCAGCAATAGGCGCTTAATACAACAGGCGCACAATAATAATAACATGCGGCAGCAATATGCGCTTAATACAACAGGCGCACAATAATAATATGCGGCAGCAATATGCGCTTAATACAACAGGCATGCAATAATAATATGCGGCGGCAATATGCGCTTAATACAACAGGGGCATAATAATAACAATATGCGGCAGCAATATGCGCGTAATACAACAGGCGCACAATAATAATATGTTCTCAGTAAGAGGCGGCCATGAAAATCGCTCAATTGTATGCAATATGCACTCAGCAATATGCAGTTTGCAATACACGCTCTATGGCTTTCAATAGGCTCTCAGCAATAAGCGGTCAGTAATACACACTCAAATGGCATTCAATAGGCTCTCAGCAATAAGCAGTCAGTAATACACGCTCAATGGCATTCAATAGGCTCACAGCAGTAAGCGATTAGCGATACACGCTCAATGGCATTCAAAAGGCTCTCAGCAATAAGCGGTTAGTAATACACGCTCAATGACATTCAATAGGCTCACAGCAGTAAGCGGTTAGCAAGACATGCTCAATGGCATTCAATAGGCTCTCAGCAATAAGCAGTTAGCAATACACGCTTAATGGCATTCAATAAGCTCTCAGCAATATGCTGTTAGCAATACACGCTTAATGGCATTCAATATGCTCTCAGCAATATGCGGTTAGCAATACACGCTTAATGGCATTCAATATGCTCTCAGCAACAGGCGGTTAGCAATACACGCTCAGTGGCATTCAATATGCTCTCAGCAATAAGGCAATATACTCACAAGGAGGAATAGAGCCGCGCCTATTACGGGCGCTCAATACCTGAACAAGGCTCACAAAATGGCGCCCTCCACGGCGTGCCACGCTGCCGATCCTCTGCTCCACGGAGACCAGAAATAAGAGATGTACGCCTTACGTGATCCGCGGCGCTTCCCGGCTGGAACCCGGGAGGTCTCCGGTTGCGGGGGGAGAGGGCAAGTACCTTCACCGCCGCGTTTGAGGATATGCACCCGCTGCCTCGTCCACGCCGGGACCGAGGCGCCTCGAAAGCCTCACCCGAACCTCGCCCGGGGGCTGTGTCCCTGCCGCGATTCGGTCACCGGACCGAGGACTTACACCTCCGGGGTGATCACGGAAATCACCCCGGGAAACTCTACTGGGGGAGGGACCTTAGGGTATCACCGCAGGAGTGCGGGGCTCAATGTTGTAAAAGTTTTAGTAAGTAGAAAAAGAAAAGAAAAAGTAGATTTGGAAAACACGCTCAGCAAGCGTGCAGGCTCTCCAAACTGCTTTGGAGACGGAAATTACTGGGTTGCTGCGCTTCCTGTGGGGATATATATACCCCGTGCTGACGTCAGATCCGTCTCCAACTGCTAGCACGCGGATACTGTCCCATTCGTTCTGAGTCCATCTGGCTACACGCCAGGAAATGACTTATTATGTATAGTCGGCGGTGCTTTGGAATGGATCTTTGAGTTACAGACGATTGCATCGCTGGCTCATCCATCACGGAGCGATGTGGAATGTGAACGTTAGTATATAAAGACAAATCTTATATTTGTATCTCAAGTCGATGTGACAAATGTTGGGAAGTAAGAAGGAAAGTTTCTTAGGCAGTTTCTGAAAACTGTCAACTAGGAGGTGTGGTAGGATCCACCGGTACAGTAGGAACTGGACAAAAAGCTCCAGGCTGCCCATCAGCCTCTCATGTAGAAGGGGAATCCTCCTGGGGGTCATGATAGCAATTAACCTACTTTGAAGGACTGTGCAGTTGGTAGAACTCACTGATTTCATTTTTTTTTTTGCAATATATCCACTTGTAGGCCTTCGCGTAGTTTAAGGGGCTCATTTTTTAGGTGCAATGCATTTGACGCGATGTTGGTAGGCGGTTGGCGAACATAACAGTGACAGTGCACTCTTTACCGGTGCGTCTGGTGTGTGACAAGGCCCTGGTGTGCTCTATGCGCCCCGCGCTCATGTGAAAGTCGTGGTGCGGCTGACCTTCAGTCTTGAGCATTGCCTTTGTTTATTATTATTATTATTTATTATTTTATTTATCATTTGTATTTATTTATTTTGATTTGTGGAAATGGGCTGGTGTACGCAAGCTGATGGCGAGGCCATGGGCCATCGGCATTGTTGTCCCGGTGCAAACGGTACCTCGGCTTGCGGTCACTCGAGCCACTGCATCGGTCATATGGAAGCATCAGTGCCTGTATCGATGTCTCAGCGCTTGGGAATCCGCGTCGACGTCCCGGCGCTCTGGTGCTTGCGTCAACGTCCCCAGTGCGCCGGCGCCTGCGTCGACGCTTCGGCGCCTGTGTCGAGGACTTTGAGTTCCGGTGCCCCCGTCGATGCCATGGCGCTCCGGCACCCGCATCGACATAGTGGCGCTCTGGCATCCATTTCTACGCTTCGGCGCTCCGTGCCCTCGTCGACTATTCGTCTATTTCACTTCCTGAATGTGGCATGGATGCCACGGAAGCTCGACTCGGTGCCAGCCCAGAGGCTACCGAGGAAATAGCAACAAAGAGGGGTGCATGGCCCAATGAGAGCCCCCAGAGACAGTGGATTTCCAAAAGTGTTGCCGCAATGAAGGAGGGACAGAAGCCTCAGCGCAAGAGTGAATCAGGTCAGCTTGTCTAATTGCATGAGTCGACTGACTGTTGCGTTAGCGCTCCTGCCCCAGGCTTCACTCGGTGTCGGCCTCGGGTGAACCGTGAGGCCCTCCGAGAAGTGAAAATCAAAAGGCTGGAAGGGGGGGAGGGGGTGCATTCTGAAAATGAAGGAATAACTAAATATCTTTGAGAAGAAGTCCTTAAAGAATGGTTAGGAATATACCAATGCAATCAGTTTGCTAGACAATGAGAATCAAATATCATAGCTTTATAAGTCAATGTAAGAAACTTAAACATAATTCTCTTGAGTTATAGGCAACCAGTACATAAGAACATAAGAAATTGCCATGTTTGGTCAGACCAAGGGTCTATCAAGCAACCTGTTTCCAACAGAGGCCAAACCAGGCCACAAGAATCTGGCAAGTACCCAAACACCAAGAAGATTCCATGCTACTGTTGCCAGTAATAGCAGAGGCCATTCCCTAAGTCAACCTGATTAATAGCAGTTAATGGATTTCTTCTCCAAGAACTTATCCAAACCTTTTTTAAACCCAGCTACACCAACTGCACTAACTACATCCCTCTGGCAACAAATTCCAGAGCTTAATTGTGCATTGATTGAAAAATAATTTTCTCTGATTAGTCTTAAACGTGCTACTTGCTAACTTCATGGAGTGCCCCCTAGTATTATCCAAAAGTGTAAATAACCGATTCACATCTATACGTTCAAGATCTCTCATGATTTTAAAGACCTCTATCATATTCCCCCTCAGCTATCTCTTCTCCAAGCTGAACAGCCCTAACCTCTTCAGCCTTTCTTCATAGGGGAGCTGTTCCATCCTCTTAATCATTTTGGTTGCCCTTCTCTGTACCTTCTCCATCTCAACTATATCTTTTTTGAGATGCAGCCACCAGAATTATACACAACATTCAAGGTGTGGTCTCACCATGGAGCAATACAGAAGCATTATGACATTTTCTGTTTTATTAACCATTCCCTTCCTAATAATTCCTAACACTCTGTTTGCTTTTTTGACTGCTGCAGCACATTGAGCCAACAATTTCAAAGTATTATCCACTATGATGCCTAGATCTTTTTCCTGGGTGGTAGCTCCTAATATAGAACCTAACATCTTGTAACTATAGAAAGGGTTATTTTTCCCTATATGCAACACCTTGCACTTCTCCACATTAAATTTCATCTGCCATTTGGATGCCCAATCTTCCAGTCTTGCAAGGTCCTCCTGTAATGTATCATAATCTGCTTGTGATTTAACTACTCTGAATAATTTTGTATCATCCACAAATCTGATAACCTCACTCGTATTCCTTTCCAGATCATTTATAAATATATTGAAAAGCACCGGTCCAAGTACAGATCCCTGAAGCACTCCACTGTTTACCCTTTTCCACTGAGAAAATTGACTGTTTAATCCTACTCTCTGTTTCCTGTCTTTTAATCAATTTGTAATCCACAAAAGGACATTGCCTCCTATCCCATGACTTTTTAGTTTTCTTCAAAGCCTCTCATGAGGGACTTTGTCAAATGCCTTCTGAAAATCCAAATACACTACATCTACCAGGTCACCTTTATCCACATGTTTAACTCCTTCAAAAAAATGAAGCAGATTTGTGAGGAAAGAGTCCCCTTGGGTAAATCCATGTCTTTCTATATGCTCTATGATTTTGATCTTTAGAATAGTTTCCACTATTTTTCCTGGCACTGAAGTCAGGCTCACTGATCTATAGTTTTCCGGATCGCCCCTGGAGCTCTTTTTAAATATTGGGATTACATTGGCTGCCCTCCAGTCTTCAGGTACAATGGATGATTTTAATGATAGCTTACAAATTTTAACTAATAGATCAGAAATTTCATTTTTTATTTCCTTCAGTACCCTAGGATGCATACCATCCGGTGATTTGCTACTCTTTAGTTTGTCAAACTGGCCTACTACATCTTCCAGGTTCACAGTGATTTGGTTTAGTTCATCTGACTCATCACCCTTAAAAACCATCTCCAGATGGCGAAAACCATCTCCAGATGGAGAAGTCCATTACCTGCTATTAAGTTCACCTAGAGAATAGCCACTGCCATTAGCAATGGTAATATGGAATAGACTTAGTTTTTGGGTACTTGCCAGGTTCTTGTGGCCTGGATTAGCCACTGCTGGAAGCAGGATGCTGGGCTTGATGGACCCTTGGTCTGACCCAGTATGGCATTTTCTTATGTTCTTAGAATGCTATCTCCCCAACATCCTGATTAGTAAACACAGAAGCAAAGAATTAATTTAGTCTTTCTGCAATGGCCTTATCTTCCCTAAGAGGCCCTTTAACCCCTTGGACATCTAATGGTCCAACCGACTCTCTCGCAGGTTTCTTGCTTTGGTTGTTGTGAACACGGGGCTAGTGGACCCTTGGGCCAACCTGCTTGGGAAGAACTTCACTGGTCTCGACTGGACAGGCCGGGAGGCAGACTTCAGGCAGGCGGGTAGAAGCAGTTTCTCCCTGGAAGCTGGTACTCCCCCGGGAGGAGCCCTTGGGAGTCCAGCCGCTGGGACTTAGGCGATTCACCCTGGAAGTTGGAGCCCCCCGGGAGGAGCCCGTAGGGGCCCGACCGCTAGGACTTAGGCGAGGCAGTCGATGGTGAGGAAGCGGGCAGGAATCCGACTTAGGCTGTAGGCAGGCAGGAACACGGCTTGGGCTGGCTGGCAAGAACCCGACTTGGGCTGTAGACAGGCTGGAAGCCGGCTTGGGCTGTAGACAGGCTGGAAGCCGGCTTGGGCTGTAGACAGGCAGGAAGCCGGCTTGGGCTGAAGACAGGCTGGCAGACAGGAACCGGCAGGCAGGCAGGAACAGAGTAGTCAAACCGCTGGCTGACTCTGGAGCTCAAGGCAACGGGGGACCGAAGGAACCCTGTTGCAAGGCCCTGGTCAGGTGCCTGCGGTGGCCTTAAGTAGGCTGCGGCGTCTGACGTCAGACTCGGGGCGGAGCCACCCTCCGGCAGGAAACTGTCTAGAAAAGCGCAGGGTGCTCGCGCACGCCTAGAGGCAGGCCCGCAATGGCATCTCCCCCGCGGGGACGCCCAGATCCTGACTCTGCTTTGTTCCCAGCCGGCAGAAACCCTTGAGGTAAGGACCGGGACGTGAGCTTCACGGACCGGACCGCAACAGTACCCCCTCCTTTACGCCCCCTCTTAGCAGGTCCAGGTTTACCTGGATGTTCCTGATGGAAGGTTTTGAGCAGATCCTTATCCAGGATGTTGCGGGCAGGCTCCCAGGTATTCTCTTCGGGACTGCAGTTCTCCCAGGAGATAAGATACTCCCACTGACGCTGATTAAAGCGGACATCAAGGATCTCTCGGACTTGGTAAGTTATTTCTCCTGGCACCGAGGGATCTGATGAGTCGGGCGCCTTCGAGTGGTACCTGGAGAGGACAAGAGGCTTCAAGAGGGAAACGTGAAAAACGTTATGGATTCACAAGGAGGGGGGCAGGCGTAGCCGGTAGGAGACGGCTCCGATGCGCTCGGCCACACGGAAGGCTCCACAGAACCGCGGGGCAAGTCTGTGAGATGGGGTCCGGAACTGCAGGTTCTTGGTGCTCAACCATACCCGATCCCTGGGTAAAAAGGCAGGAGCTGGTTGGCGATGATTATTGGCCCACCGTCGAGTAGCAAGGGCGGCTTTCTACAAATTCTTCTGGGTTGAGGCCCATAAGGAACGCAGCTGGTGAGCAGAGAGTTGTACGGCAGGCACAGAGCTAGGATCCGGCGAGGGCAGAGGAGGCCGGATTTCCCTCCCATAAACTAGCTTCCCGGGGCAGAGTGGACGTGGTTGTTATAGGAAAATTCTGCCCATGGGAGCAGCTCCGCCCAGTTATCCTGTCTCTCTTTCATGAAAGAACGTAGGAAAGTCTTGAGCGTGCGATTCGTGTGTTCCGTCTGCCCATTGCTTTGAGGATGAAATGCGGTGGACTGGCTAAGCTGAACGCGGAAGTGTTTACATAAGGCTCTCCAGTAGCGGGCGGTAAATTGCAGGCCCTGATCCAATACGATATCTTGGGGGAGGCCATGGAGCCTAAATGTGTGTTGAGTAAAGAGCTTGGCAAGTTCCGGGGCAGATGGCAGGGCTGGCAGGGGAATGAAATGAGCCATTTTAGATAAACGGTTGACGGTGACCCATACAACCGATTTTCCCTTAGACGTAGAAAGATCTATGATAAAATCGGTGGAGATGTGTGTCCACGGCTCCACCAGGATGGGCAATGGCTGGAGGAGCCCTCAGGGTTTACCCCCCTAGTGGCTTCTGTAGTGCGCAAACAGGACAGGAGTCAACAAAAAGGCGCACATCCCTTCTGGCCGTCGGCCACCAATAAAATTGGGTAACAAGGTCCAGGGTGGCAGCTCGGCCAGCATGTCCTCCCGTGAGGGACTCATGAGCCCAAGACAAAACTGCCCGACTGGACTTCCGAGGGACCAGTCTTGGGTTCGGGATGCGGCGTCATTGGAGGCTAAGCTGACCCTCTGGGGATCCAAGATCGATCAGAAAGCTCCCAAGGATTCGTCAGGTTCAGAAGATTGAGACAGGCCCTCAACGCGAGCGTGTTGGACTGGGCTTTCGACTATGCACTCCGATCTAGTGCAATCTCCCGGTAAAGTCAGGGGGCACGCACCTCCCCGGCCGGGGGGAGTGCCTGGCCGAAGGTCCCTGGGGCGATAGTACGATGACCTGTTTCGGTCTTGAATGGAGCTTCCGTGACTTCCTCACAAATGGCGGGCGTAGCTGGTACAGTATGTGAAGGCCAGCGAGTAGGAGGCCTAGGAAGCTTCATACAGTGTTTAATACAGAAACGACTCCAGTCGGTGATCTGCATAGTAGACCACTGGATGGTAGGTGAGTGTCGTCGAAGCCAGGGTAGCCCGAACCCCAAGGGGTGGATAGCCTTTTCCAGTACTAAGAAGGCTATCTCCTCCACATGGATCGCCCCTGTGCGGACCGTAAGCGGGACCGTGGAGGTCAAGATTCGTCCCGGGAGACGAGTACCTTGGATGGAAGTGATCTGTAATGGAACCTCTCGTTCCACGGTTGGGATCCCCAGCTGGGTAACTAGTTGTTCCTGGATTATGTTACCCTCTGCCCCCGAATCCAGGAAGGATGAAGTCTCCAAGGTCCCTCCTGAGTATTCCAGGACGACCAGCAAGGTACCATGGGGAGCAGTAGTACAACCTAAGTGGAGCTCCCCCCAACCTCCTAGGCCTTGGCGTTTCCCGCCCGCTCTTGGCAATGTGCCAAAAAGTGACCCTTCTGGCCACAGTACAGACATAAGCCTAGCGAGCGTCGACGCTGTCTCTCTTCCTTGGAGAGCAGTGCCCGGCCCAGTTGCATAGGCTCAGAAGCAGGGGCCTCAGTGCGAGGAACTCTTGATGACGGAGGTATCTGAGATAAAGCGCGGGGCGGGCTAGATCTCCTCTGGTGGGATTCCTGTGCATTTTGCTGCAAGCATCGGTCGACCCGGGCGGCCATCTCTATTAGAGCATTGAGGTCTTCGGGGATCTCCCGGGCTGCGATCTTGTCCTTGATTCGTCCAGAAAGGCCTTCCAGGAAGATTGCCCGGAGACTCACATCCTGCCACTCCACCTCTTGGGCGAGGGTTCTAAATTCCATGGCGTACTTGGCCAAGGGGTGAGTCCCTTGACGCCTGCTTAAAGATGTCCCTTGACGCCTGCTTAAAGATGAGGATAAACCGCTGTAAGTCATTTAGTGTGGGGTCATTATTCTCCCATAAGGGAGAGGCCCAAACCAGGGCCCTCCCATCTAGTAGAGACAGAATGTACGCGACCTTGACGGAATCGGCAGGGAACTGACGGGGCAGTAACGAGAAGCAGATGAAACATTGGTTTAAAAATCCTCGACAAGTCCTGGTATCTCCAGCATAGTGTGAAGGTGCTGGAAGTTGAGTTGCCGAGGCGGCAGTTAAGGCAGAATCTGCGTCCGCCACAGGCAGGGGAGGGACATCCAACGCATCCATTCTGGCGGCTAATCACCCCAGAGAACCGGCAAGGGCGTCCAGGTACTGCTGTTGTTGCTGCAATTGTTGACGTAACACCGGATGATCCTGGGACTGTGGAGCGTCTGCCGAGTCCATGGCCTTGCAAACTGTTGTGAATACGGGGCTAGTGGATCCATGGCTGACCTGCAGGAGACTTGGGAAGAACTTCACTGGTCTCGACTGGACAGTCCGGGAGGCAGACTTCAGGCAGGTGGGTAGAAGCGGTTTCACCCTGGAAGCTGGTACTCCCCCGGGAGGAGCCCTTGGGAGTCCAGCCGCTGGGACTTAGGCGATTCACCCTGGAAGTCTGAGCCCCCCCTGGGAGGAGCCCGTAGGGGCCCGACCGCTGGGACTTAGGCGAGGCAGTTGATGGCGAGGAAGTGGGCAGGAATCCGACTTAGGCTGTAGGCAGGCAGGAACACAGCTAGGGCTGTAGACAGGCAGGAACACGGCTTGGGCTGTAGGCTGGCAGAAACCCGGCTTGGGCTGGCTGGCAAGAACCCGGCTTGGGCTGAAGACAGGCTGGCAGACAGGAACCGGCAGGCAGGAACAGAGTAGTCAAACCGCTGGCTGACTCTGGAGCTCAAGGCAACGGGGGACCGAAGGAACCCTGTTGCAAGGCCCTGGTCGGGTGCCCGCGGTGGCCTTAAGTAGGCCGCGGTGTCTGACGTCAGACTCGGGGCGGAGCCACCCTCCGGCGGGAAACTGTCTAGAAAAGCGCGGGGTGCTCGCGAGCGCACGCCTAGAGGCAGGCCCGCAATGGCGTCTCCCCCACGGGGTCGCCCAGATCTTGACTCTGCTTTGTTCCCAGCCGGCAGGAACCCTTGAGGTAAGGACCGGGACATGAGCTTCATGGATCGGACCGCAACATTGGTTATATTTTAAAACGTTTTTGCCTCTAATGCCAATTTCATTTCAAATTCTCTTTTCACCTGTCTTTTCACTGTTTTACACTTAACTTGACAATGCTTATGCTTTTTCCTATTTTCTTCAGATGGATTCTCCTTCCAATTTTTGAAGGATTTTTTTTGGCTAAAATAGTCTTTCACCTCACCTTTTAACTATGCAGAATTTTATACTAGCTGTAAAATGTTAAATACTTGGGTAATACCAAATATAAAACAATTGCAGTAATTCAAATTGCTGAACAACAAGGCTTGCACAACCAATATGAAATCCTGAATAGACGAAATATTCTTTAATGGCTTAAGATGGTGCAACTTAAAGGCAGAATGAGATACCCATTTTACTTGAGATTTTAAAAGACATTAATCTATTATAACACCCAAATTCTGAGCTTCTGTACTTACTATCACATTAGAATTGCTAACATTTAGGTTTAATGGTAGCACTGGAGGGACAGATTTTTCTAACCATAAAATGGATGTTTTATCACAATTATGAAACAAACCATTCAAATCCATCCATTCCTTAACCAAAGCAAAACTTCAGTTAGAACAATTTGAAGGGAATTCATCTGGAATCTCACTGGGAATGTAAAGCTGCATATCATCGACATAAAATGTATAAATTAGGCCTAATGACACTAAAACGTGTCCCAAAAAAAAGAAATGCAGATACAATCAAATACCAGTCTGAACATTTATCATTAAAATCAACTTGTTGTTTGTGCTCCTGAAAGACTCAAACTAATTTAAAATTGGACCACCAATACCAATAGACTGTAATCTTATTATTAGCCTCAAATAACTAATAGTGTCAAATGTTAAGGAAGTATCCAACTGGACTATACAATTCCTGACTTCTTAAACTCCAAACTATAATGTACATTATCCAATAAAGAATGGAGTAATATTTCAGTTCTTTGACCAATTCTGAAACCAAATTCTCCTTATCTAAATCTTCCTTTTCTCCAGAAATTCATTAAGCTGAGCTACACTCACTTGTCCAAAACTTTACTAACACAACAAATATTGGAGATAAGCTGATAATTACATTGAGGGGCAGATATTAAAACCTTGCGCGAGCGCGTACTTTTGTTCGCGCAGCAGACGCGAACAAAAGTACGCTGGATTTTATAAGATACGCGCATAGCCGCGCGTATCTTATAAAATCCGGGGTCGGCGCGCAAGGGGGTGCACATTTGTGCAACCTGTGTGCGCCGAGCCCAGCGCACGCTGCCTGTTCCCTCCGAGGCCGCTCCGATTTCGGAGCGGCCTCGGAGGGAACTTTCTTTCGCCCTCCCCCACCTTCCCCTCCCTTCCCCTACCTAACCCACCCCCCCGGCCCTATCTAAACCCCCCTTAACTTTGCGTGCGTCGCCGGCAGCCCCGCTCCGTCCTCCGGTCCCAGGGGTGTGGTCCAGAGGCCTCGACCACGCCCCCGGGCCGGCGCCATGCCCCCGGGCCCGCTCCCGAAACGCCGGGGCACGCCCCCGAAACGCCGCATCGTTTCGGGGACGCCCCGGACACGCCCCCTCCCGCCCCTTTTCAAAAGCCCCGGGACTTACGCGTGTCCCGGGGCTTTAGGCACGCCGGCGCGTGCGGCCCTTTTAAAATCCGCCCCAAAAGTTGTACTAGGAACTAATTTTCAAAACAGGACTAACAATAGCTATCTTGAAAGCCCTAAGCACCATACCTTCACACAATGAAAGATTTACAATCTCTATCAAAACTTCTCCAACTATATTAACCATATTCCTTACAATGCAAAATGGACAGGGATCCAAAATACAATTAGTGAGTTTTATCTGAGAAAGTGTATCCTTTGATTAGTCAAATAGGAAACATGATCCCATAAGACCAGATGGTCATCTGTATCATCATCACATAAATAATCCAATCAGCTTAACAGTTTTTTTCATGAAAGAATTTTACCAACTCATCAGAACTGGTAGAATCACAAGCGACTGGCACATGTTGGCGAGATATTTTTAACTAAAGAGAATAATTCTAAAGACTTGTTCAAAGTTTATGCTAGTCAGCCAGAATACACTCTTCCAGTCTCATTTATCAGAGCCCGATGCTTAGAAAGAGTAATAACATACACCTACATTCATCACATTTAAATTTATGCAACTTCTTCTCTGCCCTTTGAAGGGCTTTCTTCAAATCAGTAAAATTTGTTATATCAAGGGGCATAATGATCACATTGTCTCCTAATCATAATTTGCTCTGGTGCAGTTATATCATAGACTGTTTTCAATGTTGAATTCCACCAATCAACACTGCACTGGATTAACAAAATTAACCCCTAGAACAGCATTTTCCCACAGCTCCTCAAATTTATTTGTATCTAAATTAGCTCTTAGATTCTTCTCCCTAAATTCAGAATCCACAGTAGCTTTAATAGTTTTCAACTTAAATAAAAGATGATGTTCAAACCAAGGCGCAGACATATCTCTAATAGGGGATTGTAAGGTCATAATCAATAAGCCATTTAGTGGACAAGTTATCTGACTAAAATTAGCCAAATAATTTGTCCTGTATATTCAGTGGGATAAATGTCCTGCTGAATATACTTGCCTAAAGTTATCTGGCTACATGTAACCAGATAACTGAAAATACTAACAGGCTATGCTTGAATATAAAATCAAGAGCAGAATACTGCTCTGTCGCTGCAGATATAAATTGTATTTATTTATTTATGTGAATGTCTATGTTGCTTCTATCTTTAAATTCAATACCTACACTCAATGTGTAGATTTTCAAAAAATCTTGTTTAACTGTCTGGAAAACATTTTTTTTTTTTGGAAAGAGCAGAAGGTTTCATATATAGTGTAGGTGTCTCCGCACCAATTTGTTACTGGTCATAATCGTTAACCTCCTGCCGCCTCAGTGTTCATTTTTTTTAAAAATTTTGAATAAAGCGTATTCTCAATTAAGTCCCAAAATCTCAATGACGTCCGTCGTGTTGTTAACTCTAATCTGTGGGCGGAGAAAGATGAATCTGTGAATATTTGAAGTTTGTAATTAATTTAAAGCGGGTACCTTCCGACTTCCTGAGTGTTGGTTGCTTTAAATGATGAAACTGAATCCCAAAGTCTTTCTTCAGGGGAGTCTCACGGTGGAAATCTCCAACTACTAAGATTCTTGCCTCGCAAAGTTTTTGCTTCAAATCAAGTTGCCATTATCACTGCCTCTTTACCGCTCCATGCCTACGAACAGATGTATGACATTTTTTTTGGATGTATGACATCTGTTCGTAGGCATGGAGCGGTAAAGAGGCGGTGATAATGGCAACTTGATTTGAAGCAAAAACTTTGCGAGGCAAGAATCTTAGTAGTTGGAGATTTCCACCGTGAGACTCCCCTGAAGAAAGACTTTTGGGATTCAGATTCATCATTTAAAGCAACCAACACTCAGGAAGTCGGAAGGTACCCGCTTTAAATTAATTACAAACTTCAAATATTCACAGATTCATCTTTCTCCGCCCACAGATTAGAGTTAACAACACGACGGACGTCATTGAAATGTTGGGACTTCATTGAGAATATGCTTTATTCAAAATTTTAAAAAAAATGAACACGGAGGCAGCAGGAGGTTAATGATTATGACCAGTAACAAATTGGTGCGGGGACACCTACACTATATATGAAACCTTCTGCTCTTTCCAAAAAAAATTTTTTTTCCAGACAAACAAGATTTTTTGAAAATCTACAGACCCACATTGAGTTTAGGTATTGAATTTAAAGATAGAAGCAACATAGACATTCATCAAAATAAATTTAAAAAAATTAAATCTATAGCGACAGCGCAGTATTCTGCTCTTGATTTGATTACAATTGAGTGGATTGCTGTTTTTAGTGGTGGTGGTAATATAGAATTATGTTTGAATATAGACAATTAGGTCCATTAGTTATTCGGCCTTGTGTGGCCAGACAACCTACCAATTAACCAGATAACTTCAAACATGTCCAGTTAAGCAGCAACCCTATTTAAAAAAAAAAAAAAATTAACTATGGGCCTTGGGGTCCAATTCCCACCCCCCACCAGCATTAATAAGTGACTCTACTATTGACAGAGGCCCCCAACCAATCCAACACGTGAAAAATAATGTTAAGGGTGTGGGCCTTCCCTCCCCATTCCTTCTTCCTCCCTGACCTAGAAAACAAAAATCCAGGTTCTATGCCCTCCCCCGACTCACCCCTTCCTTCCTCAAGCTCTCCCATCCCCTAGTACTTTATTTGAGGTCCCGTTTCAATTGCAGGCCTGGGATCCCTTGATGATGTGATCATAGTGCTTCTGTATTACTTTTCTACTATCGCTGAACGTGTATACTATCAGTTTTCCTTACTGATCTAGCATTTACATAGCCCAATTATAAACTATCACAATTGAAAGAATTATTAACTGGATATAAGTGGTGGAAACACTAAAATTCTGCCATGATATTTACAAGCCAAATATAAATGGGCTGCATATCTGCTTTGACCTGTAATTATGGATATGACAGATCCCTGATTCTTAGACATTAATGACATAAAATACAACAGACCTCCAAATAACTCTTTTAGAAATAAAAACAAAAATAATTAAAAAAAATCCCTTAGCCTCACTCATGGCCCACATTGGGGTGGGTCTTTCGGTGAAGAACCGTTGGCAGAGGCCCACTTGCAGGCCCTTTTCTTCAGTGGGAAGAAACTGTGACATTTAATGATGTCTCCTTGAGGGTCAAACTCACTGTGCTCCAGCAGCAGTTTATGAAACAAGCACTAAGCTTGACAGTTCTCAGCTGGGGGCAGTTCCAGGTAAGATAGTGCAATCATAAGCAGCTCTTGGTTTTTAAAGTGCATTGTATAGCAATAAAGTGCAGCTGTTTTCTAGTCCCTGTGGGCCTCTCGTTTAATGGGAAGCAACGGCAACATTTAATGACGTCCCATCGAGGCGAAACTCACTGCATTCCAGTGGCAGATGGTAAAATAAGCATCAAGCTTGACAATTCTCAGCTGGGGGCAGTTCCAGGTAAGATAGTGTAGTCATCGGCAGCAAGGCAGATCTTGCCCTTTAAAGTATATCATGCAGCAAATATCTTGGCCATCAATGACAGACATTTTTCAGGCACGCCCACAATCCTTGAAACTACTAGAAGTGGCCTTCTTGGAGCTGGACATTCCTCAAACTTTTCTGTATTAAGGTTTGGGGTTTTTTTTTTTATAGCACTAAAAAGTGCTTTTCAGGGGCTGCTAAGGCAGCACGGCAACTCAAAGCAAGTTTAAAAAAGAAAGAAAATTACAACATACCAAATCAGAAGAGAGCGACATGTCCATGCAGAAGTTCACATAAAAAAAATAAGGGGCTCATAAGACAGCATGAGTGTGAAAATTCCTGCACAATCTCAGGAGAGCAAAAGCTCTATGAGCTAGGAGAGAAGGGTCCATTTGACACCTTCAGTTGAGATCACTACCCAGGTGTCATTGCTAATTCGGCCATGATTGACAATGAAGAATGATCCAAATACACCACTGAGCCACAGAGACAGTATGGCCTAAACAGGTAGTTAATGAGCATTCTTAAACCTGCAGTTCTCACCTTTGCCATGTCGATTCCCATCCCTGCACAATCCATTCTGGTCACTCGATCGTCCTTCTTCGTAAAGTCATTACTCTTCTTTTCATGAACCATACCTTCTCAGATCACTCTCATATACCATTAATTTTGCCCTTCCTTTCAATCACTCAAACCTGCTCCCTATCATATCTCCTTCATCCTCTCACTCACATTATCATCATCCCTTGCCTTTTAGTTGCTCAAACTTATTATTTCCTCCTATTCAGCAGCTCACACCATCACTCTTCTCAGTCATTCAGTACTCATGTACACCATCTTCATCCTCTCCCACTAATGTTAAGGATATGAAAGGTAACAGAGTGATTCTAAATACCAAAGTGCTTTGATTAATTATTGAAGTGCGATTGTGAAAGTGTTTCAAGGCACTTAAAAAGTGTAAGCACTCTCAGATCACTCAATCGCCTGTGTATTTTTTATCACCTCAGATGTCATATAATGAAGAAATCTTCAGGAAACCTGTTTGCGTGAACCTAATGAAAATACTGACCTCTCTCAAAATGCTTAGTGCATCTTGACGAATATGTATCAGTAGATAACTGCGTATATATATTTCTCTTGTTCTATGTAGGATAATAAGAGGCCAATAAAGAAATCACGGACAATTTACTGTCAGTACATAGGTTTTTTTGTTGAATTTGTTGTCATTTCACATAATAGAAACAAGAAGTAGTAAACTAAATCAGTACTCTTCTTGATGCTGATGTTACAGAGGAAGATTATGTTGAAGGTAGACCAAGTTCAAAATTCTTCAGCTGGTTCTCTTGCAGTTCATTAGTGGTGATTCAGGGGAAGGTAAAATGAAATGCTTTGTAAACGGGTAACAATTGCTTTTATGACCTCAAAATTGGGATCTCCTTGGCTCGGCACCTAAAATATAAGTAGATCATCAAAATATCTATTGATCTTTTTGCACTTTAGGAACTTATCCAATATCCTCCTAAATATGTCCATTCTGAATATTTAATAACTTTCTCTAGAAATTCATTCCACTGCTCTACAGCTTTCTGTGTAAAATACTCATGCCTCTGGATATGAAAAAAGCTATCTCTCTTTAGACTTAACTGTGACTTGATTGTTGCTCTAGATATAACCTCTTAATTCTTTGATTTAATTGCCATTCTCACACACCATTTTAGCATCATGATATCATTAATAAAATGTATACTACATATATAGGGGTAGATTTTCAAAGGGTTGCGTGTGTAAGATACGCGCACAACCCCCGACAACCTACTCCTGCCTCCCCCTGTGCGCGCCGAGCCTATCTTGCATAGGCTCAGCGGCGCACGCAAGCCCCGGGACACGCGTATGGCCTGGGGCTTGCAAAAAGGGGCGTGGCCTGAGCCTCCAGGCACAGCCGCCATTTGCCACTGTGCCTGGGATCGCGGGCCGGCCATTGGCTGGCGCGCATAATTTACGCCTGCCAGGAGGCAGGCGTAACTTCTTCAACAAAGGTAAGGGGGGTTCTAGGTAGGGCTGGGGGGCAGGTTAGGGAGGGGAAGGTGCGGGGGGACAGAAGGAAAGTTCCCTCCGAGGGAGGGAATGGAAGCAGACAGCGTGGCTCAGTGCGTGCAAGTTGCACAATTGTGCACCCCCTTGCGCATGCTGACCCTGGATTTTATAACATTCGTGCAGCTGCGCACGCATGTTATAAAATCGGGCGGAGATTTGTTCACACCGGGTTGCGCAAACAAATCTGTGCCCACGCGCAGGTTTTAAAATCTGCCCCATAGTCTAAAAAGGGCCCTAAACAATGGTGAGATAAAAGAGTTGCTTACCTATAATGAGTGTTCTCTGGGGTAGCAGAATAATCAGCCACACAACTAGTAGTGATGGCACCTTACAACTCTGACATGAAATATTTCCTAAATAGCTCTGGAAAAGCCTAGGCAGCTTTTCATAGCCATGCATGGGACTTCCCACTGAGTTGCAGTCAAGCAGGCCTACCACCCCATATAAAAGATGAAGAAGCCAACTCCTAGGAAAGAAGAGTTAGAACATGTGGCTGATTATTCTGCTGTCCACAAAGAACACAAGTTACAGGTAAGCAACTCTGTTTTCTCCACAGAAAAGCAGGATGAATCAGCCACACAAATAGAAAACCATACCTAACCCTTGCCATCCAGCAAGAAAGTAGAACGGCAATATATTACCCCCAATGAGCAAAGAACAAGTTATTGGGGAGAACAAAATCCTTTTCTGTTTTTTTTTTGTTATATATAGAAGACAATCCAAAATGATATGATGAGTCTTAGAGAGACATAGTTGTATTCTATCCCTCAGATTCTGGTGGACAAACTGGCCAAACCTTCTATTATGTGAGGGGTCAGTGTCTAAACTGTTATGAGGGTAAATGTGTGGACAGAAATCCATGTCGTGGCTTTGCAAATTTCCTCAAAGTCAATTTTAGATAGCCTGCCAATGCGATTATAAATCAGATATGAGTTTTGACATCCTCTTGCACAAACAAGCCTACCTAGATGAAATTTGCTATCCAATTAAACATAGTACATTTGGAGATAGCAATTATAAGCCTATTAAAGTCAAAGGAAATAAAAAGCTGAGTGGACTTTCAAAGGCCTTTGGTCGGCTCCAAACTACAAGGGCCTGATCATCTTTATGAACATGTGGACCAGGAAAAAAATTATAGAAAAATAGCGGATGAAAATCCAACAGCACCTTAGGCAGGAATTTGGGATGCATGCACACCACCACCTTGCTGTGATAAACTTTAGAGAACAATTCTCAAATTCATTTAAGCAGATAGCTATTTATCCATGTAAATCAACTGTATAAAAACTGCCCTGCCCCAATGTGGCTCAAAATATATATACACATTTAACTTTCTTGAAAGGAGGCATGCCCTTGGGTGTATTTAGGTCAAAGAAGGAAAAGTGTGAGAGTAGATTGGATTTTCAACTCTAGATGCATATTTTTGCAGCCAAATTCTACTTGCACAAAATGCAGGTGCAAATGTCACAGATATTTTGGATCTATGATAAGTTTAAAATGCAAGTATGCGCGTACATTTATTTTGAAAATTGGAGCAAAGTCCATGGGTTTAAACTACTTGTGGACTTTGTCCAAATGCAGTTGGTTTGAAAATTACTACATTAGTGTAGTGAATGAGTCACAAGGGCCAGGAGCTCACTGACTCTGTATGCTGGAATAACCACTGCCAAAAACATGATTTTCAAAGTCAAGTACTTAAATAACATAGCTGATGATAGCAGACAAAGGCCAACTGATCCATCCAGTCCACAAGAGTTCAGAAAGGGGGCCTTCATAAGTAAGTTAGGTTAGAACAATGTTGAAATCCCATGACACAGGAGACATAAAGGAAGACTTCATCTGAAGCAAGTTTTATATACATTAATGACAGCCAAAGGCTGTAGGTAGATGGAGATCCCTTCTACATACTGGCGATAAACATCAACTGCACAGAGGTGAACCCTAACAGAGGTTGTCTTGAGACCAGACTATGAAAGATGCAAAGGGTACTCAACTAGTTTTTGTGGAAGACAACAGAAGGGATCTGGGGTCCTTACCTCACACCAGATAGCACACCTCTTCCATTTAAATCTGTAAGAGCTCCTGGTGAATTCCTTCCTAGAAACTAGGACATGGAGAATCAAGGGAATTAATAATTTTGTCCTCAACATGGAGGCTGTGAGCGCCAAAGACTAGATGTTGGAATGGAGCAGAGTTGCTTTCCTGTAACGTGTTCTCAGAGGACAGAAGGATGTCAATCCTCACATGTGGGTGACATCATCTGATCGAGCCTGGCCCACAGTTTTTAAGTCAAAGTTTCTAAAACTTTGCCTATGACTCATTGAGCATGCCCATTATGCCACTGTACCACATGTCCACATGAGAACCCATTCAGTCTTGCTCCTTATCATTATATGGAGAAGCCAACTCCAAGGGGAACTGGGCAGGTTTTGTGAGGACAGATATCCTACTGTCCTTGGAGAACACCTGTAACAGGTAAGCAACACCGCTTTCTCCAAGAACAAGAAGGATGGCAGTCTTAACATGTGAAGAATCCCTGGTTACCCAAATTAAAATAGGTGACAACAATAAAGAGCCAATGGGCATGACAAGCATTTTGCTGGCAATGAGCCTCTTTTCTATTTTATGCCTCATCTATGAAGGGAAGCCAGGAACAAAAACAATGGGCCCTAGTGGGGAGTGGAGCTGGATTCTACAACTCAAACAAATTCCTTACGACAGACTGACCAAAGAGTAGTGAGATGTGAACATGTGGAGAAAACTCTAATCACATCCTTGCAGATTTCCTCCATGGAGACCGATCCTGGCTCGGGCAGAGTATGCCTTGACATTGCCCACCAGATTTGGTCCTGCCTGGGCATAACAGAAAGAGAAGCGATAAACTGGATAATCCTTAATCCCCAAGTTTATTGGGGAGATGAAGGCTCTCTTACAGCCCAAACTGTGCAGTGCTTGCTTACTTTGGTGGATATGTATCCTGGGAAAAAATGTTTTAAGGACAATTGATTAGTTAAGTTGGAATTCCAACACTATCGTAGGGAGAAACTTAGGATGGGTGTGCATAACTACTCCATCATGATGAAAGTAGATATAAGTTGAGTATATCACTAGAATCTGAAGTTCTGTGCACTGAAGTGACCACAACCAAAAATACTACTTTCCAGGTCAGGAACTTCAGGTCACATAAATGCAATGGCTCAAAGGAAGCTTTTATCAGCTGAGAAAAAGCCACTTTGAAGTCCAAAGACATACCTGGAGGCCTAATGGAAAACGTCAAATGAAGCAGGCCCCATATAAATTGGACAACCAAAAGTTGTACAGAGATGGTCTAGCTTCTACATGCTATTGCTAGGTGACAATTACATTGAGGCGAACTTTGACTGAGTTTGTCTTGATACATGACATGGAGAAATGTAGAAGGTAATCAAGCAGTTTATATATGGAGCAGGAAAAAGGATCCAGGTCCTTTTGCTCATACTACAAGGCAAACCTCCTCCATGTAAGTCTACAGAACTCACATTGGGATGGCACAACCTGCCCTGATCCTTAGTGATGAAATCTGTGGAAGTCCCCTGAGAGACATCACCCTGAGGAGTGGGTGGGAACCAAATATCTCTCAGCCAAAACAGGGCTATGAATATCATCTTTGTAATAAGCGGTATCAGAAAATACATATACTGCAGGCCCTTGCTCCAACTGAGGGCAAAAACATCTGAGGCTAGTTTGCCATGTGCCCTTTTCCTGGAACGGAAGAGTGGAACCTTTCTGTTGTGAGAGAATGCAAACAGATCCTCCACAGATGTGCCCATTCACAGACTACTTGGTTTGCTATTCCCTGGTTCAGGGACCATTGTGTGGTTCCAGGGTCCAAATCAATCTGTCTGCCAGGACATTGGCACACCTGCCAGATACATGATCCTAAGAAACATCCCTTGAGAGATGGCCCAGTCCCTCATCTGGACAGTCTCCTGACAGAAGATATGATTCCGTACCTCCCTACTTGTTGATACAGAACATTACTGCTTGGTTGTCCATTTGGACCAGGACTACTTTGCTGTCCAACAGGTTTCTGGAAGCCTTTAGAGCATTCTGAATTGCCCCTTAGATCCAGAAAGCTTATCTGAGCAGACCAGAGAACTTCAGTTTAGAGCCCCTCTACATGAGCTCCCCACTCCAGGTTGGACACATCGTTGCTGAGGGCAATTTGGATGGGAGATATTGGAATTGTCCCACCACTAGAACAGATAGTTTCTGAGTGACTGTATGACATGGGTGCTGTTGCATAGATCTTGAGTGGCCTGTAACCACTGTGATTTGAGGGTCCACTGGGCTCTCCTCATATGGAGACATGCCAGGGGATTGACATGGATAGTCAATGCCATAAGGCCCAATATCATCAACATGTCCCATGCAGATATCTGCTGACTCATTTGTGTCCTTTCCACTGCAGACATCAAGGTGAGTCATGTTTAGCAGAGCTCTGATAAACTCTAATTGAGATGATGGGCTCAAGTGAGACAGTAATTGATGATGAACTCACATCAATTCTATGGCACCCACTTGTAATATGCTCTTGACAAGCCAATAATCCAGATAGGGATACACATACACCCCCCAGTCTACATAGATGCACACTTATCATGGCAAGACATCTGGTGATGACATGTGGGGCTGATGCTAGTCCATATGCAACAAGCAATACTGGTGGTGACTGTCTCCCACAACAAATCTGAGATATTTTTGGTGACAGGGAAACATTTCTATGTGGGTGTAGGTATCCTTGAGATCGAGAAAGTATAGCCAATGCCCATTTTGAAGGAAGGGAATCAGCATGCCAGTATAAACAGCTCTGGTACACGATGAATGACTTTTCTCCATTTGGAAATCTAACCATTTAACAGTAACTTCTGTTTAGAACATAAGATTTGTCATACTGGGTAACCAAAGGTCCATCAAGCCCAGTATCCAACAGTGGCCAATCCAGGTCACAAGTACCTATCAGGATCCCAAAAGGTCAATAGATTTCATACAGTTTATCCCAAGGATAAGCAATGGATTTCTTCAAGTCCATTTTAATAATGATTTATGGATTTTTCTTTTAAACCAAGCTACACTATCAGCTTTCACCACATCCTCCGGCAACAAATTCTAGAGTTTAATTATGCGTTGAGTAAAAAAAAAAATTCTATTACTCTTAAATGTATTACCTAGTCACTTCACTGAATGCCCCCTAGTCTTTGTACTTTTTGAAACAATAAACAACTGGTTTGCATTTACCTGTTCGACTCCATTCATTATTTTATAGAACTCTATCATATCTCCACTCAGCTGTCTCTTTTCCAAACTGAAGAGCCCTAAACTCTTTAGCTTTTCCTCATAAGAGAATCGTTCCATTCTTTTTATCATTTTGGTTGCCCTTCTCTGTACCTTTTTTAAATTCTGCTTTATCTTTTTCCAGATGCAGTGCACACAATACTTAAGATGCAGGCGCGCCATGGAGTGATACAGAGGCATTATGATATTTTCTCTTTTATTCTCCATTCCTTTCCTAATAATTCCTAGCATTCTATTTCCTTTCTTGGCAGCCACCGCACTCTGACCAGAAGATTTCAACATATTATCCACTATTATGCCTAGATCCTTTTTCTGGGTGGTGAGTCCCAATGTGATCTTGCACTGTATAAATATAATTTAGGTTGCTCTTCCCAACATGCATCACTTTGACTTGTCCACATTAAATGTCATCTGCCATTTAGATGCCCAGTCTCCCAGTCTTGCAAGCTCCTCTTGTAATTTCTCACAATTCTCTTGTGATTTAACAAATTTGAATAATTTTTCATCATTAGCACATTTGATCACCTCACTCACTGTCCCATCTCTAGGTCATTTATGAATATGTTAAAAAGCAGCAGTCCTAGAACAGATCACTGGGGTACACCATTATTCACCTTTCTGCATTGAGATAGTGACCATTTAGCCCTATCTTAATGAGTTCTCAATACACATTAGAACATTGTCTCTTTTCCTATGACTTTTTACATTCCTCAAGTCTCTCTCATGAGGAACTTTATCAAATGCTTTCTGAAAATCCAGATACATATCAACTGGCTCACCTTTATCCACATGTTTATTCATGCCATCAAAAAAATATAACAAATTGGTGAAGCAAGACTTCCCTTGGCTAAATTCATGTTGATTATGTCCCATTAAACTATGTCTATCTAAATGTTCAGCAATTTTGTTTTTTAGAAAAATTTCAACCAATTTTCCCGGCACAGACGACAGACTCACCAATCTGTAGTTTCCCTGTAACCTTTTTTAAAATCAGCATTACATTAGTCACCCTCCAATCTTCAGGTAACTTAGCTGATTTTAATGATAATTTATAGATTACTAACAGTAGGTCTGCACTTTTATTTTTCAGTTCTTTTCGCACCCTGGGATATAAACCATCTAATCCAGGTGAGTTTCTACTATTCAGTTTGTCAATTTGCTCTAAGTACATCTTCCAGGTTCACTGAGATTTGTTTCAATTCCTCTGAATCATAACTTTTAAGTATTACTTCTGCCTATATTACATATGTGATGAGAAAGAAAATATTATTTATAAATATAATACACAAATTTGTTTTACTATGAATTTAATACAAATGTACAATACAATATCCAATACAGTATCACACAATTAAAAACTCAACCTCTCACATTCAAACACACACCTGACCATCACTCCTAATCATGCTAATCACACTCACCATGCACACACGTAAAACTACTCCTCTATATCAAAATTACAGATCCACGATGCACTAATAATTACATATTTGCACCCCACTGGTGACTGATGATACTTCTCTCTTCTCAACACTCATATTAATTAATATAACGCTTTGCAGGAAATTTCTCGCTCCAAATCTTCAATCATTCTTATATGTTTTCCACTGTCCCGACATATACCCCAATGTCTTCAAATATATCACGCTTCTCCAACGGATACTCCAAAAGCTTTGGGTCTATATTACATCTTCACCAAGTACTCCACCAAGGGTCCCTTGTTTCACCCAGAATGGGTTTCCTCAGGGGGCACTGGTAACCAAATTCATGAATAGTTATTTTAGCAAACATACACCATCTCCTACACAATCCCAATCAAAACTTCCACTGGTTTGAGTGTCACTGTGCTATATCATCAATTCTCACTAAAGTGGTCCTGTACCACAATGCAATATACCAAAACTGAATACCATGAGACTATGTCACCCACGTCAATGGTCAATGGGTATCTGCCTTACATCTTTCTCTGTAAATTCGTAATCAAAGTATTCATTTAATCTCTCCGCTATGGCCTTGTCCTCCCTTAACAGCCCTTTTACCTCTTTATAATCTAATGATCCAATTGTCTCCCTCGCAGCATTTTTGCTTCGAACATACCTGAAACATTTTTTATTATGAGTTTTTGCTTCCATAGCAAGCTTATTTTCAAATTCACTCTTTGCCTTCTTTATCAGTGCTTTGCATCTGACTTGCCAGTGCTGTTTCCTGTCTTCTTCATTCAGATCCCTTTTTCATTTTTTGAAAGTTGTTCTTTTGGCTAGAATACCTTCTCTAACCTCACCTTTTATCCATGCTGGCAATCGTTAGGCATTCCTTCCACCTTTTTTGATGCATGGAATACATCGGATCTGAACTTCCAAGATAGTATTTTTTTAAACAACATCCATATCAGATGTAAACTCTTTTATGTTCCTTTCAGTGTTTTCCTAACAATGTTTCTCATTTTATTATAATATCCCTTTTGAAAGTTAAATGCTATTACAGTAGATTTCCTTAGTGTCCTCCCTCCAGTTGTCAAGTCAATTTGATCATATTATGATCACTATTACTTCTTTCACCAAATCATGTGTTTCACTAAGAATTAGATTTAAAATGGCTCCCTCCCTTGTCTGTTCTTGTACCAGCTGCTCCATGAAGCAGTCATTTATTTCATCTAGCAACCTTACCTCTTTAGCATGTCCAGATGTCACATTTACCCATTATTATTCTGTTTCTATATTTGTTTGTTTCCCTAATTTCTGTTAGCATTTTCATCGTCTGTCTGTTCATTCTGACAAAATGGATGGTAGTACATCCCCTTCTCACATGGAATTTCTATCCATAAAGATTCTAAAGGGTATTTTGTTTCCTGTAGAACTTTTATCCGGTTTGACTCTATACCCTTTAACAGAGTGCCACCCCCTCCACCAATTTGATCCATCTATTATTACAATATAATTTGTACCCTGCTATCACAGTGTCCCAATTGGTTAATCTCCTTCCACCAAGACTCCGAGATTCCAATTTTATCTACCTCTTCATTCATTGTTTCATTTTTATTTTAGACTTTTAGTATTTGTATACAGATATTTCAAAGTATGAATTTTGTTTATAATAATAATAACCTGCTTGTAAGCTGATAGGGGTAATTTGGAATCTTTCTGTTCTATCTGCTCTTTACTTAATGGTACTTATGCTATTTTTGTATTTACTGCAACCTCTTTATCGGAATGCCCTAACATCCATGTTTTATTAATATCCTTTCTTGTCTTTTAACTACTTACTATTGCATAATAGGTCACTGCCTCCTACTCCAAGACTTTTTAATTTCCTGAGGAATTCCACTGAGGAATTTGTCAAATGCCTTCAGAAAATACACTATATCAACTGGCTCACCTTTATCTACATGTCTTTTTAGACCAAGACATTCTAATGTATTTGTAAAGAAGCCTTCCCTTTACTAAAACCATGATAATTCTTCCCCATTAAGCTATTTCTAGTTATATAGCCAAATATTTTGTTTTTAAGAATAATTTCTACCATTTTCTCCAGCACTATTGTCAGATTCACCAATCTAAAGTTTTCTAGATCACCTTTGGAGCCCTTTTTAAAAATCTGCATTATATTGGTCATCTTCCAATCTTCATGTACTGTGGCTATTATAAATGATAGGTTATAGATTATGACTTTGCAATTTCATGTGTTAATTCTTTCAGGACTCTTGAGTACATATAATCTGGTCCTGATGGTTTGTATTCATTACTTTGTCAATTTGATCTGTTACGTCTACCACTAACAAAGAGATATGTTTTAGTTGCTCAGACCCATCACTATCAAAACATGTTCCCAGCATGGGTATGTTCCTAACATCTTCCTCAGTGAAGACTAGTGCAAAGCATCAATTTTTCTGCTATTTCCTTGCTCTTCCTTAAACCCCCCATTTTGCCCCTATGTCATCTAGCATTTATCTCGTTGCTATGATGATAAGCTGAGTGATATTGAAGTTGCTGTTTGATAGTTCCTGTGACTTGGAATATATATATACGGGTATAAGTATCCTTTAGAATGAGGCAGTATAGCCAATTCCCTTTTTCTGTAAAGGGAATTATGGTGTCCAGAAAACAATTCTGAACTTTTTCTTTACTAGGAATCTGTTCAAAGACCTTAGGTCTAGGAACAGGTTAATTTTCTTCAGAAGCAGGAAGTACTTGGAATGATACTCCTATTCTCTTTGCCCTTCTGGAATGGGATTGGCCACACTGGCCTCTAACAGGGATGAGAGCTCCTTTTACGGTAGTTCCTGATGTTGAGAAGCAAATGAAGAATTTCTCAGGAGTAATTTGGCAGGATTTCTGAAAGATATAATCTGCATCCTTTTCTGATTATGCTGAAATCACAAGGATGTCCAGGGCCAACAGTTTACATAAAACCTTTGCCTTCCCCCGACAGGAAGGTACTCTGGCATTAACAGTGGGATCATGGCTATGAAATCCTGGATGAAGTAAAACTTTGACTTTGGTTGTGGATTTTGGGTCCTCTGCAATCTGAAAGGAGAGAGAAGTCCCTGCTTCTGATAGGGACAAGGGGACAGAGGATAATGCCTTCTCAGAAGACAGAAGGGTCTCCTTGGTGCCCCACTTAAATACCTTCTAGATGGTGAAGATGGGTCTTGAGTGGCAGTGGAGAGGTTCTGATGTGGAGCCCAGCAGTCTTTAATTTGAGCAACTGCTTCCTTGAGATTCTCTCCTTTGCATGGCATGTCTGAGAGTCTTTCTTGGATATTTTGTCTGAGGTCTGATGCCCATAGCCATGTGAGTCTGTGGGCACCAATAGCTACTGCAGAGACTCTAGATACTGTTTTTTAAAACACTGAAGTCCAATAGACCATGTGTTTTCCACATTTTAGTCCCTTGTCCATTAGTGACTAGGGCTTCACATGCCTCCTGAGGGAGATGTTCTGGCATACTCTTCACCTCTTTCAGAATGACTTGTATATATTAACCCATGAAGAGTTGACAGGATGCTATCTGGGCACTGATCATTAGCATCCTGATAAAACTCTCTCTCAATAAAGTCAAGGATAAAAGAACGTTTCTCCAGGGATACCTTAGGTGTATCCTGGACCTCCTAGCCCTTTTGAAAGTAGATTCAACTACAACGAACTGATGAGATAACTGCTGTTATTTAAAATCAGGAGTCTTCTGGATACACCATACATTTAATCTGCCTTCTTAATCACTGGTGGCAGAGAGAGGGTTCTCTCACATTCTCATATTTTTATCCTGTAGGATCTCATGGACTACCACTGACAATTCCTTACAGGGGGTCCACAAATTGGAAGATTTCAACCATTTTTGTCTGGGATTCTTCCTCCTTGTGTAAATCAAAGGGAGAGATTTTTACCAAAGAAAAGTTCATTTGACCTATGGAGGAGAGGGGTCTGAGAGAAAACTTGTTGAATCCTCCTGATCAGAGGAGTCTTTAGATCCATACACATACCCTACATAATATTCAAACTCTGAACTAGAATCAAAGGTTAGGTGTTCAGTGTGAGTTTGCATGTGGCTAAAAGTCAAGGCCTCAGTGTGTGGATCCCTTGTCTGTGTGTGTGTAGATGCTATGAGGAGTCTCAAGCAGTAGCTGGATCTCCATTTGCAAGGCTACCAATGTTGCTGATGCACCAACACTTGCAGCTCTGTGATCCAACGCTGCCTGCATCTTCTTCTCCATCTCTGAGCTGTCCTGTAACACTGATGCATTTCTGTAGTCCCTGAGTGGCTTGATTCCACTGGAAAAACATTATTTATTTATTTTATTTAAACATTTTTATATACCGGTATTAGTTTTGGACATCAAACCGGTTTACATTGAACGAATTAGGTTTGGAAATTACTTGTTAACAAGGAAGACAGAACTGGGAGGGAGGGTAACAAGAAGCAGCTATGAAGAAAAAGATTAACAAAACAACTGGGTCCTCAATATGAGGAAGGCATAAACACCATGTGGTGGTACATAGGATGACAGATTTGAGAGCCCATTAGGGTACACTGGGCTTGTTTCAGGTAGAGATGTGCCTTGGGGTGAAATGAACTGTTGATGCTATCCTCAACATGTTCCAGACTGATGTCTCCTGACTCCCTTCACTGTGGACATTAATTTGGTGATCCTATTTATGAAGAAACAGGCTTTCATCTGAGTTATGTTTAGAGCTCCTATGAACACCAATTGAAGTGATAGACTTAAAATGGACTTTAGAAAGTTTAGAACAAATCCTAATAATTGCAATCAGGGGTGGCTCAGAGCAATCTGCTGTCTGATGCAAAAGAGTGGGGAAGACCTGACCCTAGGAGTTTTGATTTGAAATGCTAGGGCAGAAGAAACATAGGGATCAGGGGTCCCAGAGTTATGGCAGAAAAATTGTCAGCAATAACATTTCTAGGAAGCTGACAACCCTGCCACACTCCCAGGAACTATACCACCTGCTTCCAACTCATCCCCATCATCTGTCCCCTGAAGGATTAGGAGATGTGTAATGAGGAGTACGGCATTTCTTTCCCCACTCACACCATCCACATAGAATATTGCTCCTCTTCTACTTCCCTCCCCTTTCCCATTCACACCAACCCAATACAATGTTATTACTTCTCTACTTCCTTCCCCCATTTTCTCTCCTCTCTTTCCACCTTTTCCTTTCTCTCTTCTCCCACCCCCTCAGCCTCTTGCCCTTGCCCTCTCACAACCCCTGCATTCCCCATTTTATTCTTTTCCTCACTTATACCCTGCCTCCCTTCCTTCTCTCATTTATGATCTCTGCCATTGCTCATTTCTTCCCTCCTCATTCACTCCCCTTTTCTTTCCTCCTTCCCTCTCATTTACACTCTTGACTTTCCCTCTCCTCCTCCCTCCCCTCTTTTCTTTCACACCCCCTACCCTTCAGTCTCTTCTCACTCACAGACACACTCACTACACTGCCATGGATTTTCTTACTGATAGCCGATAGTGGGAACCATGCCAATACATCATTCAGCGTACTGCCATGCAGGTCTTCTTTCTGCCAGTAAGTGGTGGGAACTCCATCGGCACACAATTCAATGTACTGCCCCAGATCTTCCTGCCAGAGGGATGGGAACCCCACAGGCATGTCATTTAGCATGCTGCTGCGCAGGTCTTCTTCCTATTAGCAGGAGGTGGGAATTCCACAAACATATTATACAACATGCTGCCATGCAGGTCTTAATCCTGCCGGTGGGTGGTGGGAACCCCATGGGCAGAACAGTCAGTGCCATGCTGAATGGGTTTTCTTCCTGGTGGCAGGGATGGGAACCCTGCCAGCATGACATTCATCTCACCACAACACATCTTTTTCCTGCTGTTGCAATTTGTCACTGCATCACTGCCACAAACATCTGCTAACTGAGGCAACCACCTTGCTTTGCCTAATGCTAGAAACACCCCCGATTACAACATCTGAATGATGGCACACATACATTGGTTGACGCCTACCTGAGATGTCCACTTGACTAGTCAATTGTCCAAACTGGGAACACATGGACATCCAGGCTGCATAAAAATGCTGCAATAACTACTATATACTTTGTAAATATACATGGTGCTGACACTAGGCAAATCATCAATATATGGTACTGGATGCAGTATTACTTGACTACAAATCTGAGATACCTCGTTTGACTGGGATAACTCTCTATGTGGGCATACACAATCTTGAGAAACAGAAAGCACAACCATCTCTCTTTTTTGGGAAGGGCAATCATTGTACCCAGGAAAATCACTTTAAACTTTTCCTTCAGAAGAAAGTTGTTCAAGGTCTTTAGGTTTATGATGAGATGGAATCCTCCTGTTTTTTTTGGACACCAGGAACACCTGGAGTAAAATCCCTGCCCTCTCTCCTACATCAATACAAATTCAACTATTTTGACCTGTAAAAGGGAGAAAAAAAATCCACAAACAGTATTTTATGATGGAAAGCCGCCGCTGACCCGACCTCGTCCCGCGGCCCCCTAATAGAAAATTCTCAGTCAAAATCGGCAATGCAACCTCCACCTCTCACCCCTCGCAACAAGGTGTCCCACAAGGCTCCTCCCTCTCTTCCACCCTCTTTAACATATACCTCACTCCTTTATGCCACCTCCTAACCGAGCTCAAACTTAAATTCTATCTGTATGCAGACGACATTCAGATCATTATCCCCATCCATAATTCCTTTTCTGATGCTCTGAAGCACTGGGAAACCTGTCTCACCCCTATAAACGCTCTCCTAACGAACCTCCACCTCGCCTTGAACACTAACAAGACTGAACTCCTGCTTGTCTCTCCTCATCCTTTTCCCAAACACCTGTCTTCATCCAACCCTCCTTCCAATCCTTCCAACCCTTCTTCCAATCCTACTACTAATCAACCCTGTGTAAGAGACCTTGGAATCTACCTAGACAATCATCTAAACATGAAAAAATATGTGAGCTCCATTCTGAAAGACGGTTTTTACAAACTCAACGTGCTAAAAAAACTTAAACCCCTGTTACACCCCCAAGATTTCCGCACTGTTGTACAATCTTCCCTCTTATCTAAACTCGATTATTGCAATTCTCTATTCCTAGGACTCCCTTACGTGACAATCAAACCCCTCCAAATGTTGCAAAATGCAACAGCCAGAATCATTACCAACACCCGGAAAACTGACCACATCACTCCTATCCTGAAAGACCTACATTGGCTCCCCATCCCCTCTCGAATCCTCTATAAAACACTAACCACCATACATAAATCTTTGTTCTCTCACAATTCCCACTGGTTGGACATACCATTCAGCGCTGTCTCACTGAATCGTCCTACGAGAACAGCTCACAAAGGAACCCTGCATGTCCCGTCCTTAAAAACAGCACATCTTACATCAACCAGGGAACGAGCTATCTCTATTGCAGGCCCCACACACTGGAACTCCATGCCCACGATGCTTCGTCTAGAATCCTGCCCAATTAAATTTAAAAAGAAACTAAAAACATGGCTGTTCCAGCAAGCCTTCCCAGACTAAGCCCCTCTCCCCTCCCTACCTCTGCCCCAAATGCTCGCCCCCAGATCGTCCCGGATCCTTTGTAAATACTCCACTGGTGCTGCTTCCCATTCAGTACATCTCTAATTTATAACCTGTTGAATTGTATTACCTAGCTTCTGTTAACCAGTTGCTCAGACCTATATCTTCTTGCCTTCTCTGTTGTTGTTATATTCCCCACCCACCGCCCTGTTATAATGTATTTTCCATTCTTTTGTTGTCATGTGAACCGGCATGATGTCTCCTACTAATGCCGGTATAGAAAAGTTATTAAATAAATAAATAAATAAATATCAGCGGGGTAACCCATTGGGGTCCGAGCCCGCCACGCCGCAATCCACCTCTGGCCTACCTCCTGCACCCAGCCCGAGACGCCCCGAGGACCGCCCCCGGCGCACATCACATCCGGTCCGGGAGAACCTTTAAAGTAAGCTGCAGGGGGGCTTGGGATCTCCCCTTTCGCAGCCGCCGCCGACCCGACCTCGTCCCGCGGCCCCATGCGACCGGCTAGACACTATCGGCGGGGTGACCCATCGGGGTCCGAGCCCGCCACGCCGTGATCCACCTCCGGCCTACCTCCTGCACCCGGCCCGAGATGCCCCGAGGACCGCCCCCGGCGCACAGCACATCTGGTCTGGGAGGACCTTTAAAGTAAGCTGCAGGGGTTTGGGATCTCCCCTTTCGCAGCAGCCGCCGCCGACCCGACCTCATCCCGTAACCCCACGCGACCGGCTCGACGCCATCGGCAGGGTGACCCATCGGGGTCCGAGCCCACCACGCCGCGATCCACCTCCGCCCTCCCTCCTGCACCTGGCCCGAGATGCCCCGAGGACTGCCCCCGGCACACATCACATCCGGTCCGAGAGGACCTTTAAAGTAAGCTGCAGGGCTTAGGCTCTCCCCTTTTGCAGCCGCCGCTAACCCAACCTCGTCCCGCGGCCCCACGCGCCCGGCTCGACGCTATCGGCGGGGTGATCCATCGGGGTCCGAGCCCGCCACGCTGCTATCCACCTCCAGCCTACCTTCTGCACCTGGCCTGAGACGCCCCGAGGACTGCCCCAGCACATATCACATCCGGTCCCGGAGGACCCTCTATATTGAGCATCTTGCACCTGGCGTCTCGTGCCAGCGTCTTGTGCCAAAGGAGCATGACTAAGGGGCCTGCCCCTTAGTGCGCCCCTTTGTGCACCCCTCATTTCACCTCCAATTCCTATTTTATGCTACTAACCTAACTAATCTTTCAAGATGCTGTAATTCCATTTTGCTCCCCTCCTCCCCCCAATGCTTTGATTGCAACATTTACTGTTGAACTGCAGAGATCCTCCTCGCTTTATATTTGTGACTACCGTGGTCTCATCTCTGGTTCTGCAACCTTTCTCCTGTTCACTTTATTGTATTACTGCATTATTATTCTACATTGTTCTCTATGACTGTTCTGCACTGTGATGCTGTTTTAAGTTTTTGCGCTGTAAGGCCGTTCCCCCTATCTTTGGTCACCCTACCGTCTTCCCCTCCTCCACCCCCCCAGGTTGCCCCTCTCCTTCACTACTCCTCTCTCCACCCTCTCTGGGTGCCACCCGTACCCTTTCATCAATATCTGTCCACCAACCAATAACAACCCCTTTACTCTTATATTGTATGCACCTCTGTTCTTTCCTCCACTGGCCTCAAGAGACTTACCTTAGATACAATCGCCGTACAAGCGCCTTACCTTAGATACAAGCGCCGTACTGACTTACACTGCTGCCAGCTACCCTGACTGTCTCCACCTAGCCCCTACAAGGGCATGCAATCCAGGCTTTCCCATCCCGCGTATCCACTACCCTACATGTAGACCACCCCACCCATCACAACTCGGCCACCCAACGCAAATCCCTTCTCCCCATCCTCATCTCCCCGCTCACTCAACTCCTAGGACTCACAACGCTATCCATTGTGCTGTTTAATGCCCAGTCACTCGCCAAAAAAACGAAATACTTAACGACTTACTAGTCAACTGCAAGCCAGAAATCTGCGCCATCACAGAGACATGGCTCAAAGACACAGATATTGTGCTTCTCAATCAGCTACCCACTCACACATATGACATCTTCACTATCACGAGACTCAAGAAACGCGGTGGTGGCCTACTTCTAGCTGTTAAAAAAACACATAAACCTCAAACCTGTAATCATGGACACCCCCACAGACTTGAGATCGGGCTGTACAAATCCAATGATCTCTAGATCTGCATCATATATGCCCCCTGGTCTCTTAGAGCTGAACCCCTCACCACTGATCAAATTCATCTCCAGCAATATCAACATTGAAGCCCCTGCCATCATTCTAGGAGATTTTAACCTCCATGTCGATGCCTCCCCTTGCTCCTCGTCCTGTGAAGCTTTCCTCAACTCACTTGATGCCATTGGCTATAGGCAAATCATCTCCTCTCCCACCCACAAAGCAGGGCACACCCTCGATCTTATTATCATTAACTCCAGCATCCACTCCTCCAGCATGCCATCATGCACCCCAGTCCCATGGTCCGACCACTCCATCATTAAAACCTCTCTATCTATAAAGTCATCCAATTTGCACAACCCCTCCACCAGTACCTCGATCATATTTAGAAAATCCTGCCCCAGCGAGGATCTCATCTCAGCCTTTGCCGGATCCTTGCCCACACTTGACTGTTCTACCCCAGATGCTAAAAAAACCCTAACCTTCCATCAACTGACCCTGTCAACTACCGTCCAATAGCCAATCTTCCCCTGATCTCAAGAGTGATGGAAAGATTTATAAACAAACAACTGTCCGATTATCTTGAGGAGAACAACATACTCTCTTCCTTCCAGTTCGGATTCAGAAAATCTCAAAATACTGAAGCTCTACTTTCATCTCTATCTGACACCATACTTCTCAACCTGGAAAAAAAACAACCTTACCTTCTCGCACTTCTCGACTTATCTGCCGCCTTCGATATGGTCAATCACTCCATTCTACTGGAACGCCTAACAGATATCGGCATTCAAGGAGAGGCACATGATTGGTTCAAATCGTTCCTTGAGGATAGATTCTACAAGGTCAGAATCAATAATAAAGAATCTCTCCCAATCAAATCAAACCGAGGAGTCCCACAAGGTTCATCCCTCTCCCCTACGCTCTTCAACATTTATCTACCACCTCTCTGCCATCTACTCTCTAACCTCAAACTAACATTCTACATATTCGCTGATGACGTTCAAATGCTTCTTCCAATCACTGAATCCCTGCAAAAAACCTGGGCGGGCACACTGGAATTGTTGTTTACAATCCATCACTAACCTGCTTACCAGCCTGAACCTCATTCTTAACTCAAATAAGACCGAAATTCTCATCATCTCTCCAGATGAGAAACACTATTTATTTATTTATTTATTTATTTATTTAGAGTTTTTATATACCGACATTCTTGAAGAAAATATCAAATCATATCGGTTTCCATTGAAACAGAACAATCGCCGTTATGGCGTTACATTAAAACAAATCGTCGAATAACAAGTATAGATAACAGGTATAAATAGAACGGCAAATATAAATAACAAATATAAATGACAATATAAAACAAATATAAGTAACAATCTCCTCAACTCACAAAGCGCATCCCAATTCGCAAATACATTCATCAACCAGACCTCTTCCGTCAGAGACCTTGGAGTTCAGCTCAACAACCTATTCAACTTAAAATCATTCGTCCACAACACAACCAAGGAATGTTTCTTTAAACTGCAAGTTCTCAAAAATCTGAAACCTCTTCTACATTTCAGTGACTTCCGGCTAGTAGTCCAGTCTATCATCCTTACAAAGTTAGACTACTGCAATTCTCTTCTCCTAGGCCTCCCTGCAATTACTACCAAACCTTTACAGATGGTCCAGAATGCTGCGGCTAGGTTACTCACCAATTCAAACAAAAGAGCGCACATCACACCCATACTTTACTTTACTTCACAAGGACATTCACGGCATCGCCCACCTCAAACTAAGCTCTCAACTCCGCACACATACATCTGCCAGACCAATCAGAAACGCCTATAAAGGATCTCTATACGCACCTCCGATCAAAACCACTTTAAGAAAACACGCTATTTCCACAGCCGGGCCCAGCCTTTGAAACTCGCTACCACCCGAGCTTCGCCAAGAACCCTCTCTTCAAATTTTTAAGAAACACCTTAAAACATGGCTCTTCAGACAAGCCTTTCCAGAATCTCAACATTACTCGGACACTAGTCAAAGGACATAACAGGTCACCAGGGAACCACCGGGCATAAGACATATCAGGACCATAAGGAGATACTTGATCATCCTTTACTTCCTTAGCATATTCCCCTGATCATGATTCAATGCCTCACATCCTTCCCCTCTCCCTTCTCCCCCTTCCCTCCTTCCTTCAGCCAGATTCTCATTGCTACCCTACGCCTTAGGGCCCCCGCCACGCCTTATCTATTATTCAGTCTCATAATGATACTCCATTAGACGTATTATTTCATGTTACGCCCACAGCCACCCCAGTTGTTGTTGCTCTATATATTATGTTATTCATTGACGAATTATTTTTTTACTGTTGTTTGTTATTGTTGACTTGTTCTATGTTCATTGCTCATTGTTCTATGTAACGCCATAGCCGCGACTATTCTGTTTAAATGGAAACCGATATGATTTGATATTTTGTTCAAGAATGTCGGTATACAAAATTTCTAAATAAATAAATAAATGCTGCCCTCAAATCTTGGAACAAACTCACCCTTGACATTGCTGATAAGCTCTGCCCCATCACCAGACGTGAGTTGAACCCCTCCGCAAAAAATCAGAAACCTTGATACTCTGCTGATTTAAGGCAAATGAAAAACGACCTCAGACAAAAAGAAAGAGTCTGGCATAAAGACCCAACTCATCAAAAGGTGTCCATCTTCAAATCCTCGCTACTTCTTTACAGACTCTCCACCCTGAAATCCAAACGTGACTTTTACGCATCAAGGATAGGACTACAAATACAACCCAAAAGCCCTCTTCTCCTATGTATCCAATCTCACTAAGGCTACGCTCCCCACTATTGAAAACAACGAGGCCAGTAGCAAATGTGAGGAACTGGCCCTCTACTTTCATAATAAAGTTGCTAACATCCTCCTCAGATTTCCCCCTAATCCCCATCCACCCTCTGCTAGCACATGCACCACCTCTGTTACCTTTAACTCCATTGACACTGTCTCTTCCATTGAAATTGCATCCATCCTTAAAAACATCAAACCTGCGATCCATCCCTCAGACACTATCCCCATCAAAGCCCTCCTCCTGATTCCGGACACCATTGCTAAACCCATCGCCGACATCATTAACTCCTCTCTCTCATCAGGCATCGTCCCCGACCCCCTCAAGCACGCAGTTGTTAAACCACTGCTCAAAAAACCCTCACTAGACCCTAAGGACCCCTCCAACTTTCGCCCCATCTCCAATCTCCCTCTCATCTCAAAAATTATGGAAAAGGTCGTCAACTCCCAATTAAAGGATTACCTTGAGACAAATAACATACTACACTCCTCACAATTCGGTTTCCGTAAACACCTCAACACAGAGAGCCTCCTTCTCTCCCTCACTGACTACCTCATTAGAGGCATGGACCAAGGACACTGCTACCTCCTGGCCCTGCTAGATATCTTGGCAGCCTTCGACACCATAAACCATAAGCACCTCCTCTCCCGTCTATCTGACATTGGCCTACCTGGCTCTGCACTCATGTGGTTCACCTCCTATCTCACCAACAGGAAATTCTCAGTTAAGATAGGCAATGCAGAATCCTCCCACCATTCCCTCTCACAGGGAGTCCCTCAAGGTTCCTCCCTTTCATCTACCCTCTTCAACATCTATCTCACCCCGCTCTGCCAACTTTTAACAGACCTCGGCCTCAAATTCTATCTTTATGCTGACGACATGCAAATCGTCATACCCATTCAGGGCTCTTTAACTAAGGCACTCGAATTCTGGGGGAACTGCCTCACAACCATCAATACCTTACTTACAAACCTCCACCTGGCTCTAAATACATCCAAAACGGAACTACTCTTTATTTCCCAGCATCTCCCTATCAAACCCTCCATCGCAAACGACCCTACCTACAACACCCTTCCATCATTGCACCCTGCCAGAAACCTCGGGGTTCAGATCGACCAGCAATTGAACCTCAAGAAATGCAACACAATCCTCAAGGAGGGATTTTACAAACTCAATGTCATGAAAAAACTAAAACCCTTACTGCACCCCGATGACTTCCACACCATCATCCAAGCCTCACTCTCTTCTAAATTGGACTATTGTAATTCCCTCTTCCTTGGCCTACCCTACTCCTCCATAAAACCCCTCCAAATGCTGCAAAATGCAGTAGCCAGAACCATCTCCAATGCACGTAAATATGACCATATCACCCCTATCCTCAAAGACCTTCATTGGCTCCTGGTATCATCCCGCATACTCTTCAAAACCCTTACCATTACCCACAAAGCCATTTTCACACACAACTCAGACTGGCTTGATGATCCTCTCCGTCTCGCATGCTTTAATCGCCCTACTAGAACCTCCAACAAAGGGACCCTCCATGTGCCATTCCTAAAGAAGGCACACCTCTCATCCATGAGAGATCGGGCCTTTTCCATTGCCGGCCCTACGCACTGGAACGCACTCCCATCTAACCTCAGGCTAGAATCATGCCCCCTGAAATTCAGATCCCAACTAAAGACTTGGTTATTCAAACAAGCTTACCCTCCGAACAATTAAGAGCTCCCCTGCCCAATCGCGCCCCATGCCCCACAGTCTTCACCCTATCCTTGTACATAGTTATGTTTTTAGTTTAATCAATTAAATTTTTCTAATTGTTTTAATTGCTTTATTTGCATTGCATTTGTTTTTCCATGTTGCCTTGTGCCCGTTTTTGCTCCTTACATACTTTCTATTGGTTCTATGTACCCCCCTTCCCCCTCCCTGTTCAATGTATTTTCCATTCTTTTGTTCCACTGTAAACCGATATGATGTTTTGACTAATATCAGTATAAAAAAATTCTTAAATAAATAAATGAATGTGGTAAGGTTGAAGGGATGCACACTGGAGTCAGATGTTAGGGGGAATGAATAGTTGGAGGGATATGTGACTGTTGGGATGGGTCAAAGGGTAGGTTTATGGGGTGGGGGGTTAGTATTGGGATTTTTTTGGCTTTTAATGTTGTAAGATTATTGTGCATTTTGATATGTTTATTTGTTTTGTAACCCACACCAATATTTTTTTGGAAATGTAGCAGGAAATCAAGTCTAAACTATGACTGAATGAATGATCCATTTGGAGGGCAATTTGGCAAACTATCATAAATGCAATCTGTACCCCTTTAGGTGTAACATTACTGCATTGAGGGGGTAACTTGCACAGAGCAGTAGTTACCGTCCTTAAAAGATGGCATGGGGGTAGCCTTCCCAGAGCCGTTACTACAAACAACTTGCTGGGCAGACTGGATAGACCATTTGGGTCTTTATATGCTATCATATATATTATGCTACTAATTAGGGGCCTAGAGTTTCCCCCTACAGGGAAATTTTTCAGCAGAGAGACTGGGGCGTTGGCTTTGTGCTCTAGCTTCAGTCAAATACTTGTCTCTGTTTTTGACTGGGTTGCTATGAGGTATTTGAGCTTCTGAAGTCATGGGGGTGAAGTCTTGAGCTCTGCTGACAGGAATGCATGAACTGAAGAAAATGTTTCTTGGGAGGAAAGCAAGTTTTTGTTTTTTTTCCTTGTAAACAGGGTTATCCGTAGCTAGCAGGATGAATTAGCTATTACACATAGGTATCATCATCTGCTATGTTAAAATAGACCTATCTCTCAAAGCCCAGTAAAGACTTTTCTGAACATGCATGGGAGTTCCTGCACATGCATGTTACCCCGTGAACCCCTCAGTCTATTCCTGAACGTATGCTTTGTTGAGGTAGTTGACTCTTCAAAGAGGCAGTCAGGTATTAAAAATGGCTAATTCATCCTGCTATTTATGAAACACAGAAACATAGAAATGACAGCAGAAAAGGAGCAAACGGCCAATCCAGTCTGCCCAGCAAGCTTATCTACTGCACTATACGATTCACCACTATACTTAGTTTCTGAGACCGTCAAAGTCAGGGACCTTGTTGGTTGCTGTTTGAGACCAAATCCCCGTTACATCTTGCCACTAAAGCAAAGAGCGATAGCTGAGTTGTATCAAAAATATCAGGCTTATTGGTTAAGGGTAGTAAACACTGTATCAGCAAGTTATCCCCATGCTTATTTGTTTTCCTAGACAGTACTATTCAATGTCCTTGTTGGATGCTGTCTGAATCTAATTTCCCTTTCCCTCCTGCCATTGAAGCAGAGAGCAATGATGGAGTTGCATCAACAGTATGAAGGCTTATTGGTTAAGGGTAGTAACCGCCACACCAGCAAGTTACCCCATGCACTCTTCTTCATTCCCATCCTCAAGCCTTTATGGATCCAGAGGGTTTATCCCATGCCCCTTTGAAATCTTTTAGTGTTTTTGTCTTCACAACCTCCTCCGGAAGAGCATTCCAGGCATCTACCACCTCTCATGAAGAAAAATTTCCTGACACGGATTCTGAGTCATCATCCTGGGAGTTACATTTCATGACCCCTAGTTCTACTGATTTCTTTCCAATGGAAAAGTTTCGTTGTTGATTGTGCATCATTAAAACCTTTCAGGTATCTGAAGTTCTGTATCATATCTCCCCTGCACCTCCTCTCCTCCAGGAGTCCTTCAACCTCTCTTCATAAGTCATTTGATGGAAACCACCGACAATTTTGGTAGCCCTTTTCTGGACCACCTCCATCCTGTCTCTGTTCCTTTTGAGATACAATCTCCAGAACTGAAAACAGTACTCCAGGTGAGACCTCACCAAGGACTCGTAAAAGAGGATTATCACCTCCTTTTCCTTACTTTTTATTCCTTTCTCTATGCAGCCCAGCATTCATCTGGCTTTAGCTATCGCCTTGTCACATTGCTTTGCCATCTTCAGATCATAAGACACTATCACCCAAGGTCTCTATCTTGCTCTGTGCACAACTGCCCTTCGCCCTCCATCACATACAGCTCTTTTGGATTACTGCACCCCAGATGCATGACTCTGCATTTCTTGGCATTGAATCCCAGCTGCCATATCTTCAACCACTGTTCAAGCTTCCTTAAATCACGTCTCATTCTCTCTATTCCTTCTGGCATGTCCACTCTGTCACAGATCTTAGTATCATCCGCAAATAGTCAAACTTTACCTTCTATCCCTTCCGCAATGTTGCTCACAAAGATACTGAATAGAACCGATTGTTATTGTTTGTAAGGTTTTGGGTGGACCCTTGGACACTGTGGCAGCTGACTACGCCCACTGGGGGAAGTCCCTTGAGGGGCCACAGGTCAGGCTCAGCTTTGGGACACACAACACAGAGTTATATCTTTTATTAGACAGAGTTGAGAAGCCACCAGAGGTGGCAGTAATGAGTAGAGATGAAGCCTGGCTGTGCTAGGTTTCCTCAGGATACTGGAACAGCGATTCCCTCTATGGCTGTGCTGTAGTGGAGAAAACTGAGATAGTGAGTACAGAGGAGCATACACAGAGTTCTGGTAAGGAGCCTCGTTGGTAAAGTTACTCACACAGCAGTTTCTCCTGGAAGGTGACACAGAAGCTGGAATAGAGGCAGGCCCTCGAGGAGCGAGTACTGATGATGTAGGCAGCGGTTTCTTCCAAGCAGAAGAGATAAGTTCAGGCAGCAAGTCAGGGATAATGGGACCTCGAGGAGCGAGTACCGGTTCCTGATAGCGACCTGAAAGAAATGAGAGAGGCCCCTGAGGAGCGGGTACCCCGTTAGGATAAAGTCCAAAAGTTGGAGAAGCAGAGTAGCTAGGTACGGAGAGCAAATCCCATCCGTAAGGCGTTCCCTTGCTAACTCAATTAGCTAGCAAAAAGTGTAGGCTTTTGTATCCGGGATGTGTGACATCACAGGGGGACGCCCCTGAGGTTCGTGCCAAAGAGAGAATAAGAAGTAGGGCTGCGCGGCGCGCGCGCCCTGTGGTACCTGGACAACATGGCGGGATGCAGCGCCCAAGCCGGATTAGGGACACCGGAGAGGACGGCAGGCAGACGCCGCGGCGGCCAGTCATCCATCAACCGTGGGAGGAGTTGCAAAAAAGCTAAGGTGGGCGGAGTGGAGACGTCGGGCAGCGACAGTCGTAACACCGATCCCAACACCAATCCCTGTGGCACGCCACTTAACACCATTCTCTCTACAGGGAACATTCCCCTTACCATTATACGCTGTCTTCTATCCATCAACCAGTTTGTAATCCATGCCACCACTTTGGAGCTCACGCCCAAGCCTCTCATTTTATTCATGAGTCTTCTATGTGGGACCCTATCAAAGCTTTACTAAAATTCAAGTAAATTACATCAAGCACTTTTCCCTAATCCAATTATCTAGTCTCCTAATCAAAAAAATCAATCAGATTCAACTGACCAGACATTCCCTTGGTGAATCCATGCTGCCTCAGATCAAGCAACCCACCGAATTGTAGATAGTTCACTATCCTTTCCTTCAGCAGAGTCTCCATTAATTTTCCCATCACCAAGGTGAGGCTAACCAGCCTGTAGTTTTCAGCCTCCTCTCTGCTCCCACTCTTGTGAAGTGGGACCACCACCGCTCTTCTCCAATCACTCAACACCACTCCCATTTCCATGGATCTATTGAACAGGTCACACAGCAGACCCACCAGCACATCTCTGAGCTCCCTCAGTATCCTGGAATGAACCTCATCAGTCCCCATGGCTTTGTCCACTTTCAGTTTTCCTAGCTCTTCCTGTATATTTTCTCTTCTGTAAACGGAGTTTCATCTACTCTACTCTCATCCACAGTCTTGTTAACTGGTAACGGTCCTTCTCCAGGGTCTTCTTTAGTGAACACTAAACTGAAGTATTTGTTTAATATTGCCGCCATTTCTTCATCTCTCTCCACAGATTGATCCTTGTCACCTTTCAACTTCATTATACCACTTTGGACCTTTCTCCTTTCTATGATGTATCTGAAAAATGTTTTGCCACCTTGCTTTACCTCTTTGGCAATCCTTTCTTCCGCCTGACTTTTTGCTTTCTTAATTTCTTCATCTCCCTCAGTTTCACCAGATATTCTTCCTTCTGTTCCTCTTTTTGGGATCCTTTATATTTCTGAAACACTGCTTTTTTTGCTCTTATGTCAGACACCTCCTTTGAGAACCAGATCGGTTTCTTATTGCTCTTACTTTTGTTAACTTTTCTAACATATAGATTTCTTGCTTTTGTAATTGCTCCTTTTAGTTTGGCTCACTGTTCCGCCTCTCCCACTTTCTCCCAGTCTTCTAGTTCTACCTTCAGGTATATTCCCATTTCGACGAAGTCCGTATTTTTGAACTGCAAAACTCGGGTCTTCGTGTGACTTCTTTTATCCTACTTGCGATGTCAAACCATACCATTTGATGATCACTGGTGCTGAGGTGGACACCCACCTGGACACTAGAGACATTATCCCCTTTAGTGAGCACTAGGTTGAGTATAACTCCCTCCCTTACCTCCCTCTTTCCATTACCATTTCTTTGAAGAGAGTCCCTTGCAGGGCATCCATTATCTCTCTACTTCTGGTAGATTCTGCAGATTAATAGCAGTTAGCTTATTTCACCATAGCAGAAGCAGGATTCAGGTAAGATGCTCAATGCTCAGCCAGGTTCAACATGTGCCTGGAGATACTGGCTCAAATTAGATTCTGGCAACCTCTAGCTGTGCAACAGTTTTAAAGCACACCCAAATCTCTAGTAGAAACTAGTACTCTTGAGTTCCTCACTTAAATAACAGACTTGGAAATTAGAATAATATCTAGCAAAGATAATTGCACCTAGAAAGCAAGTGTAAGAGACAGCAGAAAAACAGAGTATTTTCTTTAACATTATCAGCCACACATCAGTTAGTAACAGAGCAGAATTCTAAAATCTCTGTTCAGAACTCAACTATCCAGCCACACAGAAGAACAGATTCAGAACAGTGAGAAAAGCAATATATATCTTGGGAAAATAGAGAAGAAATATTTTGTATGTTGATCCCTGTTTACAAGTAAGTAAACTTGCTTCCTCAGTCAACAAGCAGACATGAATTAGCCATAACGCTGAGTCCCAAGCTGAGGGTTACACTGCAAAAGCACTTACTCAAAGACAACCAGGCCCAACCAGATGAAGCATGGACTATTGAGTGAACAGTCTGCAAGAACCGCTTATATAAAATTACTGTCTCCTCAGGACAAGTTGTTCAAACACTAGTGGACATGAAGGTATATATAAATGACAAAGTAACAGCTTTGCATATGACTTCCACAGAAGTGGTCATGAGGTGAGTCACTGAAGTTGCCAAGGCTCTTACTTGAGCCCTGACAGAGTCTATAATCTATAAACCAGCTAGTACATAACAGTCTGCAAAACAGTCCATTAGCCAATTAGACAGTTTGGCAACTGCTCCTCCCAATTTATTGGAATCAAAGGACACAAAAAGTCAAGAAGTTTGACATGAAGTTGAGTCCTCTTTACGTAATATGCCATGACTCTCTTACAATCCAAGCAGTGAAGAAGTTCAAAAGGAAATTTCATGAGTTGAACTAGGACTACATTGAATCCTAAGGTACTTGAGGTTTATTGACTAGAAGTTTGCAATGCCACAGTCATTTCATGAGCTTGGATATCAAAGCATGGAGAGCAATTAGAACTCCTTTCACCAGCTGGTACTACACCACAATTATGCTGAGTTGCAGTTTGATTGAAGGGGTGCTAAGATCTGAGGACAAAAGGAAGAATATATACTGAAGCAAGTCCCTCAGCCACAGGAGAAGGGATCCAGATGACTAGTTCCACACTAAGTCAAGAACCTCTTCCATTTGAAACTATAGGATCTTCTGGTCAATTGCTTTCTAGCCAAAATCAAAACATGCTTCACTTCTTCGAAAAGTGTAAGGAGATTACTACCGTAGCACTCAACATCCTCACAATGACGATTCCAGTGATGGCAGAATCGGATGACAGTCTGCCAAATTATTGAGTAATGAGCACCGAAGAGAGATATTCCCAGTAGAACTGAAGACTGAATTAACAGATATATATGGATCTCACTTTGAGGCCAGGCCAGTGCTAAAAGGATTACCTTTGTCTTGTCTAAAAACATGGACAGTCTTGGTGGATACAAATACAACAGGCTAAGATTGCAGCTTAGTAAAGAAGTATCAGGAACAGATTAGTAGCTACTTGTATGCATGGAGCAGAACTTCTCTGTTGATTTCTGAGATTAACATTTCAATCACTGGGTTTCTCCAGTAATTGAACAAGTGATTTGCTATTTTAGCTCAAGGACAACTCATACAGGAGAAACACTTTGCTGATGTGGTCCACCAACATATTCTGGATTTCTGGAAGCAGACTGCCTGGAAATAGGCACTTGATGCCCTGCCTAAGACAAGATTTGGATATCCTCCTGACAAAGGATGTAAGAGCCCATACCTCCCTGTTTAAGTAGAAAATGACCATCTGAATTAAAATTCTCTTTTCTGAGAGAAGGTGAGAGAAAGCCCTCAGAGTATAGAGAATGGCTCATGGCTCCAAGTGGCTAATTTGCATATGACTCTATACTGGGGACCACAATGCGATATATCTCTTAATTTTTGTTGAAATATATGTTTTTGATTGTAACATTTTGTTACTATACTAGATTTTTATACACGAGGAGGTCCATATTTAGAAGCTTTGGCCGGATAGCTCAGAAGTTATCCAGCTAAATGAAGATTTGGACACTTATCCCATTAAATCCTAGCCAGATAAGTTATCTGGCTAGAATTTAGCAGGATATGTTAGGGCATTCTGGGGTAGTAACTGGGAGGAGCTAAGTTAGCCAGATAAGTTATTCAGCTAACTCCAATATTCAGAGCTATCTGGCTAACACTGGTCAGCCCACAGACCTGTCATAAAGTTAGCCATATTCACCAGCGTGGCCAAACTGCTGAATATATAGGGTAAATTAGCTAAATAAGTTTATCTGGCTAACTAGCTGAGCCTCATAGTGGCTGAATATGGACCTCCACATCTTCATGTTTTGTATGACTTACATATAGAACATATACAAGATTTTAGTTTTAATGACACTTTCCTTTCTATTGGTATGTTTGTTATGTTTATAGGCACTTTCAAAGGATATCTGATTTATGCAGCAAGCCACATCATGGCCATGTCCAGTCTGTGATTATATTACGTGTCCTTATAAATGTCCTTGCTTGTTATAGTAAACTGCTTTTACATTTTATATCTCATGTATCTATAATTATTTTTATTAGGTCTAATATTCAGTAATCTAGTGATTCGATAAGTTATCTTGATAGGGTAAATAACTGTTCCCTATTTATGCGTTCCACCCGCTCAATATTTTATAAATTTCAATCATATCCTCTCTCAGTTGTTCCTTTAACAAACTAAAGAACCCTAATCTGATTAGTCTTTCTCCATAAGGGTGCCCTTTCCATCCCCTTTAATCATCTTTCTCACCCTTCTCTACACCTCTTCTATGTACACTATGTCTATTTTGAGATGGAGTGACCAGAACACTATACTAAAGATGCAGTCTTATCATGGATCTATACAAAGACGTTCTGATAGTCTCTGTTTTATTCTCTATTCATTTCCAAATAACTCCTAACATTCTATTTGCCTTTTAGACCACCACCGCACACCAAGCCAAATATTTCAAGGTATTATCCACAAGGACTCTGAGGTCCTTTTTCTGAGTGGTGATGTCTAAACGGAACCTAGCATCATGTACTTGTAGTTGGGATTATTTTTTTCTATGTGCATTATTTTGCACTTGTCCACATTAAAGTTCATTTGTCATTTAGAAGCTCTGTCTCTTAGTCTCACAAGGTCCTTCTGCAGTTCTTCACAATCCACTGCTGTTTTAAGAATTCAAAACCACTGTGTGTCATCTGCAAATTTGATCACCTCCTTCATTGTTACTTTCTCCAGATCATTTATGAATATGCTAAACAGCATAGATCTCAATATAGACCCCTGGGGCACTCCATAAATGACTTTTCTCCATTCAGAAAACTGACATTAATTCCTTCCCTGTGTTTCCTATCTTTACTCCAGTTACCAATCCACAATAGGCCACTGCCTCTGATCCCATGGCCTCCCAATTTCCTCAGGAGTCTCTCATGAGGGACTTTGTCAAATGCCTTCCAAAAATCCAAATACACTATACTGACTGGCTCACTTTTATCCGCATGTTTATTTACACCCTCAAAAAAGTAAATTGGCAAGGGAAGCCTTCCCTTTGAAAAACCCATGTTGATTCTCCCCATTAAACCATGTCTAATTACATGATCAGCAAGTTTGTTTTTAAAAATAGCTTTGAATATTTTGACCAGCACAGACATTAGGCTCATTGGTCTATAGTTTCCTGGATCACCCATGGAGCCCTTTTTAAAAATTGGCACCACATTAGCCACCCTCTAGTCTTCTGCTACCATGGCTGTTTTAAATAATAGGTTGCAAATCACCAGAAAAAGGTCCAAAATTTCATTTTGATCCTTTACTAAATACACAGGAACCTTTTCTTGCATCGGATGAGGGAAGAATAGGAAGGTTCCCTGTTCCTGAGTTCTTCTTTGATCCTGACTCCAAGGAAAATCAAAGTTCCCATGATGTCAGTAGTTGGTGAGATTCCATATCTTTCAATACTGATGTCTTTGATGCAGATATGAGCAGAACTTTTAAGTTTTCTCAAAGATGTTGAAACATTTCAGTCTTGTTTGATGTCCCTAGGTGACATCTTAGCACTGAATTCACAATTAGGGTCATCATATCCTAGGGCCAGATGATGCTTGCAATTCAGGTAGAGGTCTATAATGGACAAATTTTAACTGCAGCACCGGCTCCAAAAGCCACTGGCTCTTTTCACTGAATGGTGAGAAATACTGACAAAATTAGAAAACAACATTTTTGGAACAAAAAGCAGATCAAGGGAAATCTTGTTGTGTCAGAGCGGTACAATACTGCCATGAATACTGGTTCGCTTCCTGCATCAGGCCTTCCACACTTCTAATGGACTGAGGACTGGGATGCTGCAAAAGCAGCATTCATACTAACTGGTTGGGATGGAGTCATGGTTATCAATAAGGGTGACACCTGGTAGCCAATGATACAGAGAGGGCCTAATGCATGTTTCCTAGTATCAGAATTGTTGCTGAATGATCAGGATAGAACAATCAGAGATGAAAAATCCCTGGATAGTTGCAAAAGAAGGCTCATAGTGCCAGAATTCCAACAATAGTTCTAATTAAGCTTGAGAAAAGAGGATCTACCAGATCAAACAAAAGCAAAAAGGCCAACTGAGGACGTTGTCAGATGGCCTCACCAAGGATATTCAGGATCAAATACCTTCTACAACAAGGAAATAAACTCATTGCATGATGAAAAACCTAGTAAGGAGATTGGTTTCCACTCCTTTGTCAGTTCATTAAAAGTGCAGAATAACAAAAACGAAATAGCATGAGAAACATATTCAAAGTCATCTTGTAGACAAAAAAAAAAAAAAGACTGAGGAACTTCAATGACAGCAGCTGAGTGAGAAGTCTCAAGCATATCTGTGAATAGCCTTTAAAGCTTTTCCAGTGTTATCTACAAAATATTTAATTTCAGCGCTGTCTGATGAGTTCACCCTAACTTGTGTGACTGATTCATCCTGTTTGTCTATGGCAAGATTCCTTACCCCTTAATCTTTAATATATGTTAGCAATTGCCAAAACTTTAGTGCATACCTCTAAGCTTGAATATTCAAGTCTGTCTTTTTATGTATTACGATTTTCAAATGTTTTTCCTTAATGGTACCATAGACCATTAACCAATTCAATTTATATTCTGCATGCAGTTTCCTATGGCCTAAGTTTATCACCAAGCACTTGTCCAAAGTGAAATTATCCTGGTAGCTGTAGGCTCATTTCTCCAGAATTACCAAAATCCTTCGTAAGACTGTATCCTGAAAAGTGTTTACAATTCATTAATTGTTTATTTATTTATTTTTCTATACCAATGTTCAACTAGTGTTATCACACCGGTTTACATAGTAACGAAGGACTCCATTAACATAGGTTTCTTCTTTACAATGAGTCTGAGTAGCTGTGTAACATTTTAAAAACTGTTTAAACATTTTAAAAACATGTTTAAAAACTGAACCTAATTAAATTAATGCCTTAAGACACTTGAATCACAATCACTGACACCAGTCTTTTTATGATGCAGTAGATCAATGTTGCTCAAACTGGTCATTGGACTTCCCTCAGCCACTTAGGGTTTCAGGTTATTCCTAGCATGAGAAGAATTTGCGTTCACTCCCTCCAGTAGACGGTATACAAATTATATCTCATGTACATTTATTAGGGGTACAGTGAAAGCCCTAGAGAGCGCCAAGGACTGATTTAAGCACAATAGTAGGTCAATACTCACCTTTACAAATTCACATAATTTCATATAAACTGCATCTGTATTTGTCAAATAAAATCAATTCTGCTTGGATTTGGATATCCAAAACCAAATTAGTGTCTAGAAATACATGTACAATTAAGTAAAATGTAAATCAATCACCAAGATGTTAATGGTTATGGTAATCTAGATATTGCAATGGTAGGGATGCATACTGAGTAAGGTAGCAAACCTGAGACATGTAAAATTTTCTGTGCCATTTTCTAATATTTAACTACAAATACTGGCCAGAAAAATACATAACCACACTACCACGTATTTCTAATGAGCTTTGACTGGAATTGTTTTTAGTTTTGTGACTTTATGAGAAAAACAAAAAACATTTGCTTCCTCTTAAAGGACTTCTGTTTATTAACTAGAAAGTGAACACACCATGCATCAAAACAAAATCAGGAGTAGCATAAGATACTATTTCTTCACAAAAAGGGTAGTTAATATGTGAAACTGCCTTGGAGACAAAACTCAATTGGAATTCAAGAAAGCAAGAGGTAAACAAAAAGGACACGTGGAAAATAGGATATTTATTTATTTAAAAAACATCTCTCACTCTATCGCCCATTCTAGATGGATAACAATAAAACATTTAGAAAAGTAAAACACATAATAAAATAACAAGCAATAAAAAAGACATACATTCATAGCACCTATCAGTAATAAAACCCAGCATCAAATAAGCATGCTTGCTTATCACAAATGGTGTTTCCATAGATAGCAGGATGAATTAGCCATTACATATGAGTGATATCAGCCATGGTACAGAACGAACTTGTCTCTCCAAGCTGTAGAGCTGAGCTCTACTGAGCATGTGCTTCCTTGTGAGTCTCCTCAAAAAATAACAGACATAATGTAGCTGTGTAGTCAACTCTCCAGGTTGGTGGGCGGGTATTCCATGGCTAATTCATCTTGCTCTCTATGGAAAACACTATTTAAGGTAAGCAAACATTTTTCCATCGATAAGCAGACATTACATGTGGGAGTCTCAAGCTAAGGGTTGCAGCAAAGTGATTACTTAGGAAGCAACCCAGACCCCACCATGCAGAGTGCACTACCAAGGGAACAGACTTTGCAAAACTGCTTGTCTAAATCTACTGTCAGTTCTGGATGTGTTTATCGATACAGTAAAGGTACGTGACAGTGTGAACCGTATGTCGCAGCTTTGCAGATATCTTCAATGCTCAGAGATGGGCTCTAGAGAAAGCCATGGCTCATACTGATGAGCCTTGACAGAGTCTGAAAGTTGAAGTCAAGCCAAGGTATAGCAACTGCTACTCCAAGACAATTAGGGGCCTAGGAGACAAACAGTTTGCTGTATTTATGACGAGACTTAGTATATCATTTGTAATACACTAAAGCTTGTTTGCAGTCTAGAGTATGATGTGCTTTCTCCTCGATATGTCTTTGGGGCCTTGGGAAGAATGTAGAAAGTACAACAGATTGATTTATATGAAAAGCTGAGATTACTTTTGGAGGACCACCCGGTTGTGACAGAACTGTAGATAACTGGGGATAGTAGGCGAGTGCTTGAAATTCACTAACTTCTCAAAGAGTTGACTGCAATGAAGAAAAGTACAAAGGAACATAAGAAATTGCCATGCTGGGTCAGACCAAGGGTCCATCAAGCACAGCATCCTATTTCCAACAGAGGCCAAACCAGGCCACAAGAACCTGGCAATTACCCAAACACTAAGAAGAACCCATGCTACTGATGCAATTAATAGCAGTGGCTATTCCCTAAGTAAACTAGATTAATAGTCGTTAATGGACTTCTCCTCCAAGAACTTATCCAAACCTTTTTTGAACCCAGCTACACTAACTGTACTAACCACATCCTCTGGCAACAAATTCCAGAGCTTTATTGTGCGTTGAGTGAAAAAGAATTTTCTCCGATTAGTCTTAAATGTGCTACTTGCTAACTTCATGGAATGCCCCCTAGTCCTTCTATTCGAAAGTGTAAATAACCGATTCACATCTACTCGTTCAAGACCTCTCGTGATCTTAAAGACCTCTATCATATCCCCCCTCAGCCGTCTCTTCTCCAAGCTGAACAGCCCTAACCTCTTCAGCCTTTCCTCATAGGGGAGCTGTTCCATCCCCTTTATCATTTTGGTTGCCCTTCTCTGTACCTTCTCCATCGCAACTATATCTTTTTTGAGATACGGCGACCAGAATTGTACACAGTACTCAAGGTGCGGTCTCACCATGGAGCAATATAGAGGCATTATGACATTTTCCGTTTTATTAACCATTCCCTTCCTAATAATTCCTAACATTCTGTTTGCTTTTTTGACTGCTGCAGCACACTGAGGCGACGATTTTAAAGTAATATCCATATGATGCCTAGATCTTTTTCCTGGGTGGTAGCTCCTAATTTGGAACCTAACATCGTGTAACTACAGCAAGGGTTACTTTTCCCTATATGAAACACCTTGCACTTGTCCACATTAAATTTCATCTGCCACTTGGATGCCCAATCTTCCAGTCTTTCAAGATCCTCTTGTAATGTATCACAATCTGCTTGTGATTTAACTACTCTGAATAATTTTGTATCATCCGCAAATTTGATAACATCACTCGTATTCCTTTCCAGATCATTTATATATATATTGAAAAGCACAGGTCCAAGTAAAGATCCCTGAGGCACTCCACTGTTTACCCTTTTCCACTGAGAAAATTGACCATTTAATCCTACTCTCTGTTTCCTGTTTTTTTAACCAGTTTGTAATCCACAAAAGGTCATCGTACTTTCCATGACAAGAACTTGAGAAAAATAGTATTTAGAGGTTCAAAAGGAGGCTTCATCAACTAAGAGAGAAGGAGAAATAACCTTATAATTCCCTTTTCTTTAATGAAGACAGGTTAATCCACGACCAGTGGGTTATCCACCTCTACCAGATGGAGACGGAGTGAAGCAAAAGCCAACAATTGTCAACTAAACAATACAGGATCATAACTATTAACAGACAACCATTCAAGCACTCAGTTAACAGAAAAACACTGAGCTCAGACAAGGGGTGCAATATCTATAATTTAGGGACTGGATCTTACACTTACGATTAATAAGTGTCAGATCTAGTACCCCAAAAACACAGTCACTCAGGAGAACAACAGCACAACAATCCAGCAGCCAAGGGCAGGAAAAGCAAAATTGCTTACCTTGTAATAGGTGTTATCCCAGGACAGCAGGATGTAGTCCTCACATATGGGTGACATCGGTAATGGAGCCCTATGTACGGAAAAACTTCTTTAAAAGTTTCTATGAAACTTTTGAATGGCACCGGAGTGCCTACTGAGCATGCCCAGCATGCCATGATATTCCCTGCCACAGGGGTCTCTCTTCAGTCTTGTTTTGTAGCAATAAGCGTTAGCCAAAAATAAAATAATAAAACGTAGCGGACCCAACTCCGCGGGGTGGCGGGTGGGTTTCGTGAGGACTACATCCTGCTGTCCTGGGATAACACCTATTACAAGGTAAGCAATTTTGCTTTATCCCAGGACAAGCAGGATGCTAGTCCTCACATATGGGTGATTAGCAAGCTAGAGGCTGAGTCATTTTGTGCTGAAGTAACCGTGAGGTATTGTTGTTGAAATGAATCAGCCGAAATCACAGCAGGTTGGATGTAGAAGGAGTTGGGATTACACTGGAAACAAGTTTTTTTAAGACGGATTGTCCATAGGCAGAATCTTGTCTTCCCTCTTTGTCTAAGCAGTAGTGAGCTGCAAAGGTGTGAAGAGAACTCCATGTTGCTGCTTTGCAAATGTCCAGAATAGGTACAGAGCGAAGGTGTGCTACTGAAGTTGCCATCGCTCTTACTGAATGTGCTTTTACTCGCCCTTGAAGAGTAAGGCCTGCTTTTTCATAACAAAATTGTATGCAATCTGCTAACCAGTTTGACAGAGTATGTTTACCCACTGCTTTACCTGGTTTGTTTGGATCATAGGATACAAACAGCTGACTGGATTTTCTTTGGGCTGTAGTGCGGTGTAAATAGAAAGACAACGCACGCTTACAGTCCAAAGTGTGTAAGGCTCTTTCTCCTTGGTGAGAGTGAGGCCTAGGAAAGAATGTAGGTAAAACTATCGATTGGTTCAAGTGAAATTCCGTGACAACCTTAGGAAGGAATTTTGGATGTGTCCGGAGGACTACCCTGTCATGGAGGAACTTTGTAAAAGGTTCGTATGTGACTAGTGCTTGTAATTCACTGACCCTTCTAGCTGATGTAATGGCTATAAGGAAAACCGTTTTCCAAGTAAGGTATTTAAGGTCACAAGTATTTATGGGTTCAAAAGGAGAACGCATAAGTCTAGTGAGTACTACGTTCAGATCCCATTGTATGCTTGGGGAATGAACTGGAGGTTTAATGTGAGTTAGGCCTCTCATGAATTTACTGACGAGAGGCTGTGTGGAGATAGATGCATCTCCCAGCTTGGTATGATAAGCTGAGATTGCACTTAAGTGTACCCTTACAGACGATGTCTTAAGACCAGAGTCTGAGAGATGGTAAAGGTAATCTAGTAGCGAGGTAGTGGGGCAAGTGAAAGGATCTAAATCTTTCTGAGTGCACCACAGCGTAAACCGTTTCCATTTATAGGAATAATTCTTTCTAGTGGAAGGTTTACGTGCAGCTATAAGTACTTGAGATATAGCGGATGAAAGGTTGAGAGGCTGTAAGATCAAGCTTTCAACATCCATGCTGTCAGGGACAGGGACTGAAGGTTGGGATGGCGCAACTGACCCTGTCCCTGAGTTATGAGATTGGGAGCTATTCCCAGGCGAATTGGATCCCTGACTGAAAGATCCAGTAGTGTGGGGAACCATACTTGTCGAGGCCAATATGGGGCTATGAGGATCATAGTTCCCTTGTCCTGTTGTAGTTTCACTAATGTTTTGGTTATGAGTGGTATCGGTGGATACGCGTATAACAGGCCTGAATTCCAATGGCGAGCAAACGCGTCCTTTGGTAGGCTGTGTTGCTGCCAGAGGAGAGAGCAGTAATTGTTCACTTTGTAGTTGAGTTGAGATGCAAAGAGATCTATCGTCGGTTGACCCCAGCGTTGGAAAATCTTGGATGCTACTGCTGGATCCAAGGACCATTCGTGCGGTTGGAACTGACGACTGAGGCGATCCGCTACTGTGTTGTGGATGCCCGCTAGGTAGGTGGCCCGTAGAAAAATTGAGTGTGTGAGGGCCCAGTCCCAAATCTGTGCTGCTTCTTGACAAAGGAGGTAGGAACCTGTACCGCCCTGTTTGTTGATGTACCACATGGCTACTGTGTTGTCCGTTTGGATCAGAACAGTCTTGTGTGATAGGCAGTCCTTGAACGCATGTAGCGCATAGCGTATAGCTCGAAGCTCTAGGAAGTTTATTTGAAAAGAGGCTTCGAGCTGTGTCCACTTGCCTTGTGTCTTTAGAGGACCAATGTGTGCTCCCCACCCTAAGGTGGATGCATCTGTAGTCAAAGTCATTTGTGGAACTGGTTGCTGGAAAGGTAGGCCTTTGAGCAGGTTGTCCATTGATGTCCACCAGAGGAGTGCAGATCTGAGTTCTGGTGTGATATGAATGGGAGTGGACATTGGTTGAGTGGCTTGTATCCACTGTGCTTTGAGTGTCCATTGTAGTAGTCGCATGGTCAATCTGGCCATGGGAGTGACATGAACTGTGGAAGCCATATGCCCTAGAAGAATGAGGCACTGGTGAGCGGTTACCTGGAATTGTTTGCGAAGATTGTGAGTCAACAGGACAAGTGTTTGAGCACGGTCTCTTGGAAGAAAAGCCGTTGCTAGTGTAGTGTTTAGTTCTGCACCTATGAACTGTATCAGATGAGTTGGTGATAGGTGGGATTTTTCGTAGTTGATGAGAAATCCCAAAGAGTGAAGCACTTGGATGGTGAGCTTGAGAGAAGTGAGAGCTCCTTCTTCTGATTGACTCTTGATGAGCCAATCGTCCAGGTAAGGGAACACATGCACCTTTTGCTTGTGGAGGTGTGCCACTGCTGCAGCCATGCACTTTGTGAATACTCGTGGTGCTGATGCAAGGCCGAATGGCAGCACTCTGTATTGAAAATGCTGATCCAGTACCCGAAAACGCAGGTATTGGCGATGAGGAGGAAAGATGGGAATGTGAGCGTATGCATCTTGAAGATCCAGAGAGCAGAGCCAATCTCCCCTTTGAAGAAGAGGCAGAATGGTGCCTAGGGATACCATTCTGAACTTTTCTTTTCTTAGGAATTTGTTGAGATTTCTGAGGTCTAGAATGGGTCGAAGGCCTCCTGTTTTCTTTGGAATGAGGAAATATCTGGAGTAGAATCCTCTGCCCTTTTGAGACCCAGGGACTGGTTCTATAGCCCTGGCTCTCAGAAGGGTGGATAATTCTGTTTGAAGAATTATGGAATGTTGATTTATTGTGTAAGAGTGAAGTGGTGGATTTTCCTTTGGGATAGTTAAGAAATCCAGCCTGTAACCGTGAGTCATGATGGATAACACCCACTGGTCGGTGGTGATGGAGGTCCAATTGTTGTGGAAGTACTGTATGCTACCTCCTACTGGTGTTTCTGGAAACGGGTTGATGTGGCTGCTGCTCTCTGGGGCTTTTCAGAAACCAGAAGTAGTTGTTGTTTGTGGAGGTGGCTGAGGTCTTGTTGGCCTTTGCCTAGGCTGTTGGCGTTGTGTTGGGCGGTTAGCCCTTGGCCTACCTGCTGGGGGATAGTACCGACGTGGACGGTAGTACGGTCGGCGAGTGTCACGTCTGGGATACTTCCTGGAAGAAACTTGAGTTTCTTGAGGTTGAGAGGATAATTGTTTTAAGGTTTCGGTGTGGTCCCTTAAGGTTGCCACAGCTTCCTTAATCTTCTCCCCAAAGAGGTTATCCCCCAGACATGGTAGATCAGATAAATGCTCCTGAACCTCTGGGCGAAGATCAGAGGCCTTCAGCCAAGCCCACCTTCTCGCAGCTATACCCGATGCTGACAATCTTGCTGCTGTCTCAAAGCAATCATAAGTTGCTCGAACTTCATGCTTGCCCGAGTCAAGGCCCTTGTGTATAATATTTTGGAATGACTCCTGAAACTGCTCTGGAAGAGAAAGAGAGAGTTCCTGAACCTGTTTCCACAGGTTCCTTTGGTACTGGTTCATGTAGAGCTGGTAAGAAGAAATTTTTGAGACCAGCATGGAACCCTGAAAAATCTTTCTTCCTAAATTGTCCAGGAATCTACTTTCTTTCCCAGGTGGTAAGGAAGCATGGGACTTTTGTCTTTTTGCCTTCTTTTGGGCAGATTCAACCACCACTGATTGGTGAGGCAGTTGAGATCTCTGGAATCCTGGAGTAGGCTGTACAAGGTAAGTGGCTTCAGCCCTCTTGTTCACCGCTGGTACAGAACTTGGGTGCTCCCAAATCCTGTGCTGTAGTTCCTGGAAGACTTCGTGTACCGGGATTGCCAACATTTCTTTGGGAGGGTCCACAAATTGTAGGACTTCCAAAGTCTTCTGCCTCTCATCCACTTCTGTCTGGATAGGAAAAGGGATGGTGTCTGCCATCTCCTTAACAAAATTAGTAAATGAGAGGTCTTCAGGTGGAGATTTTCTATGGTCATCCGGCGGAGAGGGTTCTGAGAATAATTCTTCATCCGAAGAATACTCAGAGGAAGAGTCCCCAGGATCATGATGTGGTGGCACAGGCGAGCGAGGCCTAGCAGGCCTTGGTACTCCTGATGGGCCTGGGACTGGGTCCAGTGGTAAATGCCTTGGTAGACCAGATGGCCCTGGAACTGGATCCTGTGGTAATTGTTTGGTAAGGATATCCAGGAGTGAGTCCAGTTTGTTAAAGACCGGATGTAGCATGGTGACATCCCCAGGTGGAACCGGCGCTGGCGTCGCTGGCACCAAGGAAGGGATCGGTAGAGGCGTATGCGGCATCGGTGACTGTACCGGGGTAGGAATAGTCTCCGGTTCCGCTGCCATCGTCGGTGACCTCGGAATCGACGGAACGGGCATTGATGGTGATGGCATCGATGGTGGAATCGCCTCACGTAGCGCTTGTTGCACCGCTTGACGTATCAGGGAGTCAAGTTCCACTCTCACAGCTGGTGAAAACAGAGCAGCTGTGGAGGGAGGCGATGCCGATACCCCCTCAGAGCCCTGAGGAAGTTCGGAACCCAGCACCGATATCGGTGGGGAACGCCCTGCAGTAGGCCTTGGAGCCTCCGTCTCCGTCCGGGTTTTCTTTGCCGGAGAGGCCGTACCTGTGGAAGTCTCTTCGGCCATCGTATCCTGTCGCCGTCGATGGCGATGGCGATGCTTCTCCTTTTGTTTATCGCTTCCAGCAGTCGATGCTTTCGATGATATCGACTGGGATGAAGTTGAGGCGTCTCCAGCTTCCGGATGTTTTTTCTTCATCATAAGCTGACGAACGGAAGCCGATGGAGAAGACTGCGTTGAAGTCGATGCCCGTGGAAGGAGCTGTATGGAGAAAAGCTGCTCCATTTTCTCAGCCCTCAGACGACGACCTTTACTGGTCATTTCAGCACAAGACTTGCACGTTTGAATGTTGTGGTCTTTGCCTAAGCAAAGAACACATTCAAAATGCGGGTCGGTAATCGACATAGTTCTTGTGCAGTTTGGGCACTTTTTGAAGCCGGAGGCCATGGCGCCGGACGGCCGTCGACGGCGAAAACCCCCAAAATTATCGCTCCCAGCCGGGAATCGATAACAGAAAAAGTTACCGCCGGTAATAAAATTGAAAAACCCCTGCGGCTGATCAAATTTTTTCGAATTTCGTACAAGGTGAAAATCACCTCAAGACTCCTATTAACCCGCGATGCTAACGGCTTCGCGGAAAAAAGAAGACTGAAGAGAGACCCCTGTGGCAGGGAATATCATGGCATGCTGGGCATGCTCAGTAGGCACTCCGGTGCCATTCAAAAGTTTCATAGAAACTTTTAAAGAAGTTTTTCCGTACATAGGGCTCCATTACCGATGTCACCCATATGTGAGGACTAGCATCCTGCTTGTCCTGGGATAAATGGATTAACCTGTCTTCATTAAAGAAAAAGAAATTACATAGCATAATATAATTACATAAGAACATAAGACATGCCATACAGGGTCAAACCAAGGGTCCATCAAGCCCAGTATCCTGTTTCCAAGAGTGGCCAATTCAAGTCACAAGTACCTGGCAAGAACACAAACATTAGATAGATCACAAGCTATTATTGCATATTAATTACCATCATAACAGTTTATGGATTTATCCTCTAGGAACTTATCCAAACCTTTTTAAAACCCAGTTACACTAACATCCTCTGGCAATGAATTCCAGAGCTTAACTATGCACTGAGTGAAAAATAATTTTCTTTGATTTGTTTTAAATGAGCTACTTGCTAACGTCACGGAGTACCCCTGGTCCTTCTATTATCTGAGAGAGTAATCAACCGATTTACATTAACTTGTGCAAATCCTTTCATGATTTTGTAGACTTCTATCATATCTCCACCTCAGTCGTCTCTTCTCCAAACCGAATAGCCCTAACTTCTTTAGCCTTTACTCATAGGGCAGCCGTTCCATGCCCCTTATTTTGGTCACCTTCTGCACTTTCTCCAGAGCAGCTATATCCTTTTTGAGATGCGGTGACCAGAACTGCACACAGTATTCAAGGTGTGGTTTCACCATGGAGTGAAACAGAGGCATTATGACATACTCCGTTTTATTTTCCATACCCTTCTTAATAATTCCTAACATTCTGTTTGCTTTTTTGATCGCCACAGCACATTGGACTGACGATTTCAATGTATTATCCACTATGATGCCTAGATCTCTTTCCTGGGTGGTAACTCCAAAGATAGAACCTAACTTGTGTAACTACAGCAAGGGTTATTTTCCCTATATGCATCACTTTGCCCTTGTCCATGTTAAATTTCATCTGCCATTTGGAAGCCCAGTCTTCCAGTCTTGCAAGATCCTCCAGCAATTCATCACAATTGACATAGAACTTCTCCCTCGAAGTTCTATGTCAATTTGTTACAATGTATTACGCCCCCGAGGCGACAGTTCAGTTCCATGTAAACCGGTGTGATATGTATTGTATACAGGAACATCGGTATAGAAAAATTAAAAATAAATAAATAAATAAATCCGCTTCAGATTTAACAACTCTGCATAATTTTGTGTCATCCGCAAGTTAGTAGTAATTTATCCTTTCTTAGCATTCAGACAAGTTAATCTACGATGAGGGGGTGCTGTCCCAAAGCTACTTCCAAACAGGGCAGGAGGCTGCCTGAGATCTGATCAACACCGCATGCACAAAGGCTGAGTCCTCCCGGGCCTGCACATCCAGGCGGTAATGCCTGGAAAAGGTGTGTAATGAGGACCACTTCCACAGCTTGCCAAAACTCGACAGGAGACAACAACCTAATCTCAGCCCAAGACACTGACTGAGCTCTAGTGGAATGAGTCCCAACTTGACTAGGCAATGGCTGCTCAGCCTCCACATATGCAGCCATGATAACCTCCTTAATCCAGTGGGCTATCATAGCTTGGGATGCTGGCTCATCCTGTTTACCCCCATTGTGGCGTATAAATAGCCAGTCCATCTCCCTGAGAGGTTTAGAAGCCTCCAAATACCTCATGATATGCCTCTTGACATCCAAGGTCCGTAACAGATGATATTCATTCACATCTCTCTCCCTGTCCAGTGTCAGTAGGGAAATCGATTGATTGATGTGAAAATCCGAGACCATATGTGGCAAAAGGCTGGAACAGTTTTGCAGCTGTACTGCCCCCGGAGTTACTCACAGAAATGATTCCCATCAAGACAAAGCCTGCAGTTTGGAAACTTTACGCGCAAAACAAATGGCCACAAGAAACATCGTCTTCAAAGTAAGGTCAAGGAGAGGCTACACAGTGGTCAAAAGGTAGGACCCGACAGAAAATCCAGAAACAGATTAAGACTCCACAAGGGCACTGACAACTGAAAGGGAGGTTAAAGTTGCTTTACCCCTTTCAAGAACTGGGCAACAGACAGATGGGCCGACAAGGTTTCACCATCCATCTGACCTCGGAACCAGGCAAGAGCCGCCACCTGTATCTTCAAGGAATTAAGGGCCAAGCCCTTAATCAACCCATCCTGCAAAAATTCAAAATGAGCGGGATCTTAACTGAAAGAGGATGAACCTCCTCGTTTCACACACCAAGCCTCAAACACTCACCAAGCTCAAACATAGGCTAAGGAAGTAGAGAACTTTCGCGCTCGAAGCAAGATAGAAATTACAGCAATGGAACATCCATGCTTCAGCAACCAAGCCCTCTCAAGGGTCATACTGTAAGTCAAAATCGAGTCAGATCTTCAAGAATAGGCCCCTGCTACCGCAGATCCTTGTGGACAGGTAATCAGAGAGGAGAGGCCAACAGGAGCCTCTGCAGATCTACATACCATGGCCTCCTGGGTCAATCTGGTGCAACCAGAAGCACCATCCTCATGTATCTCTTGATTCTCCGAATCATTCTGCACAACATGGGCCAAGGGGGAAAAGCATATAGAAGTTTGGCTTCCAGCCACTCCTGCATGCGTGCATCAATGCTCAAAGACTTCAGATCCCTCCTGCAACTGAAGAAGTGAGTAACCTTCATATAGTGTGATGTCACCAGCAAGTTTAGAAACGAGAGGCCCCAATGGCCCACTATGAGCTGGAGCACTTCATTTGACAATTCCCATTGTCTTGGATCCAGACTCTGTCTGCTGAGAAAGTTGGCTCTTACATTGTCTTTTCCTGCAATACTGAGATCTCCTGAAGATGTACTTCCGCCCATCCCATGAGTTGGGCTATTTCCTGTGACACCTGCTGGCTCTTGGTTCCTCCTTGGCGATTGATGTAAGCCACAGTTGTCGCACGGTCAGACATTATTCAGACCGTTCTACCTTGTAAGCGGTCGATGAATAACAAGCATGTCAACTAAATGGCATAGGCTTCCAGCCGATTTTGTTGCTCCAGAAAGACTCCTCTGTACTCCAACGTCCCAGCGCTATCAACTCCTGACAGTGAGCCCCCCCCCCCCCCCAATCCCTGGAAGCTCGCATCCATCGTGAGTACTAGGCAGACGAGTGTTTGTTCGGGAATGCCCTTCCTTAGATGATCCGCTTTCAACCACCCCTGCAGTTGGTAATTGAAGCTGTATCAAATAGTCCTGAAACTGTGGACTCTAATGTGCAAGCAGTGTGCGCTGAAGAGGATGAATTTGCGCCCTTGCTCCTGGAACCACCTCTAGGGTGGCTGTCAACAATCTGTGTATCTGTATGCAAGACTATACTATCGAGCTTATTGTTTCTGTCAATAGTCGCACCTGTGCCATCAGTTTCTAAATGCGGATCTCCAGAAGGAACACCCTACCTTGCTTCATGTCGAAACAAACACCGAAATACTCCAGTGTCTGGGATGGCTGTAGACTGCTCTTGGCCAAGTTTGCCAACCGACCTAGTTCCTGTAGCAAGTAGATCACTTGCGTGAGGCATGAAGACTCTCTTTCACTCTCTTGGCCCCAATTCGTCAATTGTCTAAGTACATTTGGACCAGAATGCCATCCTTTCTCGACATTGCCACTATCACCACGGCCTTGGATAAGGTTCTGGGAACGTTGGCCAAACCAACGGGTAGTGCTCAAAACTGATGTCACCCCAAAATAGTGAAACGCAGAAATCGTCGATGCTCCAGCTGGATGGGAATATGATTATACAACTCTGAGAAATCCAAATGCAAGAAAGCAAACCCATCCATCTGACAGAAGTGCAGACCAGGTCACATCCTGCATCCGCCAAAAAGGCGGCTGCTGGTTCTATCACTGCTCTGGAATTCAAACCAGACTCATTGATTTCCTGAGAGAGAAGCAAGCAAGTGCAAGCCACCAGGGAGCAGCAAGAGGCTATCTGCAAATTTATTGCCACCACCTCAAAGGCCTGCTTAAGGATAGCCTCAATTCTCCTATCTTGTGTATCCTTCAATGTCTTTCCTCCTTCTTCAGGGATAGTCATCCGCTTGGTGATGGCACACACCAGGTGCATCCACGTTTGGAAAGTGCAATTGCTCTCTCGCCCTTTAAAATTAGCTTCTGGGGTGCCCCATTCAAGTTAAATCAATTCTTGAAATGCATCCATAATGGGGAAGAAACATGATACTTTTTCTTTGGCTCAGCCATTGAATCAGCCATTGAATTCAGTGTCTGGGAGATCAGAGCTGGCAACTCATCTCTATGAAAGAATCCCAACATTGTTCTATATGGCTCCAACTCCAGAGAAATGTCTCCATCCTCCAGGGAATAAGGACCGCCATCCTAATCCTTACCATCTGGGTCCCTATCAGCGTGATCCAGAGAAGGTCTAATGTATTCCAATGCTTAGTCGCGGCACAAGGCATGAAGGAATCTGCAGTCTGAGATCCTGAACTCTTAAGTTTGGCCAGCTCTGCTGACTGTGCCAGAAGAAATGACTGCAGTCCTTGAAAAAAATTCCACCCAAGAAAAGGCAGAAGGATCCATACCAAAACCAGGGGGCATCGTTCCTGAATCTACTGTGTGCCTTCCCCTGATGATGAACCAGTTAGGGGAGCCCCAAAACCAGGTGAAACCTCTGACAGATCCCCCTCTAGTCCCATTCCAGTATCCTGTTGGGAAGGCCCGGGCTCAGCAAAATCAGTCAGAAACAACTCTCCCTGAGCCTCCAAGCAGAGCTGACACAAGCTAGAGGGGACGCCAGGCTGTGCCAAATATGGCAAGCAGCACAAAGGTTAAGGCGCTTAGGCTTCTTTGCTACCAATGCCATGGATAAAGACCAGTAGTTGCATGCTCCCAAACGTGTCTGATAATTGTGCGCCTGCAACTACACACCCGTACAAGCGAGCCTGGACAGGGTGCCCAAAAACAAGCTCTGTCCAATGAGCGCACACTACAGACGTCCAAAATTTAGGTGCCCAATACACGGTCCCAGTATTCACCACCCACCTGAATGCTCACCCGGGCGCGCAAGCGTGAACCATCAGCACTGTTTCATGGCAGACTTGCATGTAGAAAAGTGCACGAGCACTGCTGCAGCCTACCACATAGCATCTGATCAAAGCCTGATAGTGGGGCCTAGACAAAAGGCTGTTCAACCCACCATGCTGCCACGACTCCCCAAGCTCCTCCTGCGACGGGAATGGACATTGGTTCGGAGACCATAAAGGGAATGGAATCCCTAAAATTATCTCCCCTCTTTTTTTGTTTTTGTTTAATATATTTACTCTTTACCTGAGCTCAGCCTGTCCCAGCTGAGTACAGAGTTGGTCTCCGAATGCGGGGGAGAAGACAAAGGCCTTCATCACCATGTTCAGCTTCCTGCACCCGCTAGCCTCTCAGCTGTTTCTCTCTCTACAGCCAAGTCCACGCCAGAAAACCAGCTACCCGACCAAAGCACTCTATTGAGGGAGGGGATCCACAGATATCACTTCAGGAAAACTTGACTGAGGGAGAGACCATAAATTATCATGACAGGAAAGCAGGGAGAATTCATTTCCTTCATCTTTTTTCGTTCTAAATTTTTTTAAGCACTCCCCAGAAGGGAGATGCACATCCACCATCTGCTGGAGAAGGAGAATACTAGGGGGCTGATTTCACGGTATATATACACCTGCACTGACATCAGCTTTGCTCCATCTCCATCTGCTGGTAGAGGTGCATAACCCACTGGTCATGGATTAACCTGTCTGAATGCTAAGAAACCACATTTAGGTCCCATGGAACATGCAGTTTTTGAACAGGTAGATTCTGATGTGTCAGAGACCTTTTATAAAACAGGATAGAAGTGGATGCATAGAGATGAGCTTGTTATTGATGAAGGAGTGGTATGCTGCAATTGCGTACAGATGGATTCCTACTGAGGAAGTGGCGAGACCTGAATGACACACATGGAGCAAGTATTTCAATAGGTGTGGAGGCTCACAAGAAAGGATCAGAAGCTTTTTGTTGACACCAGATGAAAAATCTTTTCCATTTGAAGGCACAATTATTCTGTTAGAAGGTTTTCTTGAGACTATTAGGATATCCTCGATCTCTGATGGTAATTGAAGATTCGCAATCACTTAACACTCAAAATTCATGCTGTCAGACAGTGCTGAGAGACTGGAATTAGAGTTTTATTGTCTTGAGTTAGGAGAGCAGGGTCCAATCCCAAAGGTATGGGAGGACTGCTGGAAAGTTTGACAATGTATGCATGCAAACTTGCCTGAGCCATGCTGGCGCTAATAGGATTCAGCAGGCTCAATCCCGAAGTTATCAGTGGAAAAGTGTTCATGAGGCTATGGCCCCAGTCGAGAAGAAAAGTGTTCTGTGCGAGTCTGAAGTTGCTTGGAAGAATGAAGCAAAATTGATTTAGTTATGTATTTTGCTGTGATGTGAAGAAATCTATTGAACAGTCTGTTTGCTACTGATTGAGGAAGAGACTATTAATGTGGTCAAAACACCTGCTTAGATTATCTACTATGATGTTTGAGAAGATGGGAGAACACGATGAGAGTGAGCTATATCACTCATATCTCTAATGCATTAATCTGATAGTAGAATTCCTGAGATGATCAAAATCCTTTGGTTCGGAGGGATTCCACATGTTCCCGTGGCCTTTGGTGGAGCTATCCATCATAAGGATGAACTAAGTCACCATACAATCCTTGTTCAGGAGCTTTCTTTAAAGCTATTGGTCATCATGCATACTCTTTTCTTAGTAGTCTAGTTAACCAATCTTTAGAAACAGGACAATTCCCATCCAATTTGAAAAAAACATCCATTCTACCTATTCTAAAATCAAAAACAAAAGGTACAGCTGATTTCAATAATTACAGACCTATCGCCTCTCTCACATCATTAGCTAAACTAATAGAATCTGCAGTCTTACGTCAACTTTCCGATTTTCTATCCGAAAATAACATTCTCCACATTAACCAGCATGGCTTCAGAAAGGGACACTCTACAGAAACACTTCTTCTATCTACCTTTGACACATTATTCCGGGCCTTTGATTCATACACAGATTATATTATAGTATTTTTAGACATCTCAGCAGCATTTGATACGGTTGATCACCAAATTCTCATCTCAGGACTACAAGCAATAGGTATCACTGGAACAGTATTAAGTTGGTTTTCATCCTCTCTTACAGATCGCCCTCAACAAGTTAATATCAATCATCAATTTTCCACTCCCTACACAATTCCCTCTGGCGTTCCCCAAGGATCTTCATTGTCTCCCATACTATTCAATATATATCTTCTTCCACTTTGCCACATCTTATCTTCACTCAATTTACAATTCAAAATTTATGCAGATGACATTCAATTTCTGGTACCCTATAAAACTTCCTGGTCTGACACCCTTTCATTAGTTTCACTCTACCTATCTACCATTAATTCTTGGCTATCTCATAATCGTTTAAAATTAAATCCATCAAAAACTGAATTGGTTCATTTAACATCCATTACAGATTCCTCTATAGGTCCGCCATCCCATTTCACATTCAATGGTTCAACCATCCCAATTAATTGTCACGCCATAAATCTAGGAGTAACCATAAATACAGATTTATCCATGAAACAACAAATTTCCTCCCTAACAAAGAAATCATTCTATAAATTACAGCTTCTGAAACGTCTTCGTCCTCTTCTTTTCTATTGTGATTTCAGGACTGTCCTTCAATCTCTCATTTTCTCTGGTCTAGACTATTGTAATGCTCTCTATCTAGGTCTATCTGATTCATCAATTCATCCGCTACAACTAGTTCAAAATAGTGCTGCTCGCTTATTATCCGGTACCTCCATTCGCAATCATATTACACCCATCCTACATTCTCTTCATTGGCTACCCATAAAGTACAGGATAAAATATAAAGTAATCTCAATCATTCACAGTCTAATTAATAATTCCTCATCCACCTGGCTTTGCACCTTACTCCGTATTTACAAACCCACCCGACACTTAAGATCACTTACTCAAAATCTCTTAGACATTCCATCACCACGACAGGCCAGATTAGACATCACCAGGAAAAGAGCTTTTTCAGTAGCAGGACCATCACTCTGGAACTCACTACCCAACCCTCTTCGCTTAATATCAAATCCTCATCATTTCAAAAAAGCTCTAAAAACATTCCTCTTTCAACAAGCATTTAATACTTCCACTAAGCAACCCCCTGATCATAAATGAAACTTCATCTCCCAAATTTCTCTCATCAGTTACATGTCACTTTAACTTCTCCCTTCCCCTATCTTCCCATCAGTGTTCTTTAAGGATATTACGATTCGTCCCCTCTCGTTCCCCCTTTTTACCCTCCCTGCCCTCCTTGCTCAAGGCACGCTACCTTTATTTTATTTTAATTTTAATTAATAATTTGTTTTTAGCTAGTTATCATCTAGCTATTTAGTCAAATTTATGTATTTAAGTTTATTTTAGTTATATTTTATTTTTATTTTTAACATGTTGTAAACCGTTTTGATAAAATTTTATTTTAAAAAACGGTATATAAATACCTTTAAATAAATAAATAAATAAATAATGTGGAGGTACGTGGAGGGGGGTTCCAGCCAGTAGCACTTGAAGTCATAACCACCAGTGCAATTCTCGTCATCGATGGTGTGACGTGTATTACTTGAGAGAGGGATTGAATGAGCTGATCCCATTAGGACCATAGATTCCACTGTAGATACCACATGTGGAAGTATGTCGGACGGCTGCAGCCACATGTCCTAGTATAACTAGAAGTTTCCTATCCTTGTATTGCGGATTGGAAAGTAATATCTGGATGAGAAAAAGCATGGTGGATTTCCGGTCACTGGACAAGAAAGCCCTCCAACTCAAGGAGTCTAACATCACACCTATGAACTATAAGGTCTGAATGAGTTGCAGATTGCAGTTCTCAAAATTGATGAGGAATCTCAACTCTGCAGGATAATTATGGTTGTGTTTAAAGAGTGGAGAATTGATTCTCAAGAATTTGTTATCGACCAGTCATCTAGATACAGAAACACTTGGATTCCCAGGTGACAAAGGAAGCACTTTATGAAAACTCATGAAGCAGGCCGAACGGAAGGACTTTGTATTGGCAGTGAGACAAATTCATGTAGGTAGCACCAAGGGGATTGCTGGAATTGGAATATGAGTATAGGCGTCCCTGAGATCTGAGGCACATATCCATTTATCTTGTTGAATAAATGGAAGATTTGTACTGAGGGAGTGCATTTTGAATTTCTCTCAAAGAATATGCTTGTTGAGGGGCCTCGAGTCCAGGATAAGATACATTCCCCCTGATTTCTTGTGAATAAGGAAGTATTTGGAGTAGAAACCCTGCTGATGTTGCTAAGCAGGGATGATCTCCACTGCCTATTGGGTGAGAAGCTATTGCACTTCCTGAAGGATTTGTGGTAGCTGTGAAGGATCTGAACGAGAAGTGGAATAGCAAGGAAGAGATGGGAATCAGAAGAAATGTAACTGTACCCATGTTGCACTATGCTGAGAGCCCAAGGGTCCTGAGTAATGTGGCACCAGTCATCGAAAAAATGCTGAATTTGTCCCGCTAATGGAAGAGTAGGGTGTAGATAGATCGATGGAATACAAAATTGGGCTCTAATTTAGTTTGGACCTGCTGGGTAGTTTTTGCTGACAGGCAGGAAAGGAAGTCTAGGTTAGTATACTTCTTGTAGGGATAATAAGGACATTGTGACTAAGCAGGCTGTTCTCGGGCCAGCAATAGAGACTGAACTGCAAAACTTTGATCTCTGATCTGCAAGATCGTTTCTCAGAGTTTCTCTCCATAGAGTTTTGTCTCCTAGGCATGGAAGGTCACTAACTTCTTGTGGACATGCTCTCTGATGGAACTAGCTCACAGCCAAGCCATGCATCTGGTGCCAAAGGAATTGAAGCGGCTCTTGCAGAGAACTGGATGATTCATAAACCGAATGGAAAAAGTGGCATCCCAGAAAAGCTGTGGAAATGTATTTTGGTCCAAAAATAAATAAGGTTTCAGCTTTTGGAGCTAATCATGAATGTATCAGACCATACAGAACAATGGATAACAAAACGGGCGATGAGAATTACAGCCTGGAATGACTTTTTCCGAAGTTTTTGAGTAGTTTATCATCTTTACCCAGTGGGGAATTGCAGTAAACTTTTGACTTTGTTGCCTTTTTCATAATTTACTCCACAATGACCAATTGGTGCAGAAGGTGGACTACCTTGGACTACCGTGGACTACCTGAAACTGGGAGAGTGTTGATTTGAAATTTAAGATCTAGTTTTCTAGATGTTGCAGAACATGAGCTGGGTGTTTCCCATAACTTCACCAGCAGTGCCATGAACTGATAAGGCTGCCAGTTCAGCTGGTGTGTCCAGGATCTTGAGTAGATCAAGTCTGTTCAAGGGTCATTGTCCTTACGCCCTGAATACCCAGGGCTGTCGCAAACTTCTCCACAGAATTTGAAGTAGGTGAGGTCCTCTGGAGAAAAACAGTATTCCAAAGGGTTTGGGAGAGGGCTTGAAGGTATCTCAGGGTATTCATCTTCTGATCCTAGCAGTTCTGGTTCACTGAGCCAGGGCACCAGTAAAGAAGAAGGGGACAATGGGTTCCTCTGTTTGGAGTTCCAGAGGAATGACATGCCTTGTGACCTCCAATGAGTGAATTCTGCTGCAATGAATCTGTTGATGAGCAGCCTCTCAGATGATGAAAACACCTCTAAAGATGAGTTTGGGACTCTGGTCACAGGAACCAATGATATTATGGTGGAGAAGTGAGGCTGGAGAGCTCCATATGTCTCTCTTGCCAGGGAAGTAAAGAATTACCAGCAATTTTCAGGTAAGACTGCTGTGTCCTCTGGAAGGACATCATCTTCCAAAACTAGGATGGGTTCCTGATATTCAATAAGTGGTTTATTTGAAGCGATCCTGATTGGGATCAGATCCTCGTCTGTAAGAAGAACCCTTTCGTTAGTAACCTTAGAGGAGGTAGACTCCAAACCAATAGAAGCGGTAAGGGCAGTCTGACACCTTCTCCAGTCGATCTTGGATGAGATGCAAAAAGCCTGGTTAGAAGACCTCTTGGATCCTAGGATAGAATTGCAGCCTCTGTTGCCAATCTAGATGGGGATCTTGTGGGCTGTATGGTCGAGGACAGACCTGGTACCTCATGGAGGAAGACTTGTGTTGAATGCTTTGTAGCATGAATTTGGTGCACAGCACTCAACACAGAGAAGAAAGCACAGTATCAGAAGAGTCAGTATGCGTTGAATGCATTGGGATGGCTTGCATTGGGTATCAATATCTGGTTCTGTATCGTAGGTTTTGTTAGTGTGCTGTGCATCGAGTGTATCGATGCACCATGGCTAAAGATTTCTGGTACATTGTGCAGAGTACATTGATAGCTTCGGATGCATCAATACCGTCAACTGCATCAATGCATTCCAATGCATTAATGGCTTTGAGAGCACTGATGACTCCAAATGCATTGATTACTTTGCTTGTGTTGGTACTGTTACAGCCTTGGCTGCAGTACAACCGCCTCACCACCAGGGGTCCCTCTAGTGCTGGCTCTCCTGACAGGCCCAGTCCATCTCCCCTGTCCACTCTATGTTCTGGGTGTGCCCTTATAACCCTGCCTGACAGTTGCCTCGGTGCTTCGGCATCGAGCTCACCTGGGCTCCCTGCTCTAGCCTTGCGCGGCCTTCGGGCCTTTCCTTGCCTTGCGCGGCCTTCGGGCCTTTCCTTGCCTTGCGCGGCCTTCGGGCCTTTCCTTGCCTTGCGCGGCCTTCGGGCCTTTCCTTGCCTTGCGCGGCCTTCGGGCCTTCTTCCTTGCTTTCCATACCTGGCCTACGGGCCTTCTGACCTGCCTTGCCCTGCTTACGGTGTGTGGCCTACGGGCCTTCTGTGTGTGTGTGGCCTACGGGCCTTCTGACCTGCCTTGCCCCGCTTACGGTGTGTGGCCTACGGGCCTTCTGTGTGTGTGTGGCCTACGGGCCTTCTGACCTGCCTTGCCCTGTTTATGGTGTGTGGCCTATGGGCCCTCTGTGTGTGTGTGGCCCACGGGCCTTCTGACCTGCCTTGCCCTGCTTACTGTGCCCTGACCCAGCCTGAACCCAGACACTGCTATCTGCCGCCTGCCCTGACCCAGCCTGGACCCAGACACTGCTACTTGCCGCCTGCCCTGACCCAGCCTGGACCCAGACACTGCTACTTGCCGCCTGCCCTGACCCAGCCTGGACCCAGACACTGCTACTTGCCGCCTGCCCTGACCCAGCCTGGACCCAGACACTGCTATCTGCCGCCTGCCCTGACCCAGCCTGGACCCAGACACTGCTATCTGCCGCCTGCCCTGACCCAGCCTGGACCCAGACTCTGTTCTAGCCATTCCGGTCTCTCTCAACCTGGAGCCACCCTTCTGGGTGGTGTTCATGACTCCTGACCGGAGCCCAGTCGTAACAGGTACATTGTGCTTAGACAGTGTAGATGCAAAGCTATGGCGCATTGATACATTGGTGCCTTGAACATTGTGAGCATGGATATATCCATCCACAGCTGCACAATTCTTCTGGTTGTGGTCCAATCCCATACAACGGTAGCAAAGTTCGAGGCCCTCTGTGAGGGACATACATTTTCCACACTGGCAACTTCTAAAACACTCACTGTTGTTTTTTTCTTGTGGCCCGCCATTATGAGGGTATTGAAACCTATCTCAGAATAGGTATCACTTTCTTCCTTTTTTTTAGTAAACTTAAAATTGTTTGAGTGGCTGTCGAAACAACTAGGAGAGGTAGAAGGAAATTTACGAAGAAAAAAATGCAGGTTGAAGAAAAAATTAGAGGAGAAAGAATATGTCAGTGCTTCAGTTCAGACAAAAAATAACAGAGGGGACTCACAAAGCAATTGCTGTGCAGGAACATCTGTACATGCTCAATAGAGCTCAAAGTTTTACAGCTTGGAAAGACAAGTCCATTTGATGTTGTCAGATGATATCACCCACATATAATGGCTAGTTTTCCTGCTTATTGATGAAAAAGTATCATTATAAAACCGTAACAACCACAAACTTCACACTGAATGTAAAGGATCACATCATGAAATTCAGATGGAGAAGCCTATATTCCTGTAGCAATGTCCCTATCTTTCAATTAAACATATTAAAAGCCTACACAAATAAGATCACCTTCAGCTGTTTTCTGAACCTAATGACAGTTGTTTCAGCCTTGAGATTTTATGAAATGCATGACAAGGCAAGGACCAGTCACAGCAAGTGATCAAGAGATTCAGATAATCTGACTTGTTTTATTGAGGGTACATGTAGGATATTACAAAATGAAAATCTTAATGTTTGTGAAGAATGATACATTTTAAAACAGAATAAAAACATGGAGGTGCCAGGCCATTAATGGCCTTAATAACCAACATGACCATTAAAAGTTTAATCCTCATATGAGCAACTAATGCAAATCAAATAGAATCGGCATAATATAATCTCTAACATGAGTACCAGTGACAACATAGGCAATAGCATTTTGAATTATGTGAAGCACCTTCAAAAAATATTAATGGGAGAGCCATAATTGATGAATTACAGCTATCCAATGACGAAATAATTGAAGTATGTATCACATTTAGAAAATTAAAATAATTTTAAAAAGTTTTCAAATGCTGCAACATGTAGAGTTTAAAAAATGTGCATTTCACCGCAGACTTAACCTGAGGTCGTAGTGAAAGAGCAGAATCAAATTGAATGCCCAACTTCCGTGCCTTAAAAGAGACATGCACCACGATGGAGACAATTTTGCTAATAAAATGAGTTCTATTTTCTTTATATTTAATGCTAATCTATTTTCAGTCATCCAACTCATGATGGCTAAAAGACATTTCGCAACTATAGCTAAAGCATCAGCTACAATCATGTAGATTGGGAATTAAAATGAATATCATCAGCATAGATTCTGTAGCTTACTCCTAAATTGGCAACCAGTTGACAAATCGAGAAAATATTGATATTAAGTGTGGGTGATTGTACTGATTCTTGTGGAACTCCTGTATTCAGTGCAAATAAAAATGATACCAACTAATCAAAAACAACTCTTTAGTAAAAGTCATAAAGGAAAGATGTAATCAAGTGCGAGACTGTCACCCAAATTCCTCAAAGAAGAGAGTAAAATAGAAGTTAGATTACAAGTAGTATTGCCAATCATTTCCAAGCAGTGTGTTATGGAAGATTTGCAAGTGGCTAGTATTATGAAAACTAATTAAGGCCATTCAATCCAGAAAACTCTAGAGCACAAAACTATTTTCTATACAACTGGTCTACTATCAATAATTATTAATCTGACATTAATTTAATACATTGCATATTCATTACTTATGAATGTGTCTAGCCTTCAAAGGCTAAAGCTGAACACACTTATTAATAAGGGACAATTAGACTAAATCCTGTTACTTCCTTTTTAAACTTGAAACATTAAGTTAACTTTTGCTTTATTGAGGAATTCTGTTTTTATATTAACTATATATTTTAAATGTTACATCTGAATACATTGAATTTTGTACAGCATTTTAAATGAACTATAAAGGGCACAAATGGAAAATATTTAAGTTACTATATCATCAACCAAACTGCTGCTCTTGAAGCAACCACAAACCACCTAGTGCTAATGAAATCCTGTCATATTCTCTCTCCCTTCTCCCAACCAGAAGCCTGCATAGCTGTCCTCTAGCTGAGGACAGGTAAGATCCCAGAAAACTGGAGATAGACAAAAGTATTACTATCTTTCATAGATGTTTTCAAAATTCAAAAGATTCATTTCAGTTCAAACAAGAGATAAGGGACAATATAAAGCAACAAATTGTTAATAAGAAAAACCAAATAAAAATGTGAAAAGGTCAAAAATACGTCACACAAATTACTACAACTATCCTGTGATAACATCTGAGCAAGATTTGCTTCTCAGGTAAGAGTAAATACAATCAGCTCAAAGATCTCTGTGTGCTATGTATAAGGAGCATTCAAATTTGTGGAAATCAGTGTTAGGAGGACAGTGTGGGGTTAAAGTTCAAAACTGTTATAGCACATCTATGAAGGCTCTTCAACCTAAATTACCTGAACATTTTTACGAGATGAAGTCAAATATTTTAAGCCATTATTTACTTTTAGAAGAGTTGATACCCAAAATTATGTTCTGTTTTTTGCCACTTCCAGACCATATATAATTTATGTGAATCAAATCTTTTCTATTCTGGAAAAGTAGTAAGTCTCTGCATACCTTTCAGAGGATGATGTGCGCGCTTGGGGAAGTGTACATGAAGAACAGCCCATCTGTTTTGCTGGATAAGCTGTAGAAAACAAGAAATTGTGTTAAGTTTGACAACACATCAACTTTCCATAATTGTTTTTGTTTTATAAACACTTCTGTACCTTCACACTCTCACTCCTTCACCCACTCCTTCATCTTGGATGGATGGATCATCTTGGATGATCACCTGGATGACCTGTAGTCATCCAGGTGATCATCCAAGATGATCACCTGGATGACTACAGGTATCTTTGTTACTGAAGTCTATTCAGAGACTGCACCCTTCAGCGGCTGAGTTTGTGTCAACAGGTCTAATAACTGCAGTACCTATCATTTCTCTTAGGGCCAGAATACATCCACTCCTGCAAAGCACAGAGTCTACTAGATCCGCATACTGAAATATACTAACCCAGATTTTCTTCATTATAGTGCTACAAGCAAACTACAGAGCCCAATCAATAATTTTCAAATAGTTTCACACTTACTTGGAACTGAATTTCTGCTTGAGTTTGCAGCTGGTAATCGAGTGCTTTGCTGAGGTGGTCTCATGCTAAATGCACACAGAGACAAAAATCTCTTACTCAAAATCAAGTTTTAGATTTGTTAGCTTATTTGCTGATTCACAGTACTAATGTATTCCTCTCTTTTATCCAGTGAATACTAGAAGTACAGCAGTAAGGGGAAAGGAAAACAGCAGTTGGAGCACTTTCATCTTGATAAACAGGTTTCATATAGGTCAATATTTGGCCAGATGGGGAGCTTGTTAGCTGGAACAAATTATCCAGCTAACTTATACCGGTTATTCAATAGTGCATCCAGGAAGTTAGCAGGATAACTTTAAGACCGCAAAAATTCAGTGTTATTTGGCAAACTTAACTGGATAACAACTCTGCTCCTGAAATGTACAGGATTATCTGACTAAAGTTTATCCATCTAATTACTTAGCAGGATGTCCCATGTGTTCAGCAAGTGGGAGTTTTTAAATTCCATCGTTTGCCTGGCTAAATCCTCAACTTAGCCAAATAAATGAGCTGAATATTGACCCCATAATATCTAGAACAAAGGTAGGAGGTAGAAACCAGGCAAACTACAATAATGGTGAATGATTGCCCTTAGGGTGTGTAATCTTGAGTTTTTGAGTAATTTCAGAATGTCCTCTTATTTACAAATATCAATTTCTTTCAAAGACTTTTTTTTGGTACGCACATAAAAGTTCATCATCATAGTAATCTGTACATAGTCAATTTTTCAAGCAGGTAATGCAGTTGCTGTGTCAGTCCACTTGAATGAGTAGAAATATAGATCACTAAACATAAAATGTATGTAAGGTGATATTTTATTGGACAATCTTAATACATTTCTGAACTAGCTTTCTGAAATTCAGATCAATTTAGGAGCATACGACATTTGAATTTAAAATGGCCAAATACTTCAATAAAAACATAAAGCAAGTTTGATTATCATAAATAGTGTTCTCTGTACACAGCAGGATGAATTAACCATCACATGTGCATGACATCATACAGCAGTACTAAATGGACCTTTCTCTCTAAGCTCGTACAGTTTTTGTTCTACTGGGCATGTGCAAGAATTCCCACATGGGTATAGAGTTATGAACCCCTTCAGAGCTATTTCTACCTAGATAGTTAACTCTCCAGGGAGGCAGGTGGGTATTTAGCATGGCTAATTCATCCTGCTCTCTATGGCAAAAACAGTTTACAGTAAGCAAACTTTCTCCATCGATAAGTAGGGCTGAATTAGCCATGACGTGTGGGAAGACCCTGGCTGAGGGTCGCAATGGAATATTTACTGAAAAAGTAACCCAAAACCCACTGTGGAGAACAAACTACTGGATGAACAAATTATGCAAAACTACTTGTCCGAATCTACTGTCATTTTTTGAAAGATTGACCAGACAGTTAATGGGACACGAAGGTGTGTACTGACGACCACGCTGCAACTTTGAAGATGTCTTCGAGAAGAATGGTTTACAGATGAGCCACTGATGCAGCCATTGCTCTAAATTGATGAGCTTTGATGGTGTCTGTAACTTATAAGCCTGCTAGCACACATCAGTGCATGATACAGTGTGCCAGCCAGATGGACAACGTTGGGCGGATTTTAAATGCCCTGCTCGCGTAAATCCGGCGCGCGCAGAGCCCTGAGATGCGCACAAGTCCTGGGTTTTTTTAAAGGGGGCGTGTCGGGGGCGGGGCCAAATGATGTGGCATTTCAGGGGCGGGACCGGGGGCGTGGCGCCGGCCCGGGGGCGTGGTCGAGGCCTCCGGACCAGCCCCCGGGTCGGATGACGGCGCGCCAGCAGTCCGCTGGCGCGCCTAGATTTACGTCTGCTTCTAGCAGGCGTAAATCGAGGGACAAAGGTAAGAGGGGGGTTTAGATAGGGCCGGGGGGGGGGTTGGGTAGGGAAAGGGAGGGGAAGGTGAGGGGAGGGCGAAAGAAAGTTCCCTCCGAGGCCGCTCCGATTTTGGAGCGGCCTCAGAGGGAACGGAGGCAGGCTGCGTGGCTCGGCGCGCGCAGGCTGCCCAAAATCGGCAGCCTTGCGCACACCGATTCATGATTTTATAAGATATGCGCGTATCTTATAAAATCCAGCGTACTTTTGTTTGCGCCTGCTGCGCGAAAAAAAGTATGCGATTGCGCTCTTTTTTAAAATCTACCCCCGTATGTTTTGCACCTACTATGCTCAGTCTGTTAAGATCGTAAGAAACAAATAGTTGCAAAGCCTGAGGATACGTGGCAGAGTTATTTTTCTGTAATAAGCCAAGACCCTTTTGCATTCTAAATGTGAAAGGCTTTCTCATCCTCATGTGTGGGTGGCCTCAGGAAAAACATAGGTAACATGATGGTTTGATTAGTATGAAAAGTTGATACTAACTTTGGTAGAAACTTTGGGTTGGTGTGAAGCACCACTCTATTGAAGAATTGCATATAAGGAGGATATTGAACCAAGGACTGAAGTGCAATGACTCTTCTAGCTGATGTGACTTATATAAGAATTATTACTGTTCATGTTAGAAACTTGAGTGAAGCCAATTCCAATTGCTCAAATGGCGATTTCATCAGTTGAGCCAGGTGGTTTCACAACTGCAATGTTTAATAACCCATAAGCCTTTCATGAACTTGGAAACTAAGGGATAAGTAGAGATTGGCTTACTCTCGATTTGAGCATGTAAGTTGCTACGGCACTGAGATGTACTCTTACTGATGAGGTACTATGAGCTGAAGCAGAGAGAGCAAATAGCTCAGTAATTCTTTGGGTCTGCACATGAACAGATCCATTCTGCGTTGACACCATTTCCATTTAAAACCGTAGGCTCCTAGTTCATGGTTTCCCGGCAGACCCTATTACGTCAAACTCCTTGGGTAAGGACAATTTGGTGATACCTGAGTGCTCAACATCTGTTCCATCCCAAACCTTCCCTCCATTGTTGAAGGAGGGTAGGTTTGGGATGGAACAGACCTCCCTCTTCTTGAATTCACAATGATGCTTCTGACCTGAGAGGGATTGGAGGACTGCTGGACAGCTGTACCAATTATGCAAACCAAAATTGTTTGGGCCACACTGGATCTAGGTGGTTCAGATGGGCCTGGTCTTTGAGCACTTTTTGTACTATTCTAGCTATCGGTGAATTGGTGGAAAATCATACATGATATCTGCATTGAAGTCGAGTAGAAAAGCATCCTAAGTGGATCTGAGTTTGCTGGGAAGAATGGAGCACAATGTTTCCAGTTCTCTGTATTGTTCTAACACAAAGACGTCAATTGCTGCAAGACCCCACAGGCTGAACAATCTATCAGCTGTTGATTGCTGCAGATTCCATTTGTCTGGATGAAAAACACTGCTGAGGTGATCTACTAAAATATTGGAGATCCCTGGAAGGTAGATCACTTGTAGGACAGCTTCATATTTGCATGCCCATTCCCATATATTTATTGCCTCTAGGCAGAGAATCCATGGATACTTGATTGTTGGTTTAAATGAGAATACTCTTCCCTTGGAGGAGGTAAATGAAAGTTGCTAGAGTATCTGATCACTCTCAGTTCTAGGAGGTTGATCTGAAATTGTCTTTCTATGAATCACAGAGTTAAAAAAGGGCCCTATATGGGCCTCCCAACTCTTTGTGGAGGCATCCATCACCAATGTAGTTTGGTGAACCTCCTGAAGGTTCTAGGGGGTCTAGCCACCAATGCAGTACCCATTTCTTTTCTTATGAAATCCCCATTTTGGTTGTCAGGTGTTGAGTTGGCTGGTCCCATTGAGAATGGAGGCTCCACTAAAGGACCCATATGTGAAACACAGAAACATAGAAGTGACGGCAGAAGAAGACCAAACGGCCCATCCAGTCTGCCCAGCAAGCTTTCACACCTGTTTGTTTTCATACTTATCTGTTACTCTGACCGCTGAGGTCAGGGCTCTTATTGGTAACTTTTTGGTTCCAATTCCCTTCCATCCCCACCATCGATGCAGACAGCAGTGCTGGAGCTGCATCTAAGTGACGTATCTAGCTAATTGGTTTGGGGTAGTAACCGCTGTAATAAGCACGCTACTCCCACTTTGGTTTACCCTGCTTGTATAATTCAGTCTTTGTTGGCTGTCTGAATATAAATCCTCTTTACTTCATTCCCCCCTGTCGTTGAAGCAGTGAGCTGCGCTGGATATGTATTCCAAGTGAAGTATCAGGCTTAATTGATTCGGGGTGGTAACCGCCATAACAAGCAAGCTACACTCATGCTTATTTGTTTACCCAGACTATGTAATTCATTCCTTGTTGGTTGATGCTGAATATAAATCATCTTTTCTTCATTCTCCCTGCCGTTGAAGCAGAGAGCTATGCTGGATGTGCATTGAAAGTGTCATCACGGAGCGGGATGAAAGTGTCATCACGGAGCGGGATGCCAGTGGCCAGTAGTTAGTGTTCCACCTTCACGGAGCGGAAGGATGGAGGGCTGCTATCTCCAAAAAAAAAATAAATAAAATAAAATAAAAAAAACAAACAAAACAATAAAAACAGGGGTGGGTAAGAGTATGGGGCAAGGGTGTGGCCTGCTTGTTACAGCGGTTGCTACCCTTAATTGAGCTGGATGTCACTTGGATGCAGATACGGCGCTGCTCTCTAAATTGGTGGTGGGGTGGAGGGGAATTAGGGCTGGAGGGTACTGGAAGCCAATAGTAACAGGTGGGAGAGAGAAAAAGGGGAAAAAAATGGATAAAGTGCGTAGCTTGCTGGGCAGACTAGATGGGCCGTTTGGTCTTCTTCTGCCGTCATTTCTATGTTTCTATGTATCAGGCTTATTTGGTTTGGGGTAGTAACTGCCGTAACAAGCAAGCTACTCCCTTGCTTTTTTGTGGATGCAAATCCTTTTTTCCACATTTCCTCTTGCCGTTGAAGAATAGAGCAATGTTGGAGTCGCATTAACTGTGTGTATGTTTATTGAATAAGGATATTAATCTCCAGGTAGTAGCCGTCATTCCCGCAAGCAAGCCACCCCCGTGCCTCTTCTCTTCATTCACATCCTCTAGACTTTATGGATCCACAGTGTTTATCCCACGCCCCTTTGAAATCCTTCACAGTTTTGGTCTTCACCACTTCCTCCGTAAGGGCGTTCCAGGCATCCACCACCCTCTCCGTGAAGAAATACTTCCTGACATTGGTTCTGAGTCTTCCTCCCTGGAGTTTTAAATCGTGACCCTTGGTTCTGCTGATTTTTTTGCAACGGAAAAGGTTTGTCGTTGTCTTTGGATCATTAAAACCTTTCAAGTATCTGAAAGTTTGAACCATATCACCCCTGCTCCTCCTTTCCTCCAGGGTGTACATATTTAGATTCTTCAATCTCTCCTCATAAGTCATTCGATGAAGATCCTCCACCATTTTGGTCGCCCTTCTCTGGACCGCCTCCATCCTGTCTCTGTCCCTTCGGAGATACGGTCTCCAGAACTGAACACAGTACTCCAGGTGAGGCCTCACCAAGGACCTGTATAAGGGGATTATCACTTCCCTTTTCTTACTCGATATTCCTCTCTCTATGCAGCCCAGCATTCTTCTGGCTTTAGCTATCGCCTTGTCACATTGTTTCGCCGACTTCAGATCATTAGAGACTATCACCCCAAGGTCTCTCTCCTGCTCCGTACATATCAGCCCTTCTCCTCCCATCGAATACAGTTCTTTTGGATTTCCACACCCCATATGCATGACTCTGCACTTCTTGGCATTGAATCTTAGCTGCCATAACTTCGACCACTCTTCCAGCTTCCTTAAATCCCATCTCATTCTCTCCACTCCTTCCGGCGTGACCACTCTGTTGCAGATCTTAGTGTCATCTGCAAAAAGACAAACCTTACCTTCTATCCCATCCGCAATGTCGCTCAAAAAGATATTGAACAGGACCAGTCCTAACACCGATCCCTGCAGCACTCCGCTTAACACCGCTCTCTCTTCAGAATACGTTCCATTTACCATCACACATTGTTTTCTGTCCGTCAACCAGTTTGCAATTCAGGCCACCACCTCGGCACTCACTCCTAAGCTTCTCATTTTATTCACCAGTCTCCTGTGCGGGACGGGTTAGTGAAACCACATGAATCACAGCCGCAACATGTATTAGAATGACTAGTACTTTCCAGCCATTCACTTATTCATGTTCAACAGTCTGTATACAAGGGACCTGAGATTGTTTACCTGGTCTGATGGAAGGAGATCGCCCCCTACAGATAATCTATGCATGCTCCAAATAATGTGATTTTTCTGGAAGGGAATTAGTCTCGATTTCTTGAAATTCATCAGAAACCCTAAGAAGTTGAATTGACTTTCTGTGAATTTTCTGTTATAAAGCAGACATTCAATTAAGGGAAGATTCAGATGCCCTGACACCAAGGATGCACTGCAGAAGATCCTTGGTGCTGCTGATAGTCTGAAGGGAAGTACTCTTTATTGATAATTAGAAAGGTCTACTATAAAATGCCGGCAATGCCAGTGGGAGGAATGGATGGGAATATAAGCATAAACATCCTTTTGATCCAAAGCACACATCCACTCACACCTCTGGATGAAAGGGAGAATTATATGGAGAAAGGATCTCAAGTCCCCAGATTTTTTGGGAAAAAGGAACTAGCAGAAATAGAACCCTTGGCCATGGTAATGGGAAAGAACAGATTCTATTAGCTGCTGTTTGAACATCAACTCCACCCTCCAGATGGACTTGCATCGAATGAGACTGAAGGCTCATTTGGATTGAAGGCTGAGCAATGAAAAAGCATGGAAAGCTGGAAGAAACACAAGCGGTATCCAGACGCCACAATTTTGAGAACCCAGCAATCTCTGATGATCTTGCATCACTCTTCCAGGTAGTTTTGGAGAGGAAGGTTTCTGGGTTTGAAAGGTGGTCAAAAACTTGGTCCAAGCATGGGCTGGAACTGTTGCGTTGCTTTTGGTTGACAGAACTCTCATTACCTAGCACGAGTTGGAAGTTGTTGCTGCTGCAGAAACAGAGGTAAAATCCAGTAACATTGAAATTGCTGAAAGGGGCATCTCTGGAAATAGGATCTTTAAAAAGAATAGTAAGTGCTCCTTGCTGAAGACTGTTCCAATCCCTTGGAAAGGGACTGGACCACCACGTTGTTCCTTTATATGAATTAGAATTTCACTAAGCTTTTCTCTGAAAAACTGATCATCCAGACAGGGACCATTCGCCAATTTGTCATGGACATCATCACCCTTAACCAAGTCATGTGGTGTGCTCCAACTGAGGCCGATGCGGAGCATGGCGTGGTTTTGAACACTTTGTAAATGGATCAAATAAGATGGCATATATACTTTTCAGCATCCAAGAGTAGCTGAGGGTATGGGGATCCACCTTCATTGGGCGGAAGGAAAAGCTTTAGTCTTTGTATGCAATTGTATAAGACCTGAACCATGCAGAACTGGTGAGCAGACATTTGTGCATTAAGTACGGAGCTTTGGAATAACTTTTACTGAAATTGTCCAGTAACCCAGGGACCCTTCCCTAGTGTAGTATTACAGTATATTCTTGTTTTCTTTGCTCTTTTAAAAGCTGATTTTATTATAGCTGATTGATATGGTAGTTGTGTTATTCCAAATCCCAGGGACTTCTGCTCTCTATATTTTGGGGTCTAATTTCATTGAAACTGGGCAGAGAAAATAGAGTTGTCCCACATTGTTGTATGTTTATTATACTAGTGATGCTTTTATGTTTTCCACTCAGGATGATTATTTATTGAAATGGATGGCCTCCAAGAAATTTTAAATAAATAATTCATTTGTGATTCTTGCAGGATATCATGGATTGAATTAGCTGTTGGCTCCACAAGTGTTTATAAAATCTGGAGGAGGTCAAAGTCCTTTGCACGAGGACTTTGTCCTTATATACATTAATTCTGAGAGCTTTCTCAAACTTGTCCAGTAATCTGGAGCATGAGAAGTGTTCTGGTGGAGACGAATGTTCCCCGGACTTTGCTCCTATCAAGTGACATGGGCAAGGTCAGGTCGGTGCCATTTTGAAAGAGGGTGTCAACCAGGTCGGATGCTATGGGGGTGCAGGGAGGGGGTCAGGAGGTGGAAGCTGCCTGGGGTTCCCTGAAACCCTTATTTTGGACTATATCTTTAGAGGGGAGAGGATGTACACTATATCCCAAGGAGTGGAGATATCTATTGGGGGTGGAGATTCCTGAACCCCCAATTACTGTTATTTAAAACTTTGGTGGGGGGGGGGGGCACCATCTCGCATGAATTTTACACAGTTTTGTTTTTTTCAGGGAAGAGTTGAGGCGGCCCTGAGTTGAGCCAGGTGTCAGCCCTGACCGCTGCTCAAACTTTTCTTTCACTGTGGTTTATTTATTTATTTATTTTTAAGTTCTGGGCACTTTAAATGTGGCATGGGAGCCTCAGAACCCGCATCACATTTACTGCTTTTTGTGAGATGTTTTTATTTTATAATAACTGATCAGTTTCTCGATTGGCTGCAATATTAACATCACATTGCCTATTAATGACCTTATTTGCATGCATTTGATTTATTCATGCATGCAAATCACATGCAAAGAAGGTCATTGTAATAAGGGACGCAACCTGGGCAGGGCAATGTATAATATTGTGTGTATCACACGACATACATTATTTAATGCATGTTAGAGGATTACCATGTCTTGATGCATCATTCAGTTAGCCCCATGACGAGCTCTGCCCTACCCCAAGTTACCCAGATAAATCCTGCAAATTATCTGGCTAAATCCAAACTTAAGATAAGGAAGATTCAACAAAAAACATTAGACTGTCCACTTTTCAAAGCGAAAGCAAGATAGCTTTATTCAAAAAGTCGAATAAAGCTTCAAAATGAGATAGAACTAATGAATAGCAGTTGCTAGATGTCAAAAAAGAGAGTCCTAACCCTGATGAGTCGTATTTCACTAATATGCTATTACAAGGGAGGCAACCATAATGCAAAATCTCATCAGTTAACTCATAGAATCAAAAGGCAGGCTAAGATATCTACCTGCCGAAAATAATATGGTAGAAGTCCTGCCCCTCAGCCCAGGAACTGTTCTTTTCCTGGGGTATATGTCTGAATTAAAAGACACCTTACTGGAGGTGTTGCATCTTGGGAGGAAGAAGGTTCTTGCAGCAATGCAGGGTGAGATAATTTTCAATGGGTTAAGTTGGTTAGCATGTGAACAATTTTAAATCAAGCCTGAGGAAACCAGACCCTGATTAGTGGGGGTACACATGGACCACTTCCTGGGAATACAAATATATATATATATATATATATATATATATATATATATATATATATATATATACATACACACACACACACACACATACATACACATTCTGGGAATGTTCGCTGCCCTCTCTCTCTCCTTTTTCCCTTTGCCCCTCTCATGGCTGGTAGTTTGGAAATTTTTCTTTCTGGTGGAAGTCCCCCTTTTTTCCACCCAGGCTGTGATGGTGAAACCCCAGTCAAGTAATAGTGTCTAGGTCAATAAGGCCGCATCAGAGATGGAGCCGAGGGACAAGGCATCTGCGTCAGCTGCAGAGTAACTGGATGTTCGGACCCTACAGTGGCCGTCAGTGTTGAGCCTGCACTAGCAGCAATTGTGCCTGCAGGTGACAGTGGTTGCAAAGTGAGTTCATCCTTGGCTCGAGGCAAGGAGTGGGCATTCCGGGTCCCCATCACCTTCCTTCTTTTGATGGGTGGGAGGATCACAATGGCTTGAAGTGTGTGTGGGTGGAGGGGATGAGTACCTCCAGGGTAGTGGTGGGCCAGGGGGTTTGCGCCAGGCGGGTTTGCACAACCGCACTGTCCCCAGCAGCAGGTCTTGACTTGGGACTGCTCGGGGCTGAGGCTGGTGTCTCAGGGGTTGTGCCATCGGGGAACAACAATGCTTCCGGCGTGCACAGTAAGAAAGGTAAAGGAGGCTTAAAGGGAAAAGGTAAAGCCAATAAGGTGGTGATGGCTATGGCTCATACCCATGTTTTGGCTGGTTCATTTTCTGTTGCAGGGCAGGCAAATCTGGAGGGAGACCCCCAGTGTCTGGGGTCAACTAGAAGTTGTCGGATCTCAATTTGCAGCTGTATGTGAGGTACAGCTGCATTGGAATGGACCAGAGGATTTCTGGTAAGATTAGGGTGCTGGTAAGTGGTCAGCGAAGGGGTGGTCCCCCTCTTTTTCCTGGAGGGCAATGTGGGGGATTTTGTGGTGCCCTAGGTTAGTTTGGTCGGGGGGGGGAATCTATGGCCCCAATCCCAGTTGGGCAGGATATGGGATGCCTAGTGGCATGGGCTCGGTCCCCTTGAGCAGGGGTAGTCATTTTCTTGGAGGAAAGGTAGCTCAAGTGGGCATGGAGGGTAGGGGCATTCCTGTCATTGTGGATCCAGCAGGATGGCTCCCTAGGGGAAGGGGACCAGTTTGTGGGGTAGGAGGAGCACAAGAAGGATTTTCTCTTTCAGGAACTCCTCTTTCACTGCTTCAACAGACGCCTTGCAGTGAGAGGTTAAGCACGAGAATGCTGAGTCCAGGGATGTTTCAGGTGGCTCCATTGGTGGGACCTTGGCTTCTGACCCTCCTGTTCCAGTTCCTGTCCACTTTTGCCTGCGGGTGAGTTGGGTGCCAAGGAGGTCTGTGTGTGTGTGGTGGGGGGGGGGGGGGGCAGCAAGAAAAAAAGGAGGAGGCAGCGATATTCTTCCTCTTCACCTTCATCTTTTGCTTTCTCTTAATCTTCTGCATTGGAGTTGGTTAGGTCTGTTCTGGGTGGGTGGGAGCTCGATGGGCCTGAAGCAGGATATGAGACAACCCGCCTTGGCTATATCTTCTTGTGATCTGGAAATATCCTTATATAGATGTAAGCATCATTTAAATCCTGGGAACATAGCCAGTCTTCTTTTTCCAGAAGAGAGATTAAGGTGCTAGGGAACCCACATTGAACTTTTCCATAACTAGAAACTTATTCAAGGCCCTTAGTTCCAGGATGAGACAAAATCCTCCTGTTTTCTTAGGGACTAGGAAATACTGGGAATAAAATTCCTGCCCTTTTTCCTGTGATGGAACAAATTTGGCCTCCAAGAGGGAGGCAGACTTCCTTTAAAAGTAGTTCCTGATGCTGAGAGATAGACCATGAGCCTCTCTATTGGCAATCTGGAGAGAGTTCCAATAGATGAAATCTATATCTATTCCAATTTATACCAACAACCCAACTGTCTGAAGTCATACTGGATCAATTGTTCACATAAAACGTAAGCCTTTCTCCCAGAGGTAAATTCTCTGGATAGGATACTGGAATGCTAGCTATATTTACCTGGTTCCAATTAAAACCAGGAAGCTACTTATGGCTTAGGAATCCTCTGCTGTCTGGGTCAAAAGCAAGGCCTCTGTTGCTGAAAGGCGCAAGAAGGCTGGAATATAATAACTCCTCTGAGAATAGAAGTGTTTCTTCAGCACCTCATTAGAATACCTCTGGGTTGATGAGGAGGGCAGTTCAGAAGAGGCTACAGAGAGGCTGTGAAGTATAGTACAGTGATCTTTTATCTGATCCACCACTTCCTAACTTTATCTCCAAAGAGATTTCCTCCACTGCAGGGCACATCAACAAGCCTATCCTGCACAGCTTTACAGAAGTATGAAGCTTGTAGCCATGGAAGTCTGTATGTTCCAATCCCAATGGCAAAGGCTTTCGATGATGTTTCAAAAACATCATAGGTTGATTTGAACAGATATATTCCACACTCTTGACCCCTTGTCTATTAGTGAATCTAGTTCGTCCCACTTCTCCTGAGAGAAATAACTTGACCGAATCCTCATCTTCTGCAGAATATTTTGCATGTACTGGTCCACAAAGAGCTAGTACAACGTTATGTGATAAGAGCACATAACATTCTAGTAAACCTTCCTCCCATCAAGATCAATGACTCACACACAAAGCATATTCTCATCCTCTTGACCTTCATGAGAGTGAATTCTACTACAACAGACTGATAAGAGTTGATATTTCTCAAATCCAGAAGCCTTTTGGACATGGCTTGAGTCCACCTGCCTACTGATTGCAGATACAGATAGAAGGGTCTCCCACATTTGTATTTGTACCTCCTTAAGTATGTTGTGGATAGAAACTGCTACAACATTCATAAGGCCATTGAGGAATTGGAAAAAGTCCAACCTTTGTGCCCTGGTTTCAACTTCCTTTCCAATGCAAATGGAATTGTCACTGTTATTTCCTGAACAAATTTGAAGAAGAGATCTTTTGGAGGAGACATTCTCCTCTCCTGAACAGGAGAGGTGTCTGAGGAGAGACTTGTATAATCCTCCTGTTCAGACTCAATCAATCTGTGTGGAAGGAATAGCAGCAGATACATCTACAGGTCTCTTCATCAATGACAAGCCACTAGGTACCACTAGAATCTCCAGAATTGGATAAAGCTTAGCCTACATCAATAGCAATGAGGCCAACACATCAGTGTTTGCCAGGCTTTGGTTCACTGCCACCTGGATCCTTCTATTCAACTCCTCCTTAAAAGCTGCCAATGCCAAAACTGCATGGGAATCAGGAAGAGTCATTTTTTTTTATGTTTTCTGGGGCACATTGATGGCTATACCACAAGCCCTTGGAGACTGTCATGTACCCAACTGTGTCTAATAACTAAGCAACCCTCTCAGTGGAGTTGCTTAGGAGGGCATATGGCCACATCCAATGTCTCCTTGCTGAAATTGTACATTAACAGAGATCAATTTTAATGTTTCTCTGCCTTTGCTCAATGTATTGTTGCCGAATTCCCCAATGCTGGTATCGAAATCCCTTGCTTTCATGAGTAGGAGGAGCTAAACCATGGTCTGTCCTCCTTGGTACTTACTGGCGCTCCACTTGGATGAAGAGTGATGCTTTCTCGAAACTGATGTACCATTAACATCCAAAGCAGCTCTGGGGCTTTTCGATATCGATGCCAATGGGTCATTCTTACTCATCCCAAAAAGCATCTATATGAGCTCTGAACAAATTTGATGGCCTCTGGGAGTTATCTTTCGGCAACTAGAGACATCTCGTCTGTCCCCTCAGCAAACTTCAAAGACATCATGTGGAGTCATGATCAACATCATGCAGTTTCTCTGAGGGCACTTGCTGAAGCCATTGGTCGCCAGCTCCTTCTGGGACATTGGCCAAAAATAGTTATTAATGGCAATAAAAAATAAAAAGGCTGACTTATTCTGATCCAGTAAGGAATAGAAATAGAAGCTGCTGTAACGAGCATTTCTGAGAATAGTTAATTATGGTTTTTCCTATATACTTCCTTAAAAGATTTCAAATCTCCTCCTCATAAGTATTCTGCTAGGTGTGGGATCTGGGGCTGGTGATCTGCCGGAGGGCAGCATTGAGGGGCACCTGGACTCAATGCTGTACCTCCTGGTGCAGATCACCAGCTGCCTGGACACCCTGGAGGGAATGGCAGTGCAGGCGGTGACGATCCTGCACGACCTGCGTCTTGGCCAACGGGAGATGATTGAGCTCCTGCGAGCAATCGCAGGAGCTCACTCCCTGCTGGTCTTGGCACGGGCTCCTACAGGACCGGCACTGCCTGAGGACTGTCAATGACGATGCTCCTCCTCCTCCCCCATGGCATGCTCCGTCCCCTCTTTTCCCAACGCCCACCCCCAATGCGCAACCTATGTATATATATTTTTTTGTAAATAGTGAAATCTTATTTTTAAAATACATTTGTATGTTTTGGAATTGAAAAAGTTGGTTCGTTTCCTTTCCACAATTGATTGCATGCGTCTTATTTGTTGGTACTGCGGCCATAATCAAGAACAGAATGACTGCCAAGGATGAGGAAAACATGCAGAGAATACTGGCGGAAAAGAAAGGGATAAGTAACCTGAACAGGAGCACATGGAATACAAAGGGGAATTGAGCTGAAACAGAAGAGGAGAACATAGTATACAAGAAAAGAACATAGAATACAAGAGAATCTACAGAACACAAGAAGATCACATGGAATACAGAGGGAAACTCTACCAAAATAGAAGAGGAGCACATGGAATACCATGGCACTATGGATCGGACTGGCAGAGGTCGGGTACATACATACACCTGTGCATGAAACAGGCATTGTTAGAGCAGGGGTCAGGCACAGCTGGATATGACATAGGAGTTCGAGCAGGGGTCGGCTACATACATACACCTGTGCATGGAACAGGGACTGTTACAGCAGGGGTCAGGCACAGCTGGATATGACATAGGGGTAAAGTGACTTGCCCAAGGTCACAAGAGCAAGGTCACAAGAGCAAAACTGCTACACTGGGATAGACCACAGTTTTATCCAGCTTGGCATCCCATCTCTAGCTGTTGAAAGTAGTAGGTGTCTAGGGAAAGTATAGAACAAGGCATACATAGAGTGACCCATCCACAACATACTCTCCAAATTTCCAGTGATCATGGTTGACAGGTGCACTAAACATGGATAAATATCCCTCACTGTTGTACTAGACTGATCTCAGCTCATTGCTGCCTGCAATACTGAGTTAGCATGATTTAAAATACAAAATATAAATCAATATTTTAGCAAATTCTTTACAGCCTTGTGTATTTTAGGTAACATTTTGGCACTTGGGTTTGTACATTTCAAATGAGCATGTATTGCAGAGGAAACAGCCGTGGAAACAGCAGAAGAAAATTTGCATTGGACCAGGCTGGATGCAAAAGTATTCTGACCCCCTGAACAATGTACATCTAAGTAGTGGGCAACAAAGTCATGCTGAGGTGCACTAACACGAAATTGTCAATTTTTTCTTCGTTTCGGGGTGCTCCCAAAACACAATGAAATAGACAATTTGCCATTGTCTGTACGCCTTAAGCATGAAAGAGTCATTTTTGTTCAAACTCTACCCTCAACCCTCCCCGCCATCGTTCCAAACAAGAGAGCCCTGACATCCGGTCTCTGCCCATGCACACTGAGTTGCATGAACGTCAATTTGGGACGGGCGCTCAAGGCACCGAAAGTGTATGAACGAACGCCGTGACGTCATGCACGCCCATTCATGCGCCTTTGCTGGCTTGAGCGCCCAAATTGCACTACGGGCGTGCATTCATCCATCTTTGCCGGTGGGGGCCGCTTTCGCCGCCGGCTGCCCCCGGGAGGCAGGGGAGCCGCGGTGCGTGTCTCCGGAGGAGGGCAGAGAGGACTGTAAGAAAAATTAAGTTAACATTTGTTACACTTTATTCCCAATATTTTAATAGCATGTCGAGTCGCTTTTCGCCCTGCGCCTTGCTTCGGGAGGAGGGGAGAGAAGACTGGGGCTGCCCCGGAGACCAGCACCCATGGACGCGGCCAGGGCAGGGGAGTGGGGGCTGGGGGATGGGATTAGTCGTGATCTGAAGAGTGGCTTTCCCGGTGCGTTGGATTTTAGGTTTTTAAGTTTTCTTTTGCTTAAAGTTGGGATCCACTTCCTGGTACCTGTCATTTGAAATGACAGGTACCAGCGCACCCAGGATACTGTATAGCGCCTATACAGTAAAATGGATTGCGCTTCATGGACGCGGCTTGCATTTGCATGCCATTTAAATACAGTATCGAGCGGTATGTGATCCGAACTGTGCGTGCGGCAAACGCGGGTGCACCCGGCACTAACGCACCTCTTTCTACCGCACCTTACTGTATCGGCCCGTTAGTGATATTGATTTTGGTTAAATTTATTTTATTTATTTATTTGTTTAAATCTTTTCTATACCGTCGTTAAGAAGGATCCGTCACGACGGTTTACAATAGGGCACATAAAATAAGGATGCTGAGATATATTAATTTACACAAGTGCCATAATGATTCGGTACATTGTTTTCTCAATGATATATTTGGTTTGTGATACAATACTGTCCAGGAAATATCAGTTTAAAAACAAATCTAACTTTATAAGTGACAACTTCTCTTCTAGTGAAGAACGAGAAGGTAGAGTAAAAACAGATAGAAATATAGCTACACACCTTAATTGTTCATACCTCCCCCTTCGCCTGCCTCACTGTTTCCCCTTCTCTGTTTGGTAGGCTTGCTTGAATAGCCAAGTTTTTAAGCCTTTTCTGAAGGTTTTGTTGTCTTTTTGCAACCTTAACTCAAGTGGCATGGTGTTCCACAGTGTGGGTCCTGCCAAGGATAGTGCTCTCTCTCTCACTTGAGTTAGTCTTGCTGTCTTAATTGATGGGATCGTAAGGAGTGCTTTATTCGCTGATCTTAGGTTTCTGTTTGGTACGTGTACACGAAGGGCTGTGTTAAGCCAATCTGCTTTTTCGTTATGTATTAATTTATGTAAGATGCAAAGTGTTTTGTATTGTATTCTCTGCTCAACAGGTAACCAGTGTAACTTGGCTAGGGTTTCGGTGATGTGGTCTCTTTTACTTTTTACAGTCAAAATTCTTGCAACAGTGTTTTGTAAAATTTGTAGTGGTCTGAGTGAGGTGTATGGTAAGCCTAGTAGTAGCGCATTACAGTAGTCAGTGCTTGCAAAAATCAATGCTTGTAGGACTGAACGAAAGTTTTTTGACGTTAGAAGTGGTTTGAGTGTTCTGAGTACCATAAGTTTAGCGTATCCTTCTCTAACATTTAAGGATATATGCTGTTTTAAGTTTAATTCGGTGTCAATTATAACTCCTAGGTTCCGTACTTTCTCCGCTAGTTCAATCTTTTGGTTCATATAAAGGTTCATATAATTTGATTTTATGTTTCTATTATAAAATTAATTTAGAATAATGGCTCACTTCCTCAAATTATTAAATCAATATTAGACAAAAAAAATTTTTTGTTCCTTTGAGGATAATTGCTAAGAAACAAACAACTATATTATTATGATTCAACGAACAAACTCACTGGAAATGGTATCAGATTGAGGTGCTCCCAGTCTCATGGGCTCTTGCCCTTACAGGGCTACAACCCTTCTCATGTTTTAGCACTGTTGAATCACATCATTTACCATTCCCACGTGAGAATTTTACTTTTTTTTCTTTTTTTCTGTGAAAAATTCAACCACTCTCACCCAATAAAAATTATTCCATTAAAAATTCACACCCAACTGTTACGTGAAATCCTATACTAAATCACTTATCTCTTTGCTTGTGCTTTTACTGCTTATTTCCCAATTCGCTTTTTGCGCTCGCTTGCTTGCTGTCAGCTGTCTTCCCGCCCGACATTGGCAATGTTTCGGCGCAACAATTGCGCCTGCTTCAGGGGCTTACAACTAAATACCTGTAAAAACAAATTTTACTATTTTACCAAATTTATCCTGTGTTTCTTCCTATTATTAGACAGTACATTCAATGGTACTCACTGTTCAGCTCAGCGCTACCTCTCCCGATACTTCACAACATTCAAATATGGCGCCTAAACGCTTTCACTGTTTCACTAATGGAAGTGGGGTTTTTTTATATTCTGTCATAGATGGTAAAAGCACCTATCAGCTTAGTTTTACAAATACACCGACCAATCAACCTCCTTGTTGAGTCCTGCTGGGGCTACTGTGTTCAATTTAAAGATCCACCTCTGCTCGTGCTGTAGTAAGCATAGATTTAAATCACCTCCTCTCTCATCCTGTTCCATTACCTCCAACACCGTACATTTTAAACTGTAGAAATTATGAGATTGTTCAAAACAATGTTGTACCAATGGGGCTTCTAATTTGTTACGTTTTAATGCCCTTTTATGCTCTATCAAGCGAGTTTTTAACAGCCTTGTTGTTTTGCCTATATATAATAGACCACAAGGGCACCATATGGCATAAACTACATTGCTGGGATTACAAGAAGATTTTGCTATGGGTTTAAATCTACTAAGTTTCTCTAGGGGTATACTGATATTTGAATGAGCTAATGGGCACATCGTACAAGACCCACACAAGGAGTGTCCCTCCTGTTCTACTTCTTTTCTGGGAGACATCTTAAAATGTGATCTTACCACTCGATCTTTTATATTTAATCCTCGTTGAAAAGCTATTAATGGTTGTGATTCAAAAACTGAATGCACTTGCAGGACATTCCAGTGGCGTCTGATACTGCGTGCCACCTCATTCGCCCCTAAAGAATATGGCAAAACACACGTAAAACGCTGTGAAATTGTTTTTTGTTGAGGTTTTAATAGATGTTCTCTGTGGTTCCATCGTGCTCTTTTACAGGCTTGCTTTATTACATTTGAGGGATAGCCTCGATCCAAAAATCTCTGGCACATCTCTTTTGCTCTTATTTTATATTCTCCTACTGTTGAACATAATTTCCTCAGCCTCAAAAATTGGCCAAAAGAAATGCTGTTTTTTAATGGTAATGGATGGCAGCTTGAATATTCTAACAAAGTGTTATGATCTGTGGGCTTTTGAAAGATCGTAAAAAAGAATTTACCTGCCTTTATAGAGATGTTTATGTCCAGAAATGAGACCGAGCTCTTGTGAAAAGTATACGTGAATCGTAAAGCCTGCTCTCGAGCATTTAACCACTGTATAAACTCTTTAAATAGGACCTCAGTTCCTCTCCACACTATGAAAATGTCATCAATGAATCGGCGCCATACCAGAATATTATTTTGATATGGGGAAACTGACAGCCACTGTGATTCAAAGTGTCCCACATAGAGGCTAGCAACACTCGGGGCCATCGTGGCACCCATCGCTGTGCCTCCTACCTGTTGGTAATAAATATTATCAAATGTGAAAATTTTTTTCTTCAAAGCCAATCCAGCTAACTCCACTATAAAGGTAACTGGTGGATGAATCTTAGATGTTTGTGCTGTTAATCATGATTGAATCACTTGCAAAGCACCCTCTTGGGGTATATTTGTATATAAGGACACGATGTCAATTGTGGCTAAAGATATCTCTTCAAAGGGAATGTTCAAAGTTTCCAAAAAATGAATTAATTCTCCAGAGTCCCGAACATACAATGGCAAAGAAGGTATCAAAGGACGCAGAAATGTGTCTACATATTGGGAAAGCGGTTCGAGCAATGAACCTCGTGATGAAATAATTGGGCGTCCTGGAGGATTCACCAGATTCTTATGAATTTTTGGAAGATGATAAAAAGTGGGCACTCTAGGGTGTTCAACCTTTAAAAAACGAAATTCTCTTTTGGTAACCCATCCTTGTGCTAGAGCATCTTCCAAAAGATTATCAATATACTCCTTCAACTGTGATGTGGGATTTTCATCTAATTTCTTATAGAACTGTTGGTCCGCCAACTGTCTTAATGCCTCTGCCCTATACAAATCTTGGCTCATTACTACCACCGCTCCTCCTTTGTCTGCACTTTTTACCACTAACGTTGAATCTTCTTTTATTTCTTGCAATGCCCTGTTCTCTTGAATAGTTAAATTAAAAAATCTTGATTTAGATTTTCTTTGTAATTTGTCTATATCTTTCTGTACCAACTTTGCAAAAGTATGTATGACCGGATCAATATTACCTGGAGGACACCAGGTAGACTTGGGGAATTACCACCGATTTATCTCCCTCCTCTCCTAGTGTTTTTCTATCAAAAAACAATCTTAACCGTAGATTTCTTAAAAATCTCTGAAAAAACTTACTAGTTTCAAAATGATCATATTGCACCGTTGGTACATACGTTAACCCTTTTTCTAACACTTGAACCTGTGTACGTGTTAAAGAACGTGAGGATAAATTTATTACTGTGGATTCTCTGATCTCCCTTTCCCTTGTGATCGTGTCCATCTTTTCTGCTGTCTCTGTCCTATAGGAGGGTCCTGAGTATGTTGATGAAACCTGACTTTGCGGTCTTGTTTGACCTCTGGAAAAGGGGTAGTTGAGGGACCGCTATTACTAGGAGTTTTTTGACCTCGAGTTATTTCATCCCCAGATGAATCCTCTGAACTAGATTCAAATGTTTTTTTCTGATTATAAGTCCTCTTAAGTTGTGGATTCATCCAATAATATATTGAGCCCTTCTTGTAATCCTGCTCGTCCCTAACAAATTTGTTAGTTTTGCCTTGCTTAACTTCTTCTGTGAATTCACTAATGGTATCCTGAAACTCTTTCCACTTATCAAAGTTGTCTAAATTTTGATTTTTAATTTTTTCAATTAGCTGTTCATGTTCCGTCTGTAAAGTCTCTGCTAACATTTTGGCTCTCTCTATGACCAAAAGCATTAGGTCGAGAGAGCATTTGTTAAGGATTTGATTCCATTTAACAAGAAAATCTTCAAATTCTACATATAACTTAGGTTCTTTCATTATGCGCAATCCCCTAGGGATCCGCTGGACTCTACAGTATTCGATCAATGTGCCATAATGCAAATTCGTTCTAACCATCCTTTTATTTAAACGGACCAAATTTTCCCAACTCTCTCCCTGATTTCCAGGCATGAAAACTGCTGGTGCTGATAAGATCTCTTGTAGGTGTGTTTGCGAAAAACTGAATGTGTCTTCCCATTGAGTGGCCATCTTTATTTACTACCGGCCAAAAATTCACACAGTTGGGTGTGAATTTTTAATGGAATAATTTTTATTGGGTGAGAGTGGTTGAATTTTTCACAGAAAAAAAGAATAAAAAGTAAAATTCTCACGTGGGAATGGTAGATGACGTGATTCAACAGTGCTAAAACATGAGAAGGGTTGTAGCCCTGTAAGGGCAAGAGCCCATGAGACTGGGAGCACCTCAATCTGATACCATTTCCAGTGAGTTTGTTCATTGAATCATAATAATATAGTTGTTTGTTTCTTAGCAATTATCCTCAAAGGAACAAAAAACATTTTTTTGTCTAATATTGATGTTTCTATTATAAAAATGTGTTGGATGTTGAGGAATGAGGATTGAGTTAATTATGAACCCACAGTATTTCTTTATAAGCAAATGTGATTTTTGTTTATATATTTTGAAAATGAATAAATAAAGAATTAAAAAAAAAAAAAGGCTGACTGAGCTTTTGGACTACTAGGCTTATAAGAACTCACACAAAAAAAATGAAAGAAAAAATTTGACAAAACCCTGACTAGTCCCTAATGGGTGAATTTTATAAAAGTTGCTTGCATTAAACCCATATATACAATTATATGGTCCGAGCATGAACAACTATTATTTTAAAACCTGGGAAAATATACATTTATATTCAGATACAACAGAACCCATTTAAAAAAAAAAAAGTGGCAGATTTGGGGTGTTGCAGAGCAGGGCCAACATTTATGTGCATAAATCACGATTTTAAAACTGGCGAACACAGTGCATGTCAGGCTGTAACCTGCATATGTTTATTTCTGTTCTTTTTCAGGTGTAAGAGAGACTAAAACTAATTATAGCCAAAAACTGACTGGATGAGGACTCTAGGTAAACCGAAGAACCAAAGGGGCCTAGTGATAGACTGGGAAAACTGGTTGACTAAGTGGACAAAATGGTTATTGCCTTCATGTATGCATGTTTTAAAATGTGCTAACTTGCATGTGTAAAAGCTGTCAAGTCCTCTAAGGAAAGATACATGAATAATGTTTCCTCGTGCAATTACTTAAAATTAGGAGCACATATATGCACGCTAGGCATCTACTAGATAAGGGAGCCCTGACCGACGTGCCGCAAATGCGCAGTAGAGAGCAACTCTACCGCGCATGCGCAGGCAGCACATCAGCCAGAGCGGAGCGTGCCCGAAAAAAAAAATGGCGCCTGCTCCTTAGGAGCAGGAGCGGCGGCGGCAGCAGCAACGAGCAGGAGCGGCAGCGACGAGCAGGAGCGGGAGGAGCAGTAGCCGCGGCGACGACGACGACAACAACAAGCAGGAGCGGGAGGAGCAGCGGCGGCGACGCGCGCAAGGGAGGGAGGAGCAGTAGTGGCGGCGGCGCGCGCGCGCGAGGGACACCCCCGTCTGCCAGGTGTGGATGACTGAAAGGGGAGGGGATTGAGAGAGGGGGAGTGAGTGAGGGGAGGAAGGAGAGAGTGAGCTGAGAGGAGGGAGGAGAGAGTGGGGGAGGGGAGGGAGGAGAGAGTGGGGGAGGGGGTGAGAGTGAGGTGAGGAGAGGGAGGGAGATGAGAGTGAGGTGGGGGAGTGAGGTGGGGGAGGGAGGTGAGAGTGAGGTGGGGGAGGGAGGGAGGTGAGAGTGAGGTGGGAGGGAGGAGAGAGTGGGGGGAGGAAGGAGAGAGTGAGCTGAGGGGAGGGAGGAGAGTGGGGGAGGGGAGTGAGAGGGAGGTGAGGAGAGGGAGGGAGGTGAGAGTGAGGTGGGGGGAGGGAGGAGAGAGTGGGGGGAGCGAGGAGAGAGTGGGGGGAGGAGAGAGGGAGGTAGAGGGGGGAGGGAGGAGAGAGTGAGGGGTGGGGGGAGGGAGACTAGAGGGGGGAGGAAGTGGGAAGGAAATGGACCGAAAAATGTTTTTTAAATGTAGCCCATTGTTACGGGCTTAACGGCTAGTATTTTATATTATATGCGCGCACTTGTGTGATTTAAAATTCCAGCGTATGTGAGTTTGCGGCCACATAAGCACTTATATGGGTGCATGCACGCTTGTTTTAAAGTTACCATCCCTGAGAGAGACGCTGTCATTAAAAAAGTGTAACAAATCAGCCAATAACGAGAAACTCAAACATAATGTTTTCTACCAGGGGGCTCACTGAAATGTAACTTTTGGCTTTTGCAAAAAAGAAAAAAAAAAAAGGGAAATGAGAAGGGTCCTATGCACGCTCCACTGACATGAGAGGTCATGCACATTACTTAGAGCAATTTTTTAGAAAGTCTTGAGCTTAAATAAAGCTTTCACCCAGGCTCCATCAGCTGACGTTACTCATGTATCCTCAGATAATCTACAAGTCGCTTGTATTTTCTAGCAACAGTCATCATTTGCTCTGACCTGTTCACTGTTAGGACCTGAGATAGGGAGTACAAGCTCCCAAAAACTAGTACTTTCTTTATTTTCAAGTAGCTATATTAACTATTTACTATATAAGTAGTCAAAGCAAATGGCAATACACAAGAATTGACAATATACGCACTACCATACAGTAATTGTTTAATCTGCTGTTTTCTTCTTCCCACATATCTCATTTTTATGCAATTTTCATTTTCCCAAAATATAGTGAAGTCCATATTCACCCACTGTGTGGCTCTGCTAGTTAGTAGGATAAACTTATTTGGCTAACTAATGCTGTATATTCAGTAGTGCAGTCACACCGCAGAATATACCTGGCTATCTTAAAGTCTTAATTATCAAGCTAAATGTGTTTGAATATGAACTTTGTACTTTTTTGAAAAATGACGTGAAAGAAATAATTATTAGAGTAGAAACAGACATTACTTATCTCTAACCTAGCTTCTTCAAAGATAATACCATCCATTTGTTTATAGAAATATGAAAAGTGAAGGAACAAACACCATCTGTAGCTTTACTTGGATTATAAGTTCTGTGCCATTAATATGCTGTTATCAAAACAGCTTTGCCATAGACAAAGAAGAAAAGGCTTTTTGAAAATCAGCACCAAAAATGCATATGTCAAATTTCCTTGATCACTGCTTCCATTCATTAGATCTTTTCCCCATTCATATTTTCATAATTTGGAAATAATAAAAATGTAGCATTTATGTAAATTGTGAAGATGAATGAGCATGTGGAATACTACAGAGTTAAAAAGTACTACAAAAATATGTTTTCTTCTATTATGATTCTATTATGACTGTCCTGGAAACATGCACTCAAAAAAAATTACTAGGTTATGGGACAGACATGCAGAACTGGCAATATGAACCTTTTGTACATAGCTTTAAAGTGTCTGTCTCCGCTAACTGGCTCTCCCATTTGCCTGTAAAAGAAAAGACAATTAAAAATGTTTAAATTGTGCATGCGGTCTCCTTGGTTTTTCTGGGAGAAGAGTGACATGGTAAACCAGTCACAGAGCCTGTAGAATTATGGAGCAAATTTTTCATACAAATTTTTTTAGTAAATGGAAGAGATAATAGGTTTCCTGCTCTCAAAAATACTCACTTTTTCATAAAAATATATGTGTAAATGGGTTACACACATGCATTTACGAGCATAGAACCCTGGATAGTTTCTAACAATCATTTATGCACACAAAACATGGGTTTACTCATGTAAATGACTTAAAAAATTCAGCCCACAAACAAGATTGTAATTATTGTTCACATATTATGACATTGAGTGTTTTACTTGTTCAATCAGTGCAATTCCGGTGACAGTGTTTTTTTTTTTAGCAAAGATAGTTGGTTTTATATATATTCTCTCTTTTTTTGAGTCCCTTATTCTATTAGATTGTCATTTGCTTTACCTCCAATGAAAACATGGTTGCTTACCATATACAGAGTTCGCTGTAGACAGCAGGATGAATTAGCCATGACGCATGGGTGATATAATACAATGGCATGGAATGGACTTATCTCTCTAGGTCAGTAAAATTTTACTACTGAGCATCTGCGACAGTTCCCACATGCCGTTTCCTTGTAAGGCCCCTTAAGTCTATTTTAGAGCATAGCTTTCACTTGGTAGCTAACTCTCCCAGGAGGTGGGCAGGCATTAGGCAAGGCTGCTGTCTTTGGAGAACCCCATTTACAGTAAGCAAACTCACTTTCTCTGTCAACAAGCAGGGCTGAATTAGCCATGACACATGGCTACGTAGCATAGTACTTACTGAACAAACAAACCAGTTCCCCCGTCGAGAGTGGACTACTGGGTCAACAGGCTGCACATAACTTCTTGCCCCAAGTTATTGACACTTTCTGATAGACTGTCCAAACAGTAGTGAAATATGAAGATGTTTACTGAGAACCAAGTTACAGCTGTGCAGATGTCTTCTATGGAGACAGCTCTTAGGTGAGCAACTGACGTAGCTGTGGCACTTTCTTGATAAGCCTTGACAGCATCTGTGATCTGAAGGTCAGCCAAGGCATATCAATGTGTGATACAGTCCGCTAGCCAATCAAGACAAAGTACATTTGGTAACAGCCATGCCCAGTCAGCTAAGATTGTAGGATATGAACAGTTGAGAAGCATGATGATGTGGGTGAGTTCTCCTCAGTAACAAGCTAAAGCCTGCTTACAATTCAGCACATACGGTCTTGGAAAAACCATGGGTAAAACAATAGCTTTATACAAGTGAAATGCAGAGATCACTTTAGGTAGAAACTTAGGATGAGTGCAGACCACTATCCTATTGTGAAAAATCTGCAGGTACGCAGAGTTTGAAACTAATGTCTGTAGTTCGCTGGCTCTGTTAGCCTAAGTGATAGCTACTAAGAACACCACCTTTCATGTAAGAAAGGTTATTATGCTCCAAGTTTTTTCCCCAGGTATTCTGATCCAAGTTTTTATGCCATGTTCTATGTAATTTGCATTCTCACATGCCTGTTTTTCAGTTACAATGTAAACCGAGATGATATGTAAAATTTTACATGAATCCCGGTATAAAAAAAAAAAAGTTAAATAAATAAATAAATAAATGTAAGAAACTTTAAGGAAGCTAACTCCAATGGCTCATACGGAGGCTTTATTAGTTGTGCTAAGACAACACTGAGGTCTTACAACACAAGTGGCTTTGTAACCAGTGACTTTGTATGCCACAAGACCCTCATGAATTTTGATACTAGAAGATGAATGGAGATTGGATTTTCATCTACTGGAGATGGTAAGCCACGATGGCACTAAAATGCACTTTCATTGCTGATGTACTGAGATCCATTGAAGAGAAAAAGAACAATTACTGAAGCAGATACTTGGGAGAACAGGTGAACGATCCAGAAAGCCCACCTGATACCAAGATAAAAAACAACTCCATTTAATGCTATCCACCCTTTAGGTGGACAGCTTCCTATTCTATATCATAATGTCTTCAACCTTCAAAGATACAGATGACTAAGCAACTACGAAGTGCTCAACAGTCATGCTGCAAAGCTGAGGGAGGGGAGGCTTGAATGACAAAGATGACTCTCCTCTGGAGTTAGTAGGACTAGGTCGCTTCCCAGAGGAATCAGAGGGTCGATAGACAACTTGATGAGATAGGAGAATCACACCTGCCTGGGCAATGCAGGGCAATCCTTGAGTACCTTCTGAATCTTCCTTGTCACCAGCGAAAAGCATATAGCAGATCTCCATTTGTTTCGAAGAATGGAGCAAAGATTGTCTACTTTTCATTGTTTTCTGATGTTAACAAGTCAACTGACAGTCAACCCCAAAGATCAAATAACCAGTTTATCAACCGTTGGTTCAGAGATCACTCATGGGGTTGAAAAACCCCTTTTGAAGGAAAGACTACTGCCCATTGACTGAAGAGCTACTGTACTTCAAGCCCAAGTTCAGCCAAGTCAGACGGACCCAAATTAAAAGCTAAATTTTGGTGCAGCACTGGAAGTCAGGAGGAGGGAGGGCAAACGATAATCAGACTCCACAATCTTGAAGACCCAGTTGTCTTTGGTGATTTTCATCCATTCTGCAAGGAAGATTTCAATCATCTCTCCTACCGGAGGAGTCTAGGTATGAAATCTGGGCCTTTGCTTAGGTTGAGATTGCTGCTGTGTCTTAGGTTGATACGTCTCACATGTGTGCCTTCTGGCCAGAAGCTGCTGCTGAGATAGTGCAGGCAGAGACCAGTACCTTGAAATTGATGGAAAGAGCATTTTTGAAAAAACAGCCACTTATAATAGAAGTATGAACATCTGCAGGAAAAGGCTGCTTGGTGCCTTCCAAAAAGGACTGATTAGCTAATATAACAATATAAAGTTATTATTACCTCGTTTAAAATGTTACAATTTAGAGACTATATTGTTAAATTAATAATGATACAATGTAAAGATAATATGACCCGTTGTCATACTATCACACAAGTTCCCATGTAAACTGATGTGATACCCATGGCTGAATGTCAGTATAAAAAAAGCAAATAAATAAATAAATAAATAAATAAATAAATAAATAAATAAATAAATTGGGCATTGGTTTCTCTAACTTTGCCCCAAAGAGATTATCACCGGAGCATGGGGCATCAGCTAATTTGTAATGGGCATCTTCTTACAGACAACTTGCTCTTAATCAGGTCATTCTGCATACCTCAATGGATGCTGTAGACAATCTAGCAGCCACATTGAAAGACCTGTACATTCTCAAACTTTTCTGCATCAAAGAGAGCCTGGTGATAACCCTCTTGCTCCCTATCCAGATATTCCACTAGGGGCTTCAGCTTATCAATGCAGTCATGCAAGTTGGTGTCCAACATTGAACTCCAGAAGACTTTCTTCCCAAAGTTGTTCAGTAATCTGGGATCCTTACCCTGGGTGTATAGGAGAAAATCCAGGTTTTAGTCTGCTTCAATGCCAATGCCAAACCAGGAGACTGTATATGAAACCCAGCTTTCTGGTTTCCAGGGGCAGGAGTCTGAATTATCCCACGCCTTTTTGTGCAAGTCTCAAAGAATTTGATGTCCTGGGATTGCTGCTGGCTTGGAGGAGGTTTTGAGAATCTGAAGCAACTTGAAGACCTCCATGCATGGGTCCTGGTCCCTCCAGATGTTAACTCTGATGGTCTTCCCTAACTTTTCCAGAAATCTGGAGTAGGAGAGATTTTCCAGCAAGGATGAATGTTCCATCAGTTTAGATAATGGGTCCAAGAGGATCCCTGTAGATCCTTCCTCTGAACTAAATGGAGCAGGAATGCTAATCCTCAGAGCCAAGGATTAAAATGGCAATCAGGCCAGGGATCTTGATTATCTCAGAGAGGAAAATTCCTAGGGAATGTCAGAGTCAACCATGCCCTATGCTTCATCTTCTGAATGCTGGCTCAATTCTTTCACAGAGGGGGACAGTTTGCCTGATGGAAGGGGTTAACTTTCACAGCTGGCAGGGTTGTTATGATGCCTCAAGGTGTGTAAGTGGAAGGGACTCCCCCTTGTGGGAATAGATCAATTCTAGACAGAAAAGATTGAAAGATGCCCTACTTGTCAATGGCCACAAGAGAGATAAAGAAAGGCTTCACCAGTTCTGTAATATGATCCACAGACTATAGTGTCCTCAGGACCAGAGATGGAGAGGAGATTTTGTCTGAGACTAGTAGAGGGTCTTTGTGACTATTCACCAGTGTTTGCCCTAGTCCCTGCATAGAAATCTGGTAGCCCAATATAAGACAAGGGCTGGCTATGCCACAAATAAGGTAGGAATGAAGATGGCTTCAAAAGGAACTACATTTCCCAGTTGGCTTTCCTGCCTAATCCTCAGCAGAGAGCCATTAGACATGAATCAGCACTGATGGAGTCAGTAGCACAGCATTGATTGTCTATCCAGCTGTATAAAGGGAGAGGTTGCTGCTGCATAAGGAGAAGCCCGGAGAAAGGCAAGGAGAAGCAGTGACCAGTCCTAGAGCAGAGTACAGCCTGCGGGATTGCTAATTCTGTAGCAAGAAGTTGAGGAGGAGATCCAGATGTAGAAAATTCCTCTACATGGAGCGGTGGACCCCTGGGCTGAGACTAGGCGGTGCCACCTATAGGAGAAAGGTTTCTATAGGTCCTCGTCATTGGGAGGCAGACGCAGGTGGTGGAGACCCAACCGGACCTTCACCCTTACCAGTCCTCGTTCCCCGCAGATTGAGCCCTTGGGTGCCATGGCCAACAGAACTTAGGAGCAGGTCTCCGGATGAAGATGATCCTGAAGGCAGAAGGCAGAAGCGAGGTCAGACGTACCAGTGGTCGGAGCCGGCAGCAAAACAGGGGAATCCAGGAACAGGCCAAAGATCAGGGCAGGTGGCTAGCAGAAGAGACGGTGAGCAGGCAAGTTGTCAGGGAAGGCGGCAGACAATGCAGAATCCAGGGACGGGCAGAGTCAAGAACCAGGAGAGCAAGCCAAGGAAACAAGGAGTAGGAACAAGAGTGGGACCAGGAACACAAGGAGCAGGTCTGGATCAGGAACACATGGAACAGGAGCTGGAGCAGGAACACAAGGAGCAACCAGCAGCTCAGAGCAGAGCGAGACCTGTTGCTGAGGCAAGGATAGGGCAAGCAGGGGCTGCCTTAAATAGGGTCTAAAGTCAAGGTCAATATCCAGGGCCAAGGGAGGTTTTCCCGACGCGGCCCCTTTAAATCTAAATGAGAGCCGCACGTGCGTCTAGCAGCAGTAGAGGCCAGCGGCAGCAGGGTCAGCTCCCCGCCGTGCTGGAGGGAAGCGATGGCGGCGGCTCGCTTTGTTTGTTTTTAAAATTCAAAGCAGGGAAAAGTTTATGAGATATGTTTATAATGGGAAGAGAATACACATGTGCAAATTCAAGCCATACTGGGAGCTCTCATAGCCTTGGATTGGTTGGTTTTTGCACATGGACACATGGACCTTATCTTGTTGAGGCTTGGGAGATATATATTTGGATACCCCTTCCCACTCATCCTTTTCAATTTTGCCAGTTGCTCACCTGATTGCTCCTCCTTTTGCGGTTTGCCTGTTATGGTCTTTCTTCTCTTCTGTTTTTTGACTTGACAGTGTTGATAGAGATGATGGTGAGATTCAGTGAGAAGGCAGGTGGATAGCGATTGGCGGTAGTGGGAGCATCAGAGATGCCAGGAGATGCTGTGACTGGCCCTTCTTCAGAGTAAGGGAGTCATTTGGATCTGACAGCTGATGATGTTGGAGAGCCTGTAGTTGCTGGAGTCATGCCTGCAGATGGCGATGATTTTCATGCAAGTTTCCGTCCTGCAGGCAGAATGGAATAGAGTGACCCGTGGCTGGATCATGAGGTTGGCATGGCCCCCTTTGTCAGCATCAGAAGCTGGGCGGTGCGGAGGGTGGAGCCAGAAGGAGGTTGCCATTGTTCACAGGTCCTGGAGTTAGGAGAGAGTCCGCACATGCTCAGGCAATGGCTTCTCTGGACAGGCAGTTTTTGGCTGCATTTAACATGACTGCTGGTCAGGATCGCCCCTAGCAATACTTCTGTGGGCAGCAAGAAAGGGAGGGGAGGGCCTAAATGGAAAAGCAAGATGAGGAAGCTGGCAAAACCTGTGGTACCGGGAGCCAGTGAAACCGCTGGGCCTGTTTCTATTCCAAATAGGCGGGAGAGGGGGTTGCTAAATCTTCAAAGGAAAAGCAGTCGATGACCCTGGATCTCATTTAGTGGCAGCATGGGGAGAGCAGACAGCATTGGTTGGCTCAGAAGATATTTTAACAAGACCTGGGATCTGGTGAATGGGCGGACTGTGGTTGCAGGGGCACCCCTTTTTCTGGTGGACAGCATAGTGTGCTTTATTGGGGAGTTCCGGGGTGGTTTATTTGAGGACAGTATGCATGGGGCTTTTATGGCCCCAAATGTGCTTGGTCAGGTTATGGGATGGTGGGTGGCATAGGTGAGGTTCCTGTGAGGGGGAGAGGTTTTTTCTCTGGTGGGCAAGTTGTAGGGCATAACAGTGATGTTAGGGGTATGCATAGAGGGTGGGAAGTACCAGAAAGTTCCCTCTAGGTGGTCCTCGGGAGATGGGGGAGAACAAATGCCAGCTGTCTCTTCTCTTTCAGGGGTCCTGTTTCCCTTGACCAGTGTGGATCATAACAATGAGTAACTCAGAGTGAGACTGTGCCACCCCCCGGCTACATCCATTGGCTTCAACAGGAGAAATGCAATATCAGAAATTCCAGTTGCTGATCCAGTTCAGCGGATGGATGTGCTGAGTCTTTTTTTTTAAATAAAGACGTGGCCGAAGCAGGAGAAAAAATGGAAAAAAAAGCAGGGTCATAAGTCTTCATCTTCTTCGGTGGAGTTAGTGGAGCATGACAGAGGGAGGCTTCCAAGTGGCTTGAGACAGGACATGGGACACCTCGCTTTGATAGCTTTAACGGAATTGTGGAAAGGGGTACCCAAAGGTCTCAGAAAGAAGAGATTAAGAAGTGGGCTTACATTGACTTTTTTAGATTCCACGGCTCCTTTCCCTAGAATGCATTTGTCACCTCTGGCGGTGATACCTACAAAAGAGGAAGGCAAATTTAAATTGATCATGAATCTCTCCTCCCCGCCTGGTTCTTCTGTTATCGACTTTGTCCACGAGAATTTCTGATTTGTGCGATACTCCGGGGTACTAAATGTCGGCTGGTGTGCTTTGATAGTCAAAGCAGACATTGAATCTGATTTAAGTTGCTTCCTCTCCACCCTGACAGTTTATCTTTAATAGGTTTCTCTTTCTGTGGTCAATATCTTGTTGATCAGTGTTTGCCAATGCGTTACTCAATCTCTTGTGCCTTATTTGAGAAATTAATTTTCTTTCTACATTGGGTTGTAGTAACTGAGATGGGATATGATAGTATAGTAAAATTCACCCAGTCAATATATCAGGACATTCTAGAGAAGTAAAGTTCCTAGGTAAAATAAATGACTGCTTCATGGAATAGCTGGTACAAGAACCAACAAGAGGGGAAACTATTTTAGACCTAGTCCTTAGTGGAACACAGGATTTGGTGCAAGAGGTAACAGTCTTGGAGCCACTTGGCAATGGTGATCACAATATTAATAAATGGTGATCACAATATTAACAAATTTGAATTAATAACGGAAAGGAGCACAAAAAAGAAATTTACTAAAACAGCATTTAACTTTCAAAAAGGTGACTATGATAAAATGATAAAATAAGGAAAATTGTTAGGAAAAAACTAAAGGAAGCAACTACAAAAGTTAACAGTTTAGCTCATGCATGGATGTTGTTTAAAAATACCATCTTGGAAATCCAGAGCAGATGTATTCCACGCATTAGAAAAGGTGGAAAGAAGGCTAAACGACTACCGGCATGGTTGAAAGGTGAGGTGAGAGAGGCTACAATATCTAAAAGAACATCTTTCAAGAAATGGAAAAAGGATCTAAATGAAGAAAACAGGAAGCAGCATAAGCACTGCCAAGTCAGATGCAAAGCACTGATAATGAAGGCAAAGAGAGAATTTGAAAAGAAGCTTGCCATGGAAACAAAAATTCATAATAAAACAAAGGTACATTTGAGGTAAAAATCATGCGAGGGAGTCAGATAGACCAATAGATGATCAAAGAGTAAAAGTAGCATTTAGAGATGACAAAGCCATAGTAGAGAAACTAAATGAATTAGTTGCTTCAGTATTCACTGAGGAAGATGTAAGAGATATACCCATGTATATATCCTACATGTGTGTGTTATTTACTCCGCCTGCCTTGTTTGCTTTCGCCCAGAGATATACCCATGCCAGAAATTATATTCAAAGGTGATGATTCAGAGGAACTGAAACAAATTTCAGTGAACCTGGAAGACGTACTAGAGCAAACTGACAAACTAAAGAATAACAAATCACCAGGACCAGATGGTATACATCCCAGAGTACTGCAAGAACTGAGAAATTAAATTGCAGACCTGCTATTGGAAATTTGTAAACCATCAATATCATCATCTATGGTACTTGAAGACTAGAGGACTGCCAATGTAATGCCAATTTTTAAAAAGGCTTCAAGGGGTGGTCCAGGATATTACAGACCAATGAGACTGACGTCTGTGCTAGGCAAAATAGTAAAAACTATCATAAAGAACAAAACTGCTGAACATATAGATAAGCATAGTTTAATGGGACAAAGACAACATGGATTTAGCCAAGGGAAGTCTTGTCTCACAAATTTCCTACATTTTTTTGAAGACATAATTAAACATGTGGATAAAAGTGAGCCAGTTGATATAGTGTATCTGGATTTCCAGAAAGCATTTGCAAAATCCATCATGAAAGACTTCTTAGGAAATTAAAAAGTCATGGGATAGGGGACAGCGTCCTATTGTGGACTGCCAACTGGTTAAAAGATAGAAATCAGAAAGTAGAGCTAAATGGTACATTTTCCCAAAGGAAAAAGGTAAATAGTGGAGTGCCCCAGGAATCTGTTCCGGGACCATTGTTTTATAATATATTTACAAACGACCTGGAAATGGGAACAAGTGAGATCACATTTGTCAATGACACAATATTATTCAAAGTTGTCAAATCACAAGAAGATTGTGAGAAATTGAAGAGGAAATTGTGAAACTGGGAGATGGACCTGCAAATGGCAAATTAAATTTAATGTAGACAAGTGCAAAGTGATGCACGTAGGGAAAACTAACCCATATTATAGCTACAAAATACAAGGTTCCACATTAGAAGTCACCACTCAGGAAAAGGATCTAGGCGTCATCGTTGAACATACATTGAAATCTTCTGCTCAGTGTGTAGCAGCAGCCAAGAAAGCAATTAGAATACTAGGAATTATTAGGAAAGGAATAGAGAATAAAACAGAGAATATAATGCCTCTGCATTGCTCCATGGTGTGACCTTATCTTGAGTACTGTGTTCAGTTCTGGTCACCACATTTCAAAAAAGATAAAGCAGAATTAGAAAAGCTACATAGAAGGGCAGTCAAGATGTTAAAGGGGATGGAATGATTCCCCTATGAAAAAAAGGCTAAAGAAGGGCGCCCTGATCAGTTGTGCGAACTGAAGCTCCTGCATCCTTTCCTTTTGAATCCTTTTTTTCTGTGATACATTTCTCTTTACCTTCACATTATAGGGAAAAGGAAAGGCACTGTCAGAACTGGAGCTACCTGGCTACCACCATGCCGGAGTTGTCGACCAACCTGCCTCCATCACCGGACACCAATTTAGCCAGCACTGGGGCTTCCGGATTGTCGACCGCTGAGTTTCCACTCAGCTCGGTGGAATGGTCCACACCGCGGCCCCCAGGAGTGCCTGCTCACATGGGGATTTGCAAACCGGGACCTGTAGAGGATGCCAGCGATGTCCCTGCTGTGTTGAGCGGAGTCGGAGTTCTCGCCAAAAAGTGGAGAGTCAAGACGGGAACCCGCAGAAGCATCTCTTTCTCTCTGGAAGCCGGGGAGATCATTAGAAGGTGTCCTTTTTGGAGAGAGTGGTCCTTCGATGTGATCCCTTCAGCGTTGGAGCCCCTGGGTGCCGAGTTGCTGGAGTATAGATGGCCATTCATTCACTTCAGGTTAGATCATTTATTATCAGGCCTGCATTGGTGACTGTCTGTCGGGTTATTCCCATGGGGAGAGCTTTCATACGGTGATTGTCAGCGGTCACAGCAAAGATCAGGAGTAGGCATCAATTTATTATGGTGACACAGTGGATTCATGAAGAATTAGTAATGTGAGAAACCTTTTTAAGATCATTCAACAGGATCTGGGTCCTCCTGGAAGGAGTAGTTTCTAATCGTGAATTGGAATTGTACACAGGCGCCGCAGGAGCTTTTGGGTTTGGGTGATTGGAGTGGGTTTCTGGTGCACTGAATGTTGGCCTACTGCTTGGATGGAGAGGGGTCTTACTAGAAATGTTACTTTTCTGGAGCTTTTTCCCTTGGTAATGGCATTAGTGTTGTGATCCTTTACCTTACCTTGGCCAGCCTGGCCCGAACCCCGATTTCGGCCTTCGCAAGGAGTAAGTCCTCCTTAGAATTCCACGTCTGCTTCTCCTAGGCACTCTGTTGCGTGTGGGATCCCGTGTCTTCGTCTATGTTCCTCCTGTCCGGTCGTCCACCTGTTCCTGATGTGCTGATGCCCATCTGCTCCTGATGTCTTCAGCTCCGCTGACCCATCCCTCGTGGTCCACGACCAGCCTGGCTGGGTAGTGTAAGGCGTGTAGTGGCACAGTGGTCCGCGACCAGTCCAGCTGGACTGTGTAGGGCACTGGTGGGTCATTCCATCCGACGGTGCCATGGAGTCATTTCACCTCTTGTCTGGCCTGCCTTGTTCCTGAGTCTGCCTTGATGCTCTTGCCTGATGTCTTCTTTCCCTGGACAGGTCCTGTCCTTCAGTGTGGTCCGCAACAAGTCCAGCTGGACTGTGTAGGGTGCCTGAGGGATCTGGCCGCCTGCCCGCTCCTATCCTTGGATTTCCGTGGCTCTGATGCCTTCTTGTGTGGTCTGTGACTCAGCCCGGCTGGGCCGAGTAGGGCGCAAGAACGGACATTGCTTACCTGGAGGTTCCGGACTTTTAACCATTGGTTTTAGTCTTGCCTTGCCATGTCGTGCCTGTCTTGCCATGTCCTGCCCTACCTTACCTGTCCGTATCTTGCAACGCCTTGAGTCTTCGTCTGCCTTGCCACACCTGTCTTTGCTGTCCTGCAACGCCTTGAGTCCTCGTCTGTCCTGCAACGCTTTGAGTCCTCGTCTGCCTTGCCACGCCTTGAGTCTTCGTCTATTTTGCTACGTCTTGTTCCACATCTCCGTCCAGCCTGCTGCTTCAAGCCGCTTCCCAGTGGCTAGTCCGAAAGGGCTTGGAAAGGGCGGAGGACCATTCAGAGACCACCATTGCGTGTAGTGGCATAGGATCTCCAGTCTTCCCAGCAGGGGCGCACATTCCTTGTCCCGCGCTGGGGAGTGCTCCCTTCCATCTGCAGCATAATAATTAGCAATGTGGGGAAAGCAATTGCAAAACAAGCAGGGTGTTTTTTGGTGTGATAATTTGGGGGTGATGATTAATAGGTGATCTGTCAGATTAGATTTAGTGTCTGCCCTACTGTGGGAGCTTGTTTTGTTGACTTTGCAGTAGGTTACTGCTACAGTGCGACATGTGCCTGGAATTGAAAACCTATCGGCTGATGTGCTTTCGCGTTTTAAGTGGGAAGTTTTCTGAAGATTGGCTGTAGAGACAGATGCCCAAGGTATACCCATGCCAAGTTACCTATGGGAGATTGGGATGATGAGGCCTTTGCAATGATATGTGCTTCTGTATCTCTGTCTACTTGTTCTTCTTAAGTTAACTTAGAGAATAGCCACTGCCATTAGCAATGGTTACATGGAATAGACTTAGTTTTTGGGTACTTGCCAGGTTCTTATGGCCTGGATTGGCCACTGTTGGAAACAGGATGCTGGGCTTGATGGACCCTTGGTCTGACCCAGTATGGCATTTTCTTATGTTCTTATATTAAGGGTTACAGGGATGTGTCTGAATTCTTGAGACAATCTGGATTGCTGCGGGGGGTCCGGTTGTTGATGGAGACATGGTATAGCATATTTTGACTACTCAGAGTTTGGGGTATTCCCTGGCCACTGTGTGTTCTTGGGTTGCTGGATTTTCTTGTGTGCTGAAAGTGATGGGTTCTGGGAATCCTGCAATGAGATTTACTGTTCAGCTCATGTTGGGGAGGGGGAATAATGGATGGTAAGGTTTGGGATAAAAGAAGGCCTTTGCTTTTTCAACATTTGTTGGGTGTGGTTGGATGCTTGACTAATGTGTGTTGATCTGAATTCGAGACACTGTTGCTTTGCATGGTCTTTTTTGGGGCACCACGAGTGGATGAGTTGCTGATATACTCAGCTAAGGCCCCTAGGTTGTCTGGTCTTTTACTAAACAAAATGACTGTAGTGGGGTTGTGTGTTACCTTGCGCATTTGAAGACCAAAGACAGATCTATTGGACAGGGATCATGCTGTAGTCATCCAATGCATTGGTGGTGTGTTGATAAGCCCAGTTGATACTATGATGTGATATCTCGGGTGTTGTCCTCAAGTGGAGGTTCATTTCTTGGTACACAAGGATGGCGCCCCATTGATTAGGAATCAGTTTGTGCAGGTACAGAGGAGATCCATTGGGCCAGCGGAATGGAACCCTGAGAATAACAAGACCATTTCCTTTGAGAATGGGGCTGCTTCTAGTGCTGTTCAGGCAGGTTTGCTGAGGTGGTCATAAGGCATATTGGGAGGTGGTGTTCCCGTGCCTTTTTGACATATATTTGTCCTGAAAGAGGGACCCTTAGGTTTAATGAAGACTACTGTGATCTAATGTTTTTTTTTTTCTTTCAGATTGCAGGTAGGTGTCGGTTACAAAAGGGTGAGCCTTAGGTGGTGGGCCAATCTTTTGTGTATTGAGCTTATCAGCGGGGTATGACTTGTCCTTATGGAGAACATCTGGGGATGTCCGATACAGACCGGAACATTTGTTAGTTCGGTATATATGGAATATGTTGGAATCAGCTGATCCCGGTGGTGATGGAGGAGTTGTGGAAAGATCGAGCCCGATACCATGGTAATTCATTTGGGTGGTAATGATTTAGAATGTTGGTGCTAAAAGGAGTTTATTATTGTTGTAAGAAAATTATTTTTCTCTACTAATGAATGTTATTCCTAATACTATTTTGGTATGGTCTAGCATTATTAGAATAAAATATGCTGACCAGCTGTTACGGAGACATGGTGTGGTTAAGGTTAATGCACAAACTGGCACATGGTTGGGTTTCCAGGGTGGATTCTGGATTTGTCACGACTAGATGGCCGATGGTTGTCCTGGCCTTTATAGGCCTCATGGTATCCATTTGTCTGATATGGGCCTTGACCTTTTCAAGAACTCTTTACAGGAGGTGCTTGAGGAAGATTTTCTTAGCCACAATTGGGGTAACAATTGTGATCTTCCAGATCACATCGTTCGTGGCCAATAACCTGAGCCTGGACTAACTTCTGTACATTTTTTATTATTATTATGTGAACAAACATTTAGGAGGTGAGGGGGCAGGGTTTTAAAGCCCCAGATTTGGCATGCTGTGGCAGGGTTGCCAGCCATGTTGGAGGCTTTCCCTGCTGCGTCGTGGCTGGACGGGAATGTGCAGGCGGAGGCTCACTGGTGGTGGAGTTGAAAATAAGGTGTGCCTCTTTGGAAACTGTGGTAAGCTGTTTGTGATGCTACTGGTTGGTGGCGGGTCACCCCAAAGCTTGGCCTGTGGTGGGACAGGATATACAGAAGTTACATCTAAAATTTGCAATAGTTTGAGAACTGGGCTCAGGTTGATTTGTAATTTGTCAATAAACTGTGGCCTTATTTAACCTAATACGTTATTTTTTGCCTCATTTGCCATGGGTGAGAGGTTCAGGAGATGGACAAGGAATTCAACATACCTATGTTGTCGATAAACTGTGGCCTTATTTAACCTAATATGTTATTTTTTGCCTCATTTGTCATGGGTGAGAGGTTCGGGAGATGGACAAAGAGTCCAACATACCCGTGTTTTGTGCTGAAGATCACAGTGATAATGTAAGGGCAAAAGTGGGCTATGATTTCCCGGGGAAGCAAAACTGGATTTGCACTTGAAGAGAAGTAAATTTCTTCCAAATTAGCAAGCCAGAACTGAAACAGGGAAATAAGTATTCTGATTAAGCCCCAAGTCCTACCTGGTAATTGTATGGAAAGAAAATGGGACTAATTGATAAAGCAGGAATGAATTACAGAGAAGTGAAACTGGCATTTTTGAAAGCTGCACAGAAATAAAATTTTAAATTCACCTACTTAAACCTCAATGTGTAAGGAAGTAAAGTTTAATTAGTTCACTGGATGCTGCAAGTCAAACTGCAAGGGTGAAAGGAATTCACACTGAAGTGCAAGGTCACTAAAAGTGTAAACATAAGTGAAGCCTTTATTGAGTAAACTGAACTGGAGGGTCAAACTGGAGAAAAGCCAGACAAGTCTGCAACATATGACGGATCAGGAAGGCTGTATTCTCATTTTAAGCTATTTTGTTTGCGTGTTGAAGACTATATACCGTAAATAATACCAGCTCACAAGTAAATCTTGATGTCTCCACGAGACAGAATGCTTACAACTGCAGCAGAGTGAAATTGTTCCTAATTAATATGTGATTACAGTTAAACTATGCATAAGAACAGCTAGATTTATGCAGGAAAACTGTATTTGCGGACTAGCAAAGTGAAAGCTTAAATGTCTATGGAAAGATAACTCTGTTCAGCCAGCAGTTGGTTTGAACTAGCCAGGTCTTAAACCCACACTTATGACCAATTAAATGTTCAGGCTTCACAAAAGAAAAAGATTTTGAGGGTTTTTGTTTTTTTTTAACTAACTGAAGGAAAAGCAAGTTTGCTTACCGTAAATGGTGTTTCCGTAGATAGCAGGGTGAATTAGCCATGCTATCAGGGGAACGTCCTCTGGACCTCATGAGGCGGAGCTTGTCAAAGCTGTTACAGAGCTTAGCTTTGTGCGTGTGTACCCGCACAGGAAGGCAGTTTCTCCTCAGTCTGTATCACAGCAGAAAAAGAAATATTAGTATGTGCTAGCACAGCTGTCCAGGAAGGCAGGTGGGTCAGCATGGCTAATTCATCCTATCTACGGAAACACCATTTACGGTAAGCAAACTTGCTTTTTCCCGTCGATAGCAGGGCTAATTTAGCCCTGTAGTCATGGGAGTAATTAGCTCCTGGGTTCGCAATGGGCCGCGTACTTCACCTTTACCTGCTCGAGCTCAACCCCTTTACCATGGACAGCCAGCCTGGACTTCTCACGTAGTGAAATGCTGCAACACTGCCTTTCCCAGTTTGGCATCCTCGGATGTCTGCTGATCCAGTGTTGTGACCGTCGCTGCCCGACGTCTCCACTACGCCCACCTTACCTCTTTGGCGACTCTCTCTTTGCCTGCTGGAAGTTTGGCTGCCACAGCGTCATCTTGCCGGCGTCCTCGGACCGGTTAGACGCTGCACACTGCCATGTTTCCCAGTAGCCTAAGGGCGCGCGCGGCCCCGACTCAAGTACCAGCAGTGGCGCGAACATCAAGGGCGTCCCCCTGAGGTGACGTCATCCTCACCGGATATTTAAGGTCTCTGAATTCACTAACTAATCGAGTTAGCAAAGGTTTACCTAGCTTCCTCCAGGTATCGCTGAGGATGGGATTCGCTTTCCGCATACCTTGCTACTCTGCCTCCTCGGACATACCAGGGGTACCCGCTCCTCGGGGGCCTCGCTCTCTCTCTTGTTTTTCAGGTTGCAGTCTGGAACCGGTACTCGCTCCTTGAGGCCCCACATTCCCAGACTCGCTTCTGAAGACCACTTCTGCTAGGAAGTCATCGCTGCCTACACACCAGTGAGTTACCATCTCTCAGCGCTTTCCCCGCTCCTCGAGGGCCTAATCCTTTCCAGCTCCTGGGCTGCTTCTAAGAGACTATTGTGTGAGTGTTACCATCAAGGTTCTGTTCCGGAACTCTGCATACCCTGCCTACTCACTATATTCAGTTTCTCTACAGCTCAGTTATCCAGGATCGCTGTTCCAGTATCTGAGGGACTACAGCCCAGCCGTGCACTTCCAGCTCACCACTGCCACCTCTGGTGCTTGCATATACTGTTTAATAAAAGAACTGGTGTGTGTCTGTCTTCATACTCTGAGCCTGCCCAGTGGTCCCTCTCGGGATCTTCCCCCGGGGGTGTGGTCATCTGCCACCGGCCCAAGGATCCACCCACAACCACCACAAACACTAACATCCAGACAGCAATGGGACGTAAAAGTGTGCAGAGATGACCATTTATTTATTTATTTATTTATTTTTAATTTTTATATACCGGAATTCCTGTATGCAATACAAATCAATCCGGTTTACATGTAACGAGAAGGTTGCCCTGGTCTGGGAGGTTAGACCGGGGTTTTTTTTACATAGAACATTGAAACAATAACAATCAACCATTGAACATTGACCATTGAACATTGACCATTGAACATTGACCATTGAACATTGACCATGTGGCAGCTTTGCAGATGTCCAGGGGCGGTACCTGCCGTAAGTGGGCAATAGAAGTGGTGACCGCTCACAGTTGATGAGCATTCAGCTTACCCGATAGCTGAGTGTTTCGCTTGTCACAGCAGAATTGGATGCATTGAGAAATCCAGCTGGAAATAGTTTGTTTTGCCACTGGGAGTCCAGGGGTGTTCGGGTTAAAGGTGAGAAACAGTTATGATGCTCTAGCATCAGAGTGGGTTTGTCTTTTGTAGTAGGCTAATGCTCTTTTACAGTCTAGTATTTGCAGGAAACGTTCTCTGTCATTCTGGTGAGGTTTTGGAAAGAAAGTTGGCAGTTCAATGGTCTAAGATGGAATGCCAAAATTATCTTCGGTAGGAAGGAGGGGTAACTACCAGCGCCTGTAGTTCGCTCACACGTCTTGCAGACGTAAGGGCTACAAGAAGAACCACCTTCCATGTGAGGTATTTAATGTGCGAAGATTCCATAGGTTCAAATGGCGACATCATTAGCTGCTCCAATACGAGATTGAGATCCCAGGCAACCGGTGGTTTAGACGTCGGGGGCCTAAGATGACAGAGGCCCCTAATGAATCGTGTAACCAGTGGGTGGTTGGAGATTGGGTGACCTTGGAGCTGTTTGTGGTAGGCTGCAATGGCACTGAGGTGGACTCTAACCGAAGCCGTTGTCAGGCCCAACCTATATACCGTGTGTAGGTAGTCTAGGAAGGTTTCTGGTGAGCAGCCGAATGGGTCCAAGTGGTGTTGGGTACACCAGGCCGAGTACCGCTTCCATTTCAACTGGTTATTTAATCTAGTAGAAGGTTTTCTGGCAGCAATAAGAATACCTTGAGCCTCTTGGGAGATTATTTATTTATTTATTTAAAAGTTTTTATGTACCGCACTAGGGGTAGGTATCTATCCATCTTAGCGGTTTAAGATTAGATTACTTGTTGCCTTAGTAATGCCCGTTCAATCTCCATGCCGTTAGATGTAGCGAGCTCTGCATTGGGTGCAGGAGGGAGCCCTCTTCTTGGGATAGTAGGTCGTTCCTGTAGTCCAGCGGAATGGGTGGTTCAATCGACAAATGGAGCAGATAAGCATACCAGGGTTGCTTGGGCCATGCTGGAGCAATTAGGATTAGGTTCGCTATGTCCTGTATGTACTTCTGAATTGTGCGAGTAAGGAGCAGAATCAGTGGAAAGGCATATAGCAGTCCCTCCAACCAAGGAAGTAAAAAGGCATCTTGTGCTGTGCGGAGCGTACTTGGAAATACCGAGAACCATGGCACCTTTCTGTTCTGCTCCGTGGCGAAGAGGTCTATGGTTGGAAATCCCACTGGCCAAAGATATCGTTGTCCACCTGTTGGAAAGCGACTACTCATGAGAATGGAATATTCAGCTCAACCGGTCCACTCGACTGTTGTCGATTCCCGGTAGGTATGTTGCTTGTAGAAGTATTGAAGGGTGGGCTGTCCATTCCTAGATGAGGATCGCTTCTCTGCAGAGGCTCCATGAACCAGACCCTCCTAGTTTGTTGATGAAGAACATGGCTACTTGGTTGTCTGTGTATACCATGACCCTTTTCCATTGTGAGTGACAAAAGTCCGAAGGGCATTCCTGATGGCCCTCAACTCCAGGAGGTTGATTTGGTAGGATTGCTCTCGAGGGGACCACTGACCTTATGGCTGCAGATGGTCTAGATGGGCATCCCATCCTTTGTGGGATGCATCTGTTGTGAGAACTGTGTTGTGGGGTAGCGGGCGGAACACCGCGCCCCTGGTGAGCATATGGGTTTTTAGCCACAAGTCTAAGTCTTGATCATTTCTTGAGACAGTGAGACAATTCAGGATAGCGGGTGATGGAATTGCGACCATTGTCTTTTCAGGTCCCATTGAAGCAGATGCATGTGCAGTCGGGTGTGGGGGACTGTGTGAATGTCTGCCGCCTTATGACCCAAGACAGTGAGTATCTGACAGGCGGATGGTTTTGAGGTGAAGCGAAGTTTTTTGCCAGCCGGCAAAGCTCCACTCTCCGATCCCAGAGGAGGAAGGCCCTGCTCTGGGATGTGCTGACTTGTACACAAATGAACTGTAGGCTCGCTCGATTTCTTGTAGTTGATGATCAGCCCCAGTTCCTGGAGACAGGTGATGGTTTGAAGGAGATGGCATTGTAGAGTCCTCGGGTCTGAGGCTACTAGAAGCTAGTCATCAAAGTAAGGAAACAACTGGATTCATTGTTTCCTGAGGTGGGCCATCACCACTGCCATGCACTTTGTGAAAACACAGGGAGTGGCCGACAGGCTGAAGAGGAGAACCTTGTATTGGTAGTGCTGGCCATTGAATTGGAAGCACAGGTATCAGTATGAGAAAGGGTGCATTGGGGTGTGTGTATAGGCATTCTTCAGGTCAAAGGAGCACATCCAATTGTTGGGTTGTAGAAGAGGAAGAATGGTCTTGAGGGAAACCATCTTGAACTTTTCTCAGACCGGAAACTTGTTTAACTCTCATAGATCCAAGATCGGTTGAAGTCCCCCCGATTTCTTGGGAATTAGGAAATAGGGCGAAGAGAAACCCATATTCCAGAGAGATTTGGTAGAAGTCTGAATGCGTTCTGAAGTTGAAGAGCAGTGATTTCATCCGCTAAACGCAGTGCTGTTTCGCACTCCCCTGATGGTTGGGTGGCTGGGGGGGGGGGGGTGTCTGGATTTGAAATGTAGTTGATAACTGTGATCAGTCGTGATTATTGACCAGGTGTTGTAGAAAGATGATATCCTGCCCCCCACTGCAGAAGGGGATGGTGACCCCACGAAGCTCAAACACTCAGTGGGGCCTTCGGGTTGGCAGGGACTGCTGTCCCTGTTGTCGCTGGGATCTGGGTCTGCCCCATCGTTGTTGCTGTTGAGATTGCTGGCGTTCTTGTGGAAAGATGGGAAGACGGTATGGAGGGTAGGCCCAGTAAGGCTGTCTATGATATGGTTGTCTGCGGAACAGAGAGAAGTACCCTCGGATGAATGCAGCTTGGTCCATCAGGATGGTTAAGGATTGTACCGCCACACTTTGTTCTTTTAATTGGGATACAGTTTCGTGTAACCTGTTACCAAACAAATTATCTCCTCTACAGGGAGGTTGGTTGGATTCTCATTTTTTATTTATTCACATTTTATACCGGTATTCAAAGCATTTCATATCAGTGTACATGGTAAAAACATTCACATCCAACATAAAACAATATAATATAACATATCTAAGAAACTATAAAACAAATACAAACAAAATAATCAATAAAATACCTAAAACATTATCTATAATTTGCTACAATAAACTTCCGATTAACAACTAAAACTAGGCGGGAAGGAAAGGAGAAGGAAAGGGGAATGCCCTGCTCAAACAGCCAGGTTTTCAGGTTTTTTTTTTTTTAATTATTAGGCTGTGATTCCTGTCTTAACCGTTGCTAAAGCATTCCAAATTTTTGGACCTGCCAGTGAGTGTGCTCGGTCCCGAACTGAATTTAAGAGTGCCAGTTTAGGTGATGGTATAGATAATAAGGCTTTACCTGCCAACCGTAAGTTGGGCTGTGTGGTGTATGGATGTGTAGAATTGAATTTAGCCATTCTATTTTTTCTCCGTATAAAGATTTGTGAATAATGGATAAAGCAAAATTGCTTACCTTGTAATAGGTGTTATCCCAGGACAGCAGGATGTAGTCCTCACATATGGGTGACATCAGTAATGGAGCCCTATGTACGGAAAACTTCTGTAAAAGTTTCTATGAAACTTTTGACTGGCACCAGAGTGCCTACTGAGCATGCCCAGCATGCCATGATATTCCCTGCCACAGGGGTCTCCCTTTAGTCTTTGTTTGTAGCAAATAGCATTAGCCAAAAATAAAATAATAAAACGTATCGGACCCAACTCCGCGGGGTGGCGGGTGGGTTTCGTGAGGACTACATCCTGCTGTCCTGGGATAACACCTATTACAAGGTAAGCAATTTTGCTTTATCCCAGGACAAGCAGGATGCTAGTCCTCACATATGGGTGATTAGCAAGCTAGAGGCTGATTCATTTTGTGCTGAAATGACCGTAAGGTATTGTTATTGAAATGAATCAGTCGAAATCACAGCAGGTTGGATGTAGAAGGAGTTGGGATTAAACTGGAAACAAGTTCTTTAAGACGGATTGTCCATATGCTGAATCTTGTCTTCCCTCTGTCTAGACAGTAGTGAGCTGCAAAGGTGTGAAGAGAACTCCATGTTGCTGCTTTACAAATGTCCAGAATAGGTACAGAGCGAAGGTGCGCTACTGAGGTTGACATTGCTCTGACTGAATGTGCTTTTACTCGCCCTTGGAGAGTAAGGCCTGCTTTTTCATAACAAAATTGTATGCAATCTGCTAGCCAGTTTGACAGAGTATGCTTACCCACTGCTTTACCTGGTTTGTTTGGATCATAGGACACAAACAGTTGATTTGATTTTCTTTGGGCTGCAGTGCGGTTTAAATAGAAAGATAACGCACGTTTACAGTCCAAAGTGTGTAAGGCTCTCTCTCCCTGGTGAGAGTGAGGCCTAGGAAAGAATGTAGGTAAAACTATGGTTTGGTTCAAATGAAATTCCGTGACAACCTTAGGAAGGAATTTTGGATGTGTACGGAGGACTACTCTGTCATGAAGGAACTTCGTGAAGGGTTCGTAAGTTACTAGTGCTTGTAGTTCACTGACCCTTCTAGCTGATGTAATGGCTATGAGAAATACCGTTTTCCAAGTAAGGAATTTAAGGTCACAGGTATTTATGGGTTCAAATGGAGAACGCATAAGCTTGGTTAAAACTACGTTCAGGTCCCATTGAATGCTTGGGGAATGAACTGGAGGTTTAATGTGAGTTAGGCCTCTCATGAATTTACTGACGAGAGGCTGTGTGGAGAGAGGCGCATCTCCTAGCTTGTTATGATAAGCTGAGATTGCACTTAAGTGTACCCTTACAGATGACGTCTTAAGACCAGAGTCTGAGAGATGGTAAAGGTAATCTAGTAGCGAGGTAGTGGGGCAAGTGAAAGGATCTAAATCTTTCTGAGTGCACCATAAAGTAAACCTTTTCCATTTGTAGGAATAATTCTTTCTAGTGGAAGGTTTACGTGCAGCTATTAGTACCTGAGATATAATGGTTGAAAGGTTGAATGGTTGCAAGATCAAGCTTTCAACATCCATGCTGTCAGGGACAGGGATTGGAGGTTGGGATGGCGCAACTGTCCCTGTTCCTGAGTTATGAGAGTGGGAGCTACTCCCAGGCGAATTGGATCCCTGACTGAGAGATCTAGCAGTGTGGGGAACCATACTTGTCGAGGCCAATATGGGGCTATGAGTATCATGGACCCCTTGTCCTGTTGTAGCTTCACTAGTGTTTTGGTTATGAGCGGTATTGGTGGATACGCGTATAACAGGCCTGAGTTCCAATGGCGGGCAAACGCGTCCTTTGGTAAGCTGTTCTGCTGGAAGAGGAGAGAGCAGTAATTGTTCACTTTGTAGTTCAGATGTGACGCAAAGAGATCTATTGTTGGTTGACCCCAGCGTTGAAATATCTTGGTTGCTATCGCTGGATCGAGGGACCACTCGTGTGGTTGGAAGTGACGGCTGAGGCGATCCGCTACTGTGTTGTGGATGCCTGCTAGGTAGGTGGCCCGTAGTAGAATTGAGTGTGCTAGGGCCCAGTCCCATATTTGAGCTGCTTCCTGACAAAGGAGGTACGAGCCCGTACCACCCTGCTTGTTGATGTACCACATGGCTACTGTGTTGTCCGTTTGGATCAGAACAGTCTTGTGTGAAAGGCAGTCCTTGAATGCATATAGAGCATAGCGTATAGCTCGAAGCTCCAGGAAATTTATCTGAAAGGAGGCTTCTTGCTTTGTCCACTTGCCCTGTGTTTTCAGATGAGCAATGTGCGCTCCCCATCCCAAGGTGGACGCATCTGTAGTTAAAGTCACTTGTGGAACTGGTTGCTGGAAAGGTAGGCCTTTGAGCAAGTTGATTGGTGATGTCCACCAGAGAAGGGAAGACTTCAGCTCTGGTGTTATCTGGATGTGAGTGGACAGTGGCTGAATGGCTTGAATCCATTGAGATTTCAGTGTCCATTGCATTAGTCGCATGGTCAGTCTGGCCATGGGAGTGACGTGAACTGTTGAGGCCATGTGTCCGAGTAGGATGAGGCACTGATGAGCTGTGACTGTATGTTGATTGCGAATAGAATGTACTAGGAGAACGAGCGATTGAGCCCGGTCTTTCGGAAGAAAGCAAATGTTGCTTACCTGATGTAACAGGTGTTCTCACAGGACAGCAGGATGTTAGTCCTCACAAATGGGTGACATCGAGGATGGAGCCCTGTACGGAAAACTTTTCTGTCAAAGTTTCAACAAGCTTTGACTGACACTGGCACACTGGGTGCACTGAGCATGCCCAGCCTGCAATTATCCCTGTGAGCCACAGGTGTCTCCCTCAGTCTCGTCTTATAGCTAAAAAGCGCAAGCGAAACTAAAATAAAAGTATACAGACCCAACTCCGCGGGGTGGCGGGCGGGTTTCGTGAGGACTAACATCCTGCTGTCCTGTGAGAACACCTGTTACATCAGGTAAGCAACATTTGCTTTCTCACAGGACAAGCAGGATGGTAGTCCTCACAAATGGGTGAGTACCGAGCTGAGGATGCCCGGGAATGCACCAGATACACCGCAGATGCGCAAAGGCGTAACGACTGAGGTGGAAATGGGAACGGAGGGCATCCGCAACACCATAATGGGTTCGTGGAAGGATGTTGGGTAGTGAATTGAAAAAAGTAAGAGTAGGCGGACTGGCCAAACATGGAGCATGCCGGCTAGTCAAATGTAAGCAATAATAGGCTGCGAAGGTATGGAGAGGACTCCAGGCTGCAACCTGATAAAAAAGTACAAGCAGCAGTAACCAAAGGGAAGCTGTTAAGGCTAAGACGGACACAACAGTATGTGGATACCCACAGTGTTGTAGTGAAATGTCTGCTTGTTGGTAGGAAAGGAAATATAGACCACTTAATCAGAAGGATTAGGTCTGTGTGGCCACTGGAAGTAGCAGCTTGACCCTTGCATGAAGGAAAGAGTCAAGTGGAATTCACATGGAATGCAGTGCAATGTAGATAGAATGTAAGCGCAGCATTACTGTCCAGGAATGTGGAAAACCCAGTCTCTCCCTAGGGCGAGAGAGAGAGGTTAGGAAAAATTAATAGAGTATTTCCTGAGGAAAGGAGATACAACATCTACCTGAAAAGGATAGAAAGTTGAATGCGTAGAACTACTCAGTGGCAGAGGAACGGAGTCAGGTGAGTATGGAAAGAGTGCATAACTCACGGACCCTGCTGGCAGGAATGACATTAAGAGGGAAAGAAGTTCCCTTGCCAAACTGTGGAAGAGAGGAATGGAAAGGCTCAAACGTAGAATGTATGAGACTTATAAGGAGAATATATATGTTCATTCCGTGATTAGAGAAATAGAGGCGGCTTGATCAGTGGATAATCCATGGTAAGCCGACTCAGAGAGGATTACCGAAAACGGGAACCCAACTCCCAAAACGATACACCTCCTAAGAGAAAGGTGTATCTATGTGGAGGATGTCTGGAGAACAGAATCCGAGGGAGTAAGAAAAAATGGTGGAAAAGTAAAAGGGGTAATACCTCTTTTTTTTTTTTTTTTTTTAGCGTCAGGAGGTAAAGCCTGCCATATTAAACGGCAAGATTTATGTTTAGAAGGTTTTGTGACGCTACCAGAACCTAAGAACATCAGTAAGTCTATGATTTGGGACTGACTGGTGAGAGAATAAAAGGTTACTGATATGATGGATTGAGAAGTATGGGAAAGCATACTGATCTCAGTCAGGGAGTGGGGAAAAGAATACTGAACCCCATCCCAGTTCAACATTAGAAGAATGCTGGCTACGAGAGGCAGCAGAAGAGATATATTGAAGAGGCCTTTGATGGAAGAAAAGGCATCTAAGGGAACGCATAGGAAACATGTGCAGGGAGCAGAACCTGTGCATCGTATGGAATGATGCAGACGCCGAGGAAAGTTTAGTTAAACTCAGCGTTAAAAGATTTGCCCTGTACACATGTAATTGAGACCATTCGAGAGGATAGAACCTACGTGGAGAAGGTCTGATAGAGCGTTCATTAAATCTCTTAGATATGTGGCCCAAGGACGCATGAAGTGAACAAGGGCCAAGGGTAGAGCTGCGCAGCTGTCTAGCAGAGCAGCTAAGAGGTAATGCGTGCTTATGAGTTGGAAAGCACATTGTCCCTATGCTGTCTGTCTGTATGCACAAAGAATTGTTGCAAAAGCAGTATTGGAAGGCATAAGGGCATAACTCATGGGTGCAACGTCCAGGAAGTTTATGAGAAACTATGCTGGAGTGCAATAGATGCATAATGGGTTGACAGCTTTCAGGAGAAACTTTATAACCCTAAGGAATTGCGAGCATGAGTCGAAGGAGACTAGGTCCTAGTTCGAACTGGGATAAGAATCAGGGACGAAAGCAATGAAACCACTTAGGTCCATTGAGTATAGAATGTCACTGAATATAACCCATAGCAGTTTTGAATTATGAGAAAAATGCATAGTGGGAAGAAACCCCATAGCCCAACCATGAAAATTTGAAAGGCTGAGGTTATGGAAAATATGCGCAGGGACATATAACAATGTATCAGAATGTCTGTGTGCATGCTGGACAAGAGGGTCTTAAGACTGTGGTGTCCAGAAGTGTTACAGAAGGAATTTATGGCAGTGACAGTAATCCCAGTTAGTAAATGTATAGTGAGTCCTGAAAAAAGTGAGAGCTCCTTGCATGTACTGAAAGTGGTTAGCAGTAGTCTATGCAAGGAAAGTGAATGATGTTACACTCCGCAGAGAAAACAGCATTCACCAACAGTGATGCAAGAGACAGTTCACTTACCGAAGCTGGTGCCAGCGGCAGAGCTTGGGGTTGTAATGTTGACTCACCATAAAGCACATAGAAACATTAAAATAATGTACTTACTGCAGTATGGAGTGATGGTAACCAAAGATACCATTGTACCTGTGACGTCTAAAGAAAGTTGGATTTTCTTAGGTCCAGGATGTGCGGAGAGTAACTATTTTCTGTTAAAAGAAAGAATAGTGCAATTAAAACTCCCCAACCCCCCTCCCTTCTCCCCTCTGCACTTCGTAGCGCCTGGGGGAGTGTACCGGGACTTTGGTACAAGGTGGGGTGGCCGCTCTGATATCTGACCAGATGGGAGACCAAGAGGTGTCCCAATGGAGGATATCATGTAGGCTCCTGCAGGTGTGTGAGCGGTAAGTGGTACCCGCATTTCTGTATGCTGTACAAGGAGACACTGAGACCTGTGGCCAGGCCTCAAGGTGGACTTGTACATGGGGCAATGGTTGCTGAATCTCATGTTTAGCAGATCAGCCAATGCAGCTGGACCTTGGTTGGGAGGGAACCAAGAGTCAGAGCATTGGTTGGCACAGGGACTTGTTACTGACAAGAGAAGAAGCCCTGCTGCAATCCCAAGAAGATAGAGGGGTTCTCCTGATATTGTGGCTAACATAGCTAACATAGTGATATGTGACACTAATACAGTTCTAAAAGGCACATGACCCAGAACTTTTCGAACCACGGTCCGAATGGGAGAACACAACTCTATGGGAATGCCGCCGAAGCGGGTACTTACCATCCGACGTGGATCGCCGCAAGACGAGCCGGTGAAGATTGTTGACCCCGACGGTCTCCGGAGTCCTCGAGGGTAAGGCCGGGGACGTAAACGTCCATCTCGCTCTGAAACCCGGTATGGTGGCACAGGTACAGAGGAGACAGGCCAGGCGTGAGTGGCGTTTAGACTGCTAAGTGTAACAGATGGCCATAGTCCCACACCACTTGACGGTGGGGCACGCCAGGAACAGAGGAGCCCTAACGGAACTCATGTTCCCTTCCCTCGTCACAGCGGCTCGATGTGTCGTGACGCCAATGCAGAAGCTGTCGGACCTGGATCCGGAAGTTCTGGATCACCAAGGACTGCCAAAACTGTAGGAACAGTGCTGATGGCAGTGGTGATGTCGCTCTGCCCGAGCGTTGTCCAGCCTGGAGAAGGATGGCACCGATGTGCTGGATGGCGTCAGCGGTGGACGATCACGATGTCGGCGATGATGGGTGCCACGGTGCTCGGCCCGGTCTTTCCCCAGCGCCGAGATGGAAGCCCTCGTCGTCCTGGAAGGCGATCGATGACGAACTGTCAGCACGCCTGCTCTGCTCCTGACACAATGGAGTGTCTTAAGCTAATACGGGGCTTAAAAAAGAACCCAAAGCGTGGAGCAATGTGAGGAGGCGAGGGTATTATGTGGCGGTGCTATGTCGGTATTGACGATATTGAAGGCAACCTAAGGGGCTTCGAGGATATCATCAAAATGGGTATGAAAAATCGTCGATGACTGGCCAGGAGAATGATGACAGTGACGGGCACTGACAGCAGTGGCATAGGTATCTTTGAAACGATGTGGAATCGAATAATCGAAAAACATTGCCGTTATTGAAAAAGATACCGGCATCGACTGAGTCGAAGTCGAATCAATAGGGCGTCAAGGACACCGAAGGAAAACGGAGGTGTCGAGGGCATCGATGCATGGAGGCGGGCATTTATGCCGTTTGTGGCATGGCCACGGGCATCAACTATAGGGCCACAGACGTTGACGGTATCGATTTGGACAGACTCAGATTTCCAAGTGTACATGGCATCGGTGCCCCAGACACGTGTGTCGGTGGCATCGATATGGACACGTATGGAATCGATGGCATGGATCTCCCAGTCGATGAATTCCATCCCGGCATCAACGCCAGTCCTGGAATCGGCATGGGCATCGATGCCAGCCATAAGGCTGGCATTGGCATCAACGCCCATCCACGGAATCGAGCCAGCATGGATATCCACCGATGGGACCCACCTGGGCATCGAATTTCACCGATGGGAGCAGCCTGGCATCGACTGCCCTCGATGGATGCATTCTAACATAGATGCCCATGGATGAAACACCTGGGCATCGGTGTCCATCGATGCAAAAGGACCCGGCACCGATGCCATCGACGGACGGCCATCCGGCACCGATGTCCATCGATGGGGACCATCCGGCACCGATGTCCACCGATGGGGACCATCCGGCATCGATGCCCACCGACGAATCGATGTGGCACCGATGCCCCCCGATGGAAAGGGCTGGACATCGGTGGGGAGGATGGGGCATCGATGGCATCCCCAAAAGGGGGGGTGGCATCGATGAAGTGACCCTGGGATCGTTAAAAAGTGTCTCGGGCAGCGGTGGCGGCGACCCGAGTATGCATGGCAGTGACTAACAGCGTGTGCGTCAATGGCATGCATCCGGGTAGGGACGGCACCGAGGAAGCCCAAGGAAAAAAACAGTGCGTAGGAGGAAAAAGCCTGGTAGCACTGAAAAGCAAAAAACATGGATAAAGGCATCAGGGCACCGTGGGGGAAGGGGCGCTGATGACATATAAAAGCCCAGGGCGGTTTAGGAGGGTCCCGGTGTAGCGATAGGGTATCGACTGCGTGAGGGTACCAGGGAACGAAGGACTTGAAGCTACAGAGGTCCTAAAGTTAAGGAAAAAATCCCTACCCCACTAGCATAAGCAAGCAGAGTGTCACAGAGATACTCGCAAGCTGTTTAAAGCTAACTGAAAAATGGGGGAAGGGAAGGCTTCAGTCAGTTAACAGCCTTAAGATAGTGACAGGAACCGACCGAAAAATAAGAATTAGTACTCACCGAGCGTCATAAAAACGTACGCGGAGGGAGACCTGTGCAGGGAAAAGTGTTTTTTGAAGTGAAAAGTTAAGTGTTTCCATGAGGTAATTAGTTAAAAAATCCTCACAGAGCTCCAACCGCTATGCTGACTGCAGAGCGGAAAAAAGAAGACTGAGGGAGACACCTGTGGCTCACAGGGATAATTGCAGGCTGGGCATGCTCAGTGCACCCAGTGTGCCAGTGTCAGTCAAAGCTTGTTGAAACTTTGACAGAAAAGTTTTCCGTACAGGGCTCCATCCTCGATGTCACCCATTTGTGAGGACTACCATCCTGCTTGTCCTGTGAGAAAGGCCTTTGCTGTGATGGTGTTGAGATCTGCACCTATGAACTGCAATTGGTGAGATGGTGTGAGATGGGATTTGTCGTAATTGATGAGAAATCCCAAGGAGTGAAGCAATCTTATTGTGAGATGGAGAGAAGTGACAGCTCCGCTCTGTGTATGACTTTTGATGAGCCAATCGTCCAAGTAGGGGAACACATGCACTTGTTGCTTGTGAAGATGTGCCACCGCTACTGCTAGACATTTTGTGAATACTCGAGGTGCTGATGCAAGGCCGAATGGTAGCACCCTGTATTGGAAGTGTTGACCTTGTACCAGAAATCACAGGTACTGTCGATGAGGTGGAAAAATGGGAATGTGAGCGTAAGCGTCTTGAAGATCCAGAGAGCAGAGCCAATCTCCTTTTTGAAGAAGAGGTAGCATGGTGCCTAAGGACACCATCCTGAATTTTTCCTTCTTTAAAAATTTGTTGAGATTTCTGAGGTCCAGGATAGGACGTAGACCCCCGGTTTTCTTTGGAATGAGGAAATATCGGGAGTAGAATCCTGTGCCCCACTGAGGCCTGGGAACTCTTTCAATGGCCCTGGCAGTCAGGAGGGTAGATAATTCTGCTTGCAGGATTGTGTAATGATGAGACACTGTCCAAGACGGAATAGGGGGATTGTCTCTTGGTACAGTGAGGAAGTCCAAGTGGTACCCTTGAAATATGATTGAGAGTACCCATTGGTCTGTAGTGATGGAGGTCCAAGTTTGAAGATGGTGAGCAACTCGGCCTCCAACCGGTACTTGTGGATAAGGATTTTGGGAATGACTCATGCCCTCTGGTTGTACTTCAAAATCCGGAAGTGGACGCCACAGGCGGAGGTTGTTGAGGCCTAGCAGGTCTTTGGCGAGGCTGAGACCGTTGAGCAGGTCTTTGTTGTCTGGGCCTGGCTACTGGTGGATAATACCGCCTAGGGCGGTAATATGGCTTTCTTTGTTCCCTTCTTGGAGGCCTCCTTGAAGGTTGATGTACCTCTTGTGGCAGCTGAGAAAGCTGTTTGAGGGTTTCTGTGTGGTCTTTGATGGTGGCCACCGCCTCCTTGACCTTATCGCCAAAGAGGTTCTCCCCTAAGCAAGGCAGGTCCGCCAAGCGCTCCTGTACCTCTGGTCTCAGCTCTGAAGATTTGAGCCAGGCCCATCTTCTAGCTGTTATTCCGGATGCAGACAATCTGGATGCTGTTTCAAATGAATCATACGTGGCTCGAACCTCGTGTTTTCCTGCCTCTAGGCCTTTATGTACGAGGTTTTGAAATCCTTCCTGAAGATGGTCAGGTAACTGATGAGACAGGGATTCAACTTGTTTCCATAGGTCACGCTGGTATTGATTCATGAAAAGCTGGTATGAATTTATCCTAGATACCAGCATAGCAGCTTGGAAGATCTTCCGGCCAAGATTGTCCAAGAACCTATTATCCTTTCCAGGAGGTATGGAGGCGTGTTGCTTTAATCTTTTGGCTTTCTTTTGAGCCGACTCAACCACCACTGATTGGTGTGGTAGTTGAGTTTTTTGGAACCCTGGGATGGGTTGTACTAGATAAGTGGCATCCGCCCACTTATTAACAGCTGCCACCGACCCAGGGTGTTCCCATATCCTGTACATAAGTTCTTGTAATACTTTATGAACAGGAATAGCAAGAATTTCCTTGGGAGGATCCACGAATTGAAGCACCTCCAAGGTTTTTTGCCTGCTGTCTACTTCAGAAATGAGAGAGAAAGGAATTGTTTGAGACATTTCTTTAATAAAGTTGGAGAAAGACAGATCCTCCGGTGGTGACTTTCTTCTATCTTCTGGCGGAGAAGGCTCAGAAAGGAGGTCTTCATCCGAGGAGAATTCTTGGTCACTATCATCCAGAGGGTGCTCCAACGGCCTAGTAGGCTTAGCTGGCATTTCGGATAGTGGAGTCTGAGGTCTAAGGGGTGGCGTGACACCCGAGGGACCTGGTAATGGCTCTTGATTCTCATCTACATCTATAGGTTGTGGTAAAGATGAGAAGCAATGGATCAGTGAGTCCAGCTTGTCCATTAATGGTTGAAAAATGGATTCTTGAGAAGGCATCGACGGTGCCATCGGGGTCGATGGCCGTGGTGGAATCGATGGTAACCGGGGAATCGGCAGTGCTGGAACCGGTGATTGCGGCCTAGGTAGAACTGGTGATGGAATCGGCGCCATCGAGGAGAGCGGTGATTTCCTTGGCATCGGTCGTGAAGGAATCGGTGATGGGACCGGAGATCCTCCTATGACCGGTGTCGATGGCAGAACCGGAGTGGCAGGCCGTGGCATCGCCTCGATAAAGGCATCCTTAACCGCTTGACGTATGTAACTGTCAAGTTCCGCCCGCATGGATGATGTGAACAGAGCACCCATGGGGGGAGGCGGTGGCGGCGATAGCAGTACAACCTCAGAGCCCTGAGGAGGTACGATTCCTTCTGCCGGAATCGGTGAGGGTTGGCCTGCTGGTGGCTCAGAAGCCTTACTTTGGAGCCGGGCTTTCTTAATCGGTGTCCCGTCCTCCGCCGATGGCTCGCCGGGTATCGAAACGGTGGTTGCTGTGTGCAGCCTGCGATGCCGATGGCGATGTTTATCTTTTTCGCGCCCTTTTTCGCTGCTCGATGTGGACGCTCTGGACGATGGAGAGGGGGAGGAAAAGGGAGCGTCTCCCGACTCACCTGAGTGACGTTTCTTCAATACTACTTTCCTAATCGACCCAGCCGGAGACGATTGTGTGGAAGTAGACGGAGCAGTAATCAGCTGTATCTTGAATAGTTGCTCCATTTTGTCCATCCGTAGACGTCGACCTTTCGAGGTCATCGTAGCGCATAAGGGACAATTTTTTACATCATGACCTTCACCAAGGCAAAGTACACAGTCTTGGTGAGGGTCTGTGATAGACATATTTCTCGCGCATTTCGGACATTTTTTAAAACCTGTAGCCATTTTGTGGCCGGACAGCCGTCGACGGCCTAGGACTCAGGTAAAATTGTTTTTAATCAAAAAACGGAACGGAACCGCGAGAACGGTAAAAACTCACCGCGATGACTAAACTAAGGGAGACCCTTTGCGGTTGAAGTTTTTGAAGCTTTCCGTAAGGAAAAATATGTGGAGAATCCCACAGGACTCCTGATAACCGCGAGGCTAACTGCTTCGCGGAAAAAAGAAGACTAAAGGGAGACCCCTGTGGCAGGGAATATCATGGCATGCTGGGCATGCTCAGTAGGCACTCTGGTGCCAGTCAAAAGTTTCATAGAAACTTTTACAGAAGTTTTCCGTACATAGGGCTCCATTACTGATGTCACCCATATGTGAGGACTAGCATCCTGCTTGTCCTGGGATAAACATTTAAACTGGATTCTGTAGAAGATTGGGAGCCAATGAAGTTCTTTTAAAATAGGCGTGATATGGTCCTGTTTCTTACTTCTGGTTAAAAGACAAGCAGCACCATTTTGTAAAAGCTGCAAAGGACGGATTTTAGAGATGGGAAGGCCCAATAATAGGGCGGTTCAGTAATCTATTTTTGAAAATAACAGGGCTTGAAGAACAGTCCTGAAATTGTTGCTATATAATAAAGGCTTTAACTTTTTTAAAATTTGTAATTTATGGAATACATCCTTTACAGTTTTGCTTATAAACTTCTTAAAATTAAATTCTGTATCTAAAACAAAGCCCAAATATCTAACATCGTAAGAAATATTATGAGAAGAATTCAATATTTTTGTTTCCGCAATAATCTTTTCACTCATATTAGAAATTACTAAAATTTCCATTTTGGATTGGTTCAGCGATAAAATCATGTGATTCAGCAATTGCTGAATAGATTTAAAATAAACTTCCCACAATTTTAAAGTAGAATGAAATGAGGCTTCTATTGGTAATAAAATTTGTACATCATCTGCATATGTAAAGTGTACAAGACCGAGGTCTGCAAGGAACTTACAAAGGGGGGCCATATAAATATTAAAAAGACAATGATGACCCTTTGAGGCACTCCGGAATTAAGAGGGACTATGTCTGATTCTGTACAATCCAATCTAACTTTGCAAGCTCTATTTGACAAATAGGATCTGAACCAATTCAGAATAGTGTCAGTGATGTCTATTTCCTCTAATCTTTTTAACACAGATTCATGGTTTATCATATCAAATGCTGATGAGATATCTAGCAAAATCAAAAAAATAACGTTTCCCGCTATCTAAGCCCCTTAATACTCTGTCAGTAAGAGAAGTTAGTAATATTTCAGTATTACAGGATTTACGAAATCCAAATTGGGCAGAATATAATAGTTGATTAACTTCTCATGAACATCTTCACGAATTGCACCAGCACGTAGCCATGCCAAGAGTCACTCAGCGATCGCGGATGCCGATGCCCTGGACGATGTTTCGAACGCTTCATATATTGTGGCCAGGAGATGGCGTATACCTTCCTCCATGTCCTGGATGGGTTGCGGTAGGGCAACTGAAGGACCAGAATCTGGAATAAGTCCTTTTATCAATTGTAGGCATTCATACAAGTATTGAACAATGTAAAATTGGTGCTGGTGGATCCTAGCACCTAACATGGCAGATTGGAAAGATCGCTTCACAGCTATGGTCTGTCCCCGGTGGCGTGTTGGAGTGTAATCTTGTCTTTTTCGCATGTTTAGGGCCAATTCAACTACTATAGATGCATGTGGTAGTTGGGGGGGGGGGGCACAGAGTGATGAATGTTTCATGCGGAACTTCAAATCGGTTTTCTAGGAAACGGGTGTCATGGCGAACGGCGTTTCCCAAGATTTTTCCAGGACTGCATCCAGCATCTGGTGGGATGGGAGAGCAGTCTGTTCCGGTAGAAGTTCAGAATACCCAAAGTTTCTGCTCTTGGATACGGGTGCTTGTGGATCTCAATGTGCAGGGTGGAGCCCACTTTTTCAATGAACTTGGGATATGACAGATCATCTCGGGGGGGGAGTAGGGTTCCTGGGGTTCTTCTGCAAGGTCAGGATACCCTGTGGACGATCCCGATGAGGAAGGCGGAAAGTCTGGTTGTGGGGATTACTTCAGCGAAAGCCAGGGGAAGGGTGAGGTATCACCGTCCCCTGGTGTTTGTCTTGGCACTGATAAGGTTCCGTTTGGTGAGAGACAGGGAGGATGTCCACGCGACAACCCTTGATTTTTAGGCACGAGACACTTTCTCATTAAAAATCAATCAGGTTCTTATCTAAATCATACTATTGTACCAGCCTTTATTGAAAGTTTAATCATCCCCTTGGAGGACACTAGCTGATTAATTAGTAAATTCACCTGTAAATTTAAAGTACTCTCATTCCAACTCCCTTAGTATCCTAAACTTAACTAGGAACGCAATAAAACTAAGATGAAGGCAGCAGTCCAGCAGCAAGAGGGGGGCTTTCCAGTCTTTTACATTGAGTGTCACATGTATGATTTTTTACCTGCCGGTGAGAGAGTATATGTGTGCACTTGGTGCAAAGAGCTCCTGGCTCTCAGGGAACGAGTCCGATCTCTGGAGGCTAGAGTAGCAGACTTGGAGGAGCTGAGGGAGACAGAGAGGTACATTGATGGGACCGAGTGTCCATCTGTTATGGACATAATGTTTCCACACGTGCAGAGCTTAAAGCCCAAGGGTCGGGGCATACCTGCACGATGGTGATCTTTCCTGAATTTAGTCGTCAAAAAAATTTATTTTTTTTTTTAAGTACAATAGTATGATTTTTTTAAGTTCCTACCGAGGAGAGAGAGACAGCTCCACGTGCGTTTGTGGTTGCGGAAGGAAAAGACTGAGGAGAAACTGCCTTCCTGTGCAGGAATACGTGCACAGCCACTCAGCCCTAAGCTCTGTAACAGCTTTGACAAGCTCCGCCTTGCGAGGTCTGGAGGATGTTCCCATGATAGCATGGCTAATTCAGCCGTGCTATCGACGGGAAAAGCTGTGGATGTGGGCTGAGCAGTTATAACTGAGGGAGAAGGAGGAGGACCTGCCATCCAAAGAATGTGATCTTATATGCTGTAGCTGGGACATTACCTATGTATGTAGGGGGAATGAGATGTGCTGATTTAATTGAATCTGGTTAAAAGGGGAGAACTGGCTAATCTAGAAAATCTACTATATATGTCTGAACTGAAGAACTTACTAGGAGCAGTAGTGACATCGGTAGAGTGGCTTTCCTGTTGACTGATCAACCCAAGTCTTATACCCATGTGGGAAAATGGGTGTTTTTGTTTAGAGAGAGTGAATTATGACTAACTTTTGAAGAATCAATTCATTGTCTTGATGAATGAAAATTGTACATGTGCAGCTTTGAAAATGAAAGCCATTGTGTGAAATATTTTGACACTTGGAACTGTGTAAGACTGCGAACTGACCTATTAAGAGATTGGTCCATCTTTAATGTGGCTGGAGGGGAGTAGCTGCTGTTACTAGGAGAACTGAAATGTTAACCAGAGCCCAAAAGAAGATGGGTCTGTTGATGTAAACCCATAGACTCAGCAGAGAAGGCATCTGTGGATACAAGTGGACAGTGAGCAGGACAGATCTCTCCTCATGTAAAGACTGTCTAGAGATGTTGAATATAGGCCTTAGACACAGATGAGGTGTGATCCAAACACACTTCCTAGGCCCCTCTTTGATTCTTGTTAATTTATATTCTCACAGGCTAACTACAACTAAGCCCAAAGTTGCAATATCAGCCATCCAGATGTACTGTACCCACCCCAAAACTAGTGTCTCACTACAGTCATCTTCTTGACAAACATACACCAGACTCCAAGTAGTGATGTCCTCCATTATGGGTCACATGGAGATTCAAGGGTATGATGAAGCAGATAGGACCTGGTGTCTCCTGACACAGAGGGAGGGACTTGACACTGAAGGTGCTCTGGTAGGTCTAGGGTCTGGATAGAAGAGGAGAATGGTGATAAAGGAACCTTCTGAACCACGAAATTTGAAGGCACCTGGTAAGTCTCCTCCGGACACCACTGATGCTGAAGTTACTATGGGCCTCAAAGGCACTGATTAGGCAGACTATTATATCGATAGCGCCAAATGTGTTGATGGCACGGAGCATTTGTGCTGAAGGCACAGAGGACCTCTGTGCCAATAGCACCAATGCATCCATGGCATTGTGGCCTTCTAGATCAATGGAACCAGGAGTTGGTGCTTTAACAGTGCCAGTGCCGGGTGCTTCAACAGCATTGGGTTGGTCAAGAGTTTTTGCACTACTGGCACCAACTGTGCCAAGAAGCATTTCTTCTTCTTCGGCACCCATGAGCCTCTTGAAGGGGATGAAGCTCAGAAGTTGTCTAGGAGCGCACTAGCTCTGGCACCAACACTTCTGAATCTTGCTTGATTCCGAAGTGATGGTGGATACGGAGTCCGGTACCCTAGGTCGGGAACCCTGCTCAAAGAGTCTCTGTTCAGCTCTGATGAGGATCCACTCTGGGAAGAAGATTGGCTCCACCTCTCCACTTACCTGCAGAGCTCCACCATTTTCCACTGGGTTCCACTGGGCTCTGGGTGATATTCAGCAGTTTGCAGAGTTGTGATCTGGACTCAGGCACTTGTAAGCAGATGACATTGTCATCGATGGATATCCTGCGTCTACACACAATCCTTGAAGCTGAATGACTGTGGCTCTTTTGGAATTGGACATCTCCTTTATAATACTTTATTTTTCCCTTTCTTTTTTTTAAACATTAAAAAGTGCTATTTGAAGGGCTGCCTCAGCATTGAGGCAAAAAAACAAAAACAGCAACAATACACCGAAAAGGCAGCAACAAAAAGTAAGAGAGATCGAGTACATGTCCACCCAGAAGCTCAGACATAAAAAGACTCAGAGGTTCACCAGGCAGAGTGTGCAGAAAGTCCTGCGCATGCCCAGTAGAAAAACATTAATGAGCTTGATGGGTCCATTCAGTGCTGTAAGATGATGTCACTCATGTGTCATGACTAGTTCGGCCCTGCTTCTCAACAGAGAACAAGGGAAAAGTGTTCCAAATGCCAGAATCAGGGGAGTAGCTTTTGTAAGTTAATTTGTGCACATACCAATTACCTGTAAATTTTCAATGACACTTAGGCACATGCATTTGCTCCAAATATCTGGAGTAAAATTATGCTTAAAACGTATATGTAGATTTTGCCTAAATACATTATCTCTATAGTACTAAGTTACGTCAGCTGAACACCAAAGGTCGTAAGACAAAAAACCTAGGCTAAAATAAAATTTCAGATCAGAAATAGCATTACCTATTCAAGATCAAGCTCAAAGACCAAATTGATTCCTATAATTCAAAAGAATTAAAATCGCTCTCACCCATGCATCTGATCTGTCACCTTCTTCAGTGTTTCTTCCAACTTGGAAATCTGAATATTACAATGAGATGATTTAGCTACATTCACTATTGAACATAGCTCATTTGCAATTGTATTTTACATGCTCCAAAATATGCATATTATTTTACATTTTTATGCTATCAAGACAGACTTAATGCTTTCAGTTTGATACTGAAATAAAAGAAGAGGTCCATACTGAAAGCTATTTAGCTAGATAATTTGTGACTTGTCCAGCTAAATGCAGACTTTTGAACATTTAGGACAGTGTTTCTCACCCCTCTCCTGGAGGTATACTTAGCCAGTCAGGTTTTCAGGATTGCCACAATAAATATACATAAAATAGATTTGTATACCCTGGATCTCCAATGTATGCAAATCTCTCTCATGCATATTCATTACGGATGTCCTGAAAACCTGATTGGTTAGGTGTGCCTCCAGGAGGGGCTGGGAAACATTGATTTTTAGGGTAATCATCTGGTTACATTTTAGTCGGATAAGTCATTATCCAGCTAAAATTTAACCAAATAAAAAAAAAGGTGTCCCAGGGCGAAAAGAAGTTATCAGGCTATCAGCCTTTTTTTAGCTATATCTGGCTTATTAAGCCAGATAACTATGTCTGTCTCCAAATAATTCTAAAGTTATCCAGCTGCATGTGGACGGATAACTTAAGAATTAACCAGCCATATTCAAAAGAATACCGCTGGTTAGGTGTCACAGTGTTAAAAAAAAAAAAAAAAAAGAAAAGTGAAGAGCAGGCCTGGAATCCAATTCCCAGATCCCCCACCCAATATATGAAAAGGGGTTCTACTAGGCCAAGTCTCATTAATCGCATCCTAGTAAATTTTAACATTTCCAAATCCCTAGATCCAGTCACCAGCCTCAAGTTCCCTCCTCATAGTTGATAAAAATTTTATCTGAAAGCCCCCTTTCACCTTCCTCCTATCCAGTACACCCAGAAACCCCTTTCCCTTCCTCCTACCCAATACCTTTAGAAACCCCTTCCAGCTCCCGATCCAATATTATTCTGACAGCAATGCTGGAAGTATAAACTACTAGCACTGTTGTCAGACTAATATTTTCACAGTAACGCTGGTAGTTTACACTTCTAGTATTGCTGCTAGAGCAATTTAGATGTCATTGGAAGCAGTTATAGTATATTGCTATCCTAGCAGCTGGAAAGGACTTATAAATATACCAAATGGGTAGAAAGTTTAAGATTGGGGTGCAGGTAGGGGGAGGAGGGAGAGAGAGGTAAGGGGACTCAGCCCAGCAGGGTTCCTTTTCATATTATGGGTGAGGTCTGGGAATCAAACTGCAGGCCCAAACTGCACTTTTTATTTTGTTTACACTATAGCCACGTAACTGACTATATTTTTTTCAATATGACTGGTTAAGCCTTAACTTACCCAGGTACACTTACCCAGATAACTTTAAATCTAACTGGTGATATTCAAAGACAGCCACTGAAGTTTAAACTTATCTGACTAAATATAGCCTGATAACTTTCTTTGGGGATATTTAATGGGACATTTATCCTACTGAATATCCAGGATAACTTATCTGACTAACTTTAGCAGGACAAGTTAGCCATTTTAGTTTTATTTGAATATTGCCCTATAATATAAACAAGGTGGGTAAAGCCTGCAAACCAGACTGTCAAATTAATTTAGGAGTGAGTCCCACTCAGTCCTCAAAAAAGACATGGCAAAGGTAAATGAATGAAAATTTTCTCTGGTTGACTAGCTTTCCTCTTATGCTATCACTGTGGAATATGTGGCACATTGATGAATAGATAAGAAAAAAAATTGCAAAGAAATTATCATGAATGCTTTTTTCCTTTTTTCAATTTTAGGATAGATTCATAAGATTTTTTTTTAGGAAAATTTGGTTACTGTAAGTTGAATATTTCAGGGGATAATGAGTTCACAGATCCATATGTTTAATGGGAAAAAGTCATTTTCCCATTTTTGGCTAGATCCATAACTTTACAAAGTTCCGAAAGTTCCATAACACCGAAATGTTGTTGCTATCCAGGTGCGAAACCATCAACAGGGCTTTGATACTGCTACTCAGTATATGCTTGAAGGGAGATATCCCATGTTTTACCACTGAAAGCATGAAATATGAATCATAATAGCCAAGAACTATGCAGACCAAATACGGACAGGCCAAGAACTATCTCAGTATAAAAACAAGATACCTTGCCCTGATACACTGAAGAATACTTTATCTAGATCTGGCTGTTTGTAAGTGTTTGTGTAAATAAAAAAAGAAGACAGAAGGACAAAGCATTAACTTAAGCTCATATGTAGGAGTCATGGATCAGCAAAGAATCCAGAGGTCAGAAAGATCCCCACCCTTGGAAGAAAAGGGGGGCAGTTGGAGATGGAGAAAAACACTCTGGCATACAGACGTGACAGCTCTCCCCCCCCCCCCCCCGAAGAAATGAGGCAAGGGAAAAAGACCTGCAACGTGGCAAAGACCCTCCCACCCACCATGTGATTATGCATGAGCTTATGCATAAGATAGGGGGGCAAATAAGGAGGAAAAAAAAGACCAGGAAGTGAGGCCCTGAGTATGATCCGGAAAGGAAGAGCGAAAGGGAAGTCCAAAACGGACCAGCACTCCCTGCTATAGAGGGAAAAGACTAGGTGTGGACAGGAGACCAGAGACAGAAGACGTCTTGACGAGATAGTGGTGAGCTTTCTGAGGCGGCGGGGAGCCAAAAGCAGCCTGATAGCTCTGCCAGTATGGGAAGGGACCCAGAAGCAAGCCCCGGACAGCCAGAACTCATCGCAGACATAAGTCTCCTTGCCTGTCCACATTCTCCAGCTCCCCAGCCGAAGCCTGCTTCAGAGGTAAACAGGGGAGATTGCCTGAAGTCTGGCTCAAGGGTAACTAATTAGCCATAAGTATTAATATATTAAGCAGGCTAAGGTTTACGCCATGTGTGAACTCACCCATGGTACAGAACTTTCTTTAGGGTAAACTGGAGCATAGTAGCCAGGATGTTAGAGACTTGTATTATTGTTATCTTCTTAATGCTAAATCCTGCCAAATCTGATAAATAAAAGTCTATTTCTGAGGAGAACACATTGTCTTTTTCCTGAGCTTAGGATCGTGAAGTAAGGTGGGAGGGCAACTGAAAGTGTCCTGTAGCAGACAGGTTCCTGCACCCCTAAACTTGCTTACATGCTGTTTCTCCTTGATATCTCAACAGCATTTGATACAATTGATCATGCCATTTTGCTTTCACACCTCTCATCTCTTAGCTTCTCTGGTGCTATCTATAGTTGGTTTCAATCTTACCTTTTCTCCTGTTTTCAACAGATTTCAATAGGTTCTCACTGGTCCACGTGGCATGCCTTCTCCTCTGGTGTATCCCAAGGTTCTGCCTTATCAGCAGCTTTGTTTATCATCTATCTTACTCCTTTGTGCCGCCTTTTGGCCAGCTTTGGGGTACACTACAGATTATAAGCCGATGATATCCAATTGTTTTCCCCCCTCAAATCTATAAGGGATTAATCCGTAAAATTTGCTTCACTTTATCTATCTGCAATCCAACAATGGCTACGTTCTAATAACTCTAGTTTAATCTCAATAAAATTGAGATTCTTGTCCTATCCATGATTCCAGTTGCCCCCCTACCTTCCTATATTATTTTTAATGACTGCCAATTACAAATCTCTAACACAATATGGGTGTCACAATTGAATCTTGTTTTTCTATGCGGCCATACATTGATTCACTTTCACGCTCTCTTTTATTCAAGCTGCACCTTCTCAAATATCTCAAATTATTTCTTGGGCCCTCCGACTTCCAAACAGTTCCACAGTCATTTCTGTTCTCTAGCTTGGATTATTTTAACTCTCTTTTCACTGGACTTCCCACCTACACTATTCAATACATTCAGATATATCAAAATGCTGCTGCTCCTCGCCTATCAAATACGCCAATTTGTGAGCATATTACTCCAGTACTTCAATTTTTACATTGGCTTCCCATATCCTACAGAATCCAATGTAAACTTGCAACTACTGTTCACAACATGTTAAATAATATACCATCCCCTGGATCTCCTCCACACTAAAGCTCTTTACTCCTTCTTGTTCTCTGCGTTTCTCTGGTCAAGACCTCTTAGACATACCTTCGGCAAGGCTTTCTCACTTTGATATAGCCAGAGAACGAGCCTTTTCCACTGCTGCCCCTACCCTGTAGAATTCCCTCCTTTCAGATTTCAGATGCCTCAAAAATGTTTAAAGTCCTTTAAAATATCCCTCAAGACCCATCTATTTAAATTGGCATTTAACATCTCACAGCCACATTGTTTGCGATTTTTGTGTTTTTATATTATTAATAATTATGTTTTATTGTACCATGCCCTGAACTATGGAAGAGCGGGCAATAATAAACTTTTTTGCAACAACATTATTCCGGTTTCTAACTTTTATATAGATAGTCCTATCCAGAAAATTTGGTTTCTGTAGGTTAAATGGTTCAGGAGATATTCAAGCAAACAAAGCAAATACATAAGCAATTAATAAAAAAACAAGGAAAAAAGCACTAAAGAGGATGATATTCAAATAAAAGTATGGTTCCTAAATTAACATTACTAAAGGGGTTATTTAATAAGCTGCAGTAGGGCAATAATGAAAATTGACTGATTAAGTAGAGTTAATCAATGAAAAGCATGCTTTATGCAGTTACTCACTAATTACAGGACAGCAAGATGTCAGTCCTTACACATGGACAGCATGATCAGATGAAACCCGGCACAGAAATTTGATTTCCAAATTGCTAGAAACTTTGAGTATGCCCGACTGCCATGTGCAGCATGCTCTACTGCCATGCATCCATGGGAGGGATCCTTCAATCTATAATTTAGCTTAGACTTTGGAGAAACTAACTCAAAAGGGAGGCAGGCAAGTTTTGTGAAGAATGACATCCTGCTGATAAATAAAGAGCTGGACACTGAGTATATCGTCATGACTAAATGAACGTGGATATATCGGATACATTGTGATGACCAATGAAAACACTACAGTGATAATCAATGATGATACATGGAATGTGGATTATATATGAAGTCAAAGAAGAAGATATAGTGGTTATAACAGATTTGAAATTTCAGTGGGTTTAAACTTTGTACTGTTAAATATTCAGTTTTCAGTTAAATAAGCGTCTTTATTGAAAAAACAATATATGTTATTTCAATTAATCTCAATCTAACATCTCGAATGAACACTTGTTATTTTAATTGGGTTGTATGAATGTGTGAGTGTGCTAGCTTAGTTTTAAATGTCTATGTAGGTATATATGTGGATATTTACAATAAATATTACATAGGTTAAATGTGTTGTCTCTCTAAATTTGTGGTTGAGTTTATGATAAATAAAGAGCGGCAGTTTTTATATGTCAGCCATCCCAGGACGCCTATTTTATATGGAGTGCCTAAAGTTCATAAGACTTTACTCAATCCTCCTCTTAGACATATTGTTTCAAGTAATGGTTCATTACTTGAACCATTAGCAATATTTGTAGATACATTTTTACAATCCTATGTCAGACAAATGCGATCCTATGTTCAAGATACCACACAGGTATTACAATGGATTCAAGAGATTCCGTTCATTCCTGAGAACACCATCCTTGTGACCATGGATGTAATATCTCTATACACTAATGTATCCCATACAGTAGCAATGGATACCATCTCTAATATTCATCGAATGAGTATACACATCGTATTCCAGCATATTTTTTGTTATCCATAGCTAAGTTCGTTTTGCAACACAATTTTTTCAAGTTCAATGGAATTTTTTATTTACAAGTTCATGGAATCGAGATGGGTTCATCAGTGGCACCTTCAATAGCCAACCTGGTAATGGATGCTTTGGAATGATGTTTGATCTACCCGTCCCCCCATTTTTCACATATAGTATTTTGGGTCAGGTACATTGATGACTTGCTCTTTCTGTGAGATTCTACACAAGAATCCTTAAACACATTTTTTTATTTTCTTAATAACAGTTATCCTCATTTGAAGTTTTCTATCAATGTAAGTTTTGAGAAGATCTCTTTTTTAGATATTTTAGTTTTAAAAAAAGGATCATACTCTTGCAACCACAGTATTTCATAAATCCACAGACAGGAATAACTTATTCATGTATCATTGTTTCCATCCGCGACCTTTCAAAAATGGCCTGCCTGTCAGCCAGTTTTTTCGGATACGAAGAATATGCTCATTTTTGGCAGAATTTAAAACACAAGCTTATATTTTAGCTAAGCGTTTTTTGAAAGAGAACATCCTTGATCAGTGGTGCAAGTGGCGTATAAAAGGGCGTTATATTCTCCCTGCTCCTCATTATTGCAGTATCAGAACAAAGATAATTCATCACAAACAGTTTGTGTTTTACAACATTCTGATAGATCCTCCTCCATAGCCTTTATCAAAAGGCATTGGCATGTTCTTCAATTCCACAATATTTTTGCGGATGAACCATTAATTTTGTTTAAGAGAGGACCTAGCATTAAAGATAATGTGGTCCGCACATCACTTCAAAAAATTACAGAAAAGGATGACTCATTACAATGTCTGGGACAGCTCATGCGGGACGTGTGATATGTGTATTAACACCATGGAGGGTGATGCTTGGCAACATCCTATTACCAAAAAGACATATAAAATGTATTTGTTTCAGATTGTGGTACACAAAATGTAGTTTATTTACTCCAATGTTCACGTCCTCAGGTTTACATGGGACGCACCATGAGACCTGTGAGAGTTTGGCTGAGGGAGCATCGCAGTCTGTTAAATACTCGAAAATTAGCTGCACCTATAGTTAAGCATTGCCTTCAACATAACTATAATTTTGAGCAACTTAGATGGACCATACTCGATTTGGTGTCTGTTTCAGACAGAGGTGGTGATATTAAGAGTATCTTAAATTATAGAGAACAATCATGGATCTTTAGATTATTATCTAGTGCTCCATTTGGAATGAATGATAATGTTGAGTGGATGTCATTAATTTGATATCCATCTCTTAGCTCTAGCGCTCATTGGTCCTTTCAAATTTACTTTATTTTCTATTGGCTAGTTGGTGCACTAATCAGTATGTATAAATAGCAGCTGCCTGGTGTGAAGCTGGCAAACTTCACATGCCACCTAGATAGGATTTTAACAGTGCTGGGGAGGAGTCAGCTGTTGTGGTATATGATACAGGAAGGTGTAGGAGGGAGGCTCTGAAAGCCAAATGAGGGCTTTTAGGTAGAAAGCTGAAATCCAGAACCTCAAGGATAGCATTCTTGGAAATGTCCCATTCCATGTGCAGGACTCCAGAGGCAGGCAGAGTACCATGAATGAGATTATGGTGCTCAAAAGAGGGCTTTAGATTTGCTATGAACTATAGAATATTTTGGTAAAGGGAAAGCCTATGCCAAAAGAATGGGCTAAATCTAAACCAAGGTAGAACTAGACAACTGGCAATAATGTTTAAAAAGGAGATAGGATCATCAACTACTAACCATCAAGGAAACACTCTGATGTGTGGTTATGTGCGGTAGCTATATCAGAGATGACCACTCTGTAATCATCTCTTTGTATAGCCACCGTCTTTATTCTCAAAATATTTTTTAAGTTTTTACTTTTTGTATTTTTATCAATTATTCCATATCTAGTCCTTGATTTAGACTCTCCCTGGCGGTCAGCTCGACCCTCTTAGAGTGCTTACACTTCTTGTCATCGATACTTATCGTTCTTTATGCTGTGAATGAGTGCCTGCTACTTCTATTGGCTTTCTCTGGGTTGAAGCCACCTGCCCGACATCAGCCGTGTTTCAACAATTGCTTGTCTGCTTCAGGGACCTCGGAGAGATTTCTTGTTGTGACCACTCTGTGGTTTCAAGGACTCTAAAACACGCATTTTTTCTTTCAGAATCATTCTTGTACATGACGCCTTTCCCGTGTAGTAGATAGCGCAGCTTTAATTTAGAACATGGGTGAAAGCTGACAGTCATTTAGCAGCACATGATTTAGAGAGAAGTATCTTCCAAGGATGCTAAAAAACAGGAAAGTTAAAGCATCCCAACAGAAAGGCTTCAATAAAGGCAAAACTAACCCATGTGCCATTAAGAGCAGACTAAGTTAAAATATTCCAAAGTATCCCTGCTAGGAAAGTTGCAAACAGAAACAAAAAACGTACCTTGAAATGTCTGTATGCAAATACCAGAAGTCTAAAAAAAAATAAGATGGGAGAGTTAGAAAGTATAGCACTGAATGAAGAGGCAGGCATAATTGACATCTCAGAGACTTGGCGGAAGGAGGATAACCAATGGGACAATTACTAGGGTACAAATTACATCACAATGATAGAGTGGATCAAATTGGTGGGAGGGGCACTTTATGGATAGAAATTCCATATATGATGGGGAAGAGTATAACGATGGGGATATCCTACTATCCGCTTGGCCAAAATGAATAGACAGACAATGAGATGCTAACAGAAATTATGGGTGCTAACAAATTTGGCAACATATTAATAGGTGAGTTCAATTACCCCAATATTGACTGGATAAATGTCACATCAGGACATGCTAGGAAGGTAAAGTTTCTAAATTAAATAAATAACTCCTTCATGGACTGGCAGGTCCAAGAACCAATAAGACAGGGAGCTATTTTAGATCTAATCCTTGGTGAAATGCAAGATTTGGTCCAAGAGTTAAGTTGTGTGACCACTTGGCAATAGTGATCATAATGCAAACAGGTACTTGTGACCTGGATTGGCCACCTATGGAAACAGCTGGGCTTGAAGGTCCTTTGGTCTGACCCAATATGGCAAGTCTTATGTTCTTAAATTTGACTTAACTGAAGAAAGGACATAAATAAAACCACTGCTCTAGCATTTAACATTCAAAAGCGAGACTATAAAATGAGGAAAATAGAAAATAAAAAACTAAAAGAGGTGCAAGCTGCATAAATTAAATGTTTACATCAGGTGTGGACATTGTTTAAAAATACCATCTTGGAATCCCCGACCAGATGTATTCCACTTACTAAAAAAGTCAGAAGGTCAAATGACTGCTGGCATGTTTAAGATAAGTGAAAAAGGCTATCTTTCAAAAAATAGAAAGATGATCCAAGTAAAGAAAATAGGAAAAAGCATAAGCACTGGCAAGTTAAATGCAAAACCTTGATAGGACAGACAAAAAGAAAATTAAAGAAGCTTTCCATAAAGGCAAAAACTCATCATAAAATCATTTTTAAATATATCCAAAAGAGGAAGTCTGAGATGAAGCCAGTTAACTATTGGATGATTGAAGGGTAAATGGGGCACTTAGGGAAGGCCATAACAGAAAAACTAAATAAATTCTTCACTTTGGCATTTAATGAGGAGGATGTTGGGGAGATACCCATACCAAAGACAGTATTTAATGGTAATGATTCAGGGGAACTAAACCAGAAGATACAATAGAGCAAACTAAGAAACTAAAGAATAGCAAATGACCTAGACCAGAAAGGTTTGCACCCCAGAGTTCTGAAAGAACTAAAAAAATGAAACTGCAAACCTAGTACTAGTAATCTGTAACCTTTTATTAAAATAATCTATTATACCTGAAGATTAGAGGGTTGCCAATGTAGCACCAATCATTAAATAGGGCTCCAAGAATGATTGAAATTATAGACTGGTGAGCCTGACACCAGTGCTGGAAAAAATTGTGGAAACTATTCTAAAGAACAAAATTACTGAACATAAAGACAGACATGGTTCAATGGGACACAATCAACATGGATTTACCCAAGGGAAGTTTTGTCTGACTAACCTTTTTTTGAAGGTGTTAATAAACGTGCATAATGGTGAGCTGGTGGATCCAGTATATCTGGATTTTCAAAAGGCATTTCACAAAGTCCCTCATGAGAGACAACTGAGAAAATTAAAATGTTATGGGATAGGAGGCAATGTCCTATTTGTGGATTGCAAACTGGTCAAAAGATAGGAAACAGAGTAGGACTAAATGGTCAGTTTTCTCAATGGAGGAAGGTAAACAGTACCACAGATCTGTACTGAAACTGGTACTTTTTATATGTTTATAACTGATCTGGAAATGGAAACAATGAGTGAGGTGATTAAAATTGCAAACACCACAAAATTATTTCAAGTTGTTAAATCACAAGCAGATTGTGAAAAATTGCATGCAAACATTCAAAGACTGGAAACTCGGCATCAAAATGATATATGATGGGAGGAGTTTCAAGATCGCTGACCGCTAGGTGTGTGGCGTGGAAGCTCTCTCCTGCTACACTGATTTGCTCCTCTGTGTCCGTGTGAAAAACAGCTTGGAGGCGCTGAAATTTTACTTTGTTTTTTGATGGGCCGAAAGAGGAAGCCCAGGATGGCGTCTTTCCCCACGGCTCCACCAGGGCAGTCTTTGTTGGGACCGATGAACTTTCACGTTATCCACAGTAGCTCTTTGCCGGGGACACAGCCGCTGGAGAGGGGGAGGGGAATTTGAGCTCCCCTCTCTCCCTGGCTCCCTGTCACCACTGAGCCTGGCACGAGGAACACTGCCCAGAAATCTCGCAGTTGCAAGGACCCCCCCAGGTGGCTGTGGAGGCGCCACCGAACCAAGAGTTGAGTGTGGCAATCTTGGTGGGGGAACAGCGGGATGTTTCCTGTAGCTGCCGGTTCGATGATTACACAAGGACAGCCGAGCAGAGGAAATTCACGAGAAGGAGAAGGGACCTATCAAGAGAGAGAAGACCGGGATGTATTCTCTGATTTATCGACGACTCCAGCCATGCCTCCTCTACAGAGAACCAGTGAGATATCTCTTGAATCGATTTGGGATGCTATAGCAGAGCTCTGAAGCTCTATTGCTCAACAATTATCTTCCATTGTTCATAATTTTAAGGAGCTTGAGCAGAAAGTTTAGGTATTGGGAAATACAACCACTGAATTGGGACAGCAGATATCCTCGATTAGGGTACAAACAAACTCTGTGCAACAAACACAGCTAGCACTGGCTAAAGATAATGTTAATATGGCACTAAAGGTTGAAAATTTAGAAAACACTGAAAGAAATAAAAATTTAAGAATTAAAAATTTCCCTAAGGTCCCATTAATCTCCCCAAGAGAGATGTTTAAAAAGTACTTGATTGAAATCTTGAAAGTACCAGAAAATTCAATTCCGCCAACTTCAAAAATGTATTACTTACCACCTTATAGAAGGGAGCCTGAAACACAAAGGGATAACATGCAAGTGTTACAACCTGTTGAATTACCAACGTTGGATATAACGGCTCTGATTGAAACATCGGACTCTGAGATGGCGACTCCTGCAACACTTATTGTCACACTGGTTCTCAAACCTGACAGAGACTGGCTGATGAGATTGTTTTTTAGACACAGATCAGAAACTTATGCAGTTGAAAGTGAATATATTTCCTGATGTCTTTAGACAAACGCAAAAAAAGGCATAAACAGTTTCTACTGATAAGACCTGTTTTTTTTCTTAAATTTCCCTGCGAATGCTTGGTGAAATACCAAAATAATTCTTATATATTCTTTGACCCTCCTCAGTTGTCACAATTTTTGATTGGGAAAACTTTCCTCTGTTAATCTCTAACACCTAGCCAAATATACTCGTGAGTAATGTTCCTTAAGAGTTATATAGCTACTGTCACCTAATTGTCCAGAAAGCCTTTCTTTGAACTTAATAGATAACTATTTCTTTGGATTGTGACTTGATTCTCCTCCCTACATTGAGGACTGGAATTGATATGAGTATGATTATTTGATTTCATTAGGAGTCTACTGTCTTGAATATTGGTGTTAACAAATACTTGTTTTCTCTGTCAAGAGTGATCTTGTTTAATTATTGTAAATTCATAAAAAATAAATAAAAAAATAAAATGACATATGATAGTTGTTCCGAACCTGTGGTTCACGGACCCCCAAGGGGTCTGCCAGACCATAAAAGAGGGTCCATGGGGTGTGCAGCTGCTCAGAAAAAGTGAGCTCTGTAATAAGATGGCCTGAGGAGAGGAGTACAGAGAATCCCCCAAATCAGAAACCCAGTCCATGCTGCTAAGAAGAGAAAGGAGTAGGCCCCATCCCACAGCAGCAGCAAAAGAAAAAGCCCGATAGACTGCCGCATGCCCCATCTCGCAGTAGCTGCAAAACAGGCGCAATGGCTCTAGTGGGGCCCATTTCACTGGTGTCTGAAGATGCTGAGAGAGGCCTAATGAACGCCAATAGAACCCATCCTGCTGGCAGCTGAAGATATCAGAGGATAGAGTCAGACTCTAGAATAAGTCAGAGAATCAGTATGCATGTGTGGAGTGTAAGTGAGAGTGGGTTGGGGTGGGGTGGGTTGGGGTTTCAGTGATAGGCAAAGTTTGTGTTATGTGTGAGAGAATATGTGACTGACAGCATGTGTGTCAGAGTATATGTGAGTGACAGCATATGCGAGAATGTGTCAGTGAAAGCTTATGTGAGCATGTGTCAAGCATGTGTGTCAGTGAGAGCTTCTGCGTTCATATGTGAGCATGTATGAGTGTGTAAGCATATGTGTGTGGCAGAACATTGTATTTCAACGAAAACACACTGAGTATTGTATGTCAATGAAAGCACCTGCGAGCATATGTATGTGTGTGTCAGTGGGAGTATATATGAGAACAATGTAAGTGTGTATAACATTTAGTCCTGGTCAGCGGCTTCACATACTCTTGGAAGCCACAGGATCTTGCTATGGGCGGGACACTCCCAATACCAGTCAAGAATGCCACGCTGCTGCCTGATGTCAACCACAATCCCTCGTAGGTGTGAGCAACACTGTTTCTTAAAGGCCCCATGGCAGAAAACTGGCTGCAGCATTGGAGTTGACATCAGCCCAACCAGGCTATTTAAACCTCTTGCACTATCTAACTGGAGCCTCAGCAACAGGTCCTCCCTGCTTTGTCTGCAGTGCGTGTTGCTATTTGTTGTGCCTGTTTGTCTCTAGTCCTGCTTCTTGTCTTCATGCCTCATTTCTTGCCCCGTTCCTTGTACTGTCCTGTCCCTTGTACTGTCCTGTCCCAGGCCTTATTCGTCACTTCGTTATTCCAGTCCTGATCCCTGAACGTCTGTTCCCATCTGTCTTGTGTGCCCTGATCCTTGTCTCTCTATGATGGATACTTGATTTTGACCCTGGCTTGGATTTGACTTTGCTTGATCTCTGCTTGCCTTGACCTGTCTGGATTCTGATGCTTCCTGCTGTCTGCTTGCCCCAACCTTTGCCTGGACTCTAACACCGCACAACTGCTGCCTGCCCTGATCCCAGGCTTGTTTCTGGATTCTGCGCATCCATTCTCTGGGACTTTGCCTAAGTCCTGCCAGTCCCAGAACTCAAGGGCTCAACTTGCGGGGAAAAGGGTTGGTATAGGTGAAGCCTGACCTAGTGCCAGAGCATGTCTGCCTGCTGATGGCATGGGCCTAGCAAGTTCTCCTGCTAGGCTATGTGAATCAAGCCACAGTCCAAGTGTTCGTTCCCCATGACAGTTTGCTGAGGCCATGAGCTTGGTAGATTCATCTACAGCCCAGAACATATCTGGGTTGGTCCTCAGGGACAAGCAGCAGCAGCAGCTTCAGCAGACTGTCAAAAAATGGCTGGCCGAATGGATTCCATATGGGGCCCCCTCCCAACACCAGCTTCGGCTCCTCCCGCATCACCTAAGGCAGCTCCTGCCCTCATTCCTGGATCTAGGCCACACTTGCCTCTTCCGCCCAGATTTGATGGTGATTCAAAGGCCTACAGGGGTTATTTAAACCAGTCTCTCATGCATTTTGAGCTACAAGCTTCCAGCTTTTCTTCAGATCACATCAAGATCATGTTCATTATTATTGGGCTCTGCCTAGCTTGGGCTTCACTGCTGTGGGAACAAAATGACCCACTTATGAGGAATCTGGGTGAGTTCCTTGCACAGTTCAGGCATATCTTTGAGGAACCCAGTAGCTCCTCATTGGCCGCCTCTGAACTTCTTCATCTCAAGCAAGAGACTATGTTCACCGATGATTATACCATCAGGTTTCAGACTCTGGCATCCAAACTGCGGTGTAATAAGGAGAGTCTGACAACGATCTTTTGCCAAGGGATAGCTGAGGGCATCAAGGGCGAGCTTGCAGGACAAAATGTTCCTACTGGGTTAGAAGAGCTTATCGCCTTGGCTACCAAGATTGACATTTGTTTTCAGGAACGGTCCAGAGAAAGAAAATGCCTACTGGTAGCATCTAAAACTGGCTCCCAGTTTTCAGCACCCCCAGGATGCTCCATCCAAGGATCCAGCTCAGACTGTGACTCCCGAAGAACCCATGGAGCTTGAGAGATCCAGGTAATCTAGTGAAGAAAAGCAGAAGGGACGAAGCATCAACCTATGCCTCTACCGTGGCTGACAATGGCATTATAATGTCCCGAAAAGGCAGGAAACTAACGAACCTAGGGTTGATTGGAGAGGCAATCCTAGGCCACGCGCTCCTGCTTCTCCTCAGTTACTAGTCCCTGGGTCAGGATCTTTGTTAATTTGGCGGAGATACAAACAGAAGCTTTCCTCGTCTCCGTAGCCGATGGTAACTTCATCAAGAAAACCCTGGTAAAGCAATATAATCTTCCAGTGTACACCCTAAAAACACTAGTACCAATCTTCTCTGCATACAGAGAGCAATTTTTCCATGGCTAACATTCCTCTAACTATTCAAACTGCACAAGGAATGCCTTACACTCTTTATATTATCGAAGGCAGTGAACCCCATTATTCTAGGTCAGTGGTTCTCGACTGGTGTGTCGGCGAAGCACCGACTGGTGTGTCGCGAAGCACCGGCAGGTGGGTTGCGCACCTACTGCTCTTCGCCCCCCTTTCACCTCAGTGAGATGAACACTGCTGCTGGGCCTGCCTGGGCTATCAGCACATTCAAGCCCTGAGGGGAACAGCAGCAGTGTTTTGTGGAAGCCGGCAACAGGAACGTGACCTTTTCTTCTTCCTGCCCCTGTGGCCCTGAAGAGTGACCGGGCACGTGGGAAGAAGAAAAAGGCCATGCATGCTGCTGCTGCAGAAGGTGCATAGCGCCGCTGCCCCCCGGCTCTGACCTCCCCTTCTCTCGCCAGCGCGATACCAGCAAGAAAACATAAAATTAATAATCAAACTGCAAAAAAAAAAAGACTGGGGTGGGGAGAAAAGCATAAAATTACATTCTCAGCTGATTGCTGTGTGCCACAATCGATCGCAGCATAGCAAACAGCTGAGTGCTGCCCTCTTAGCGCTGTAGGGCTGGGGAGGTTACTCCTGCTGATTTCCAGCCTGTCAGGATACTGCTTTTAATAGCAGCATACCAGCTACCTTGTGCTGTAGCTGCTATGTGTGCTATGGGTGGGGGTGAGTGAGACAGAGAGCGAGTCAGCATGTGTTTATGTGTATGAGAGAATGTGTGTGTAATTAAGAGAAATGTGTGAGAGCAAAAGACTGCTCAGGAAAGTCACAGGTGTGTGTGAGAGAAAGAGATTGGTCAGGCAGGTGACTGGTGTGTGTGTGTGAGAGAAAGAGATTGGTCAGGCAGGTGACTGGTGTGTGTGTGTGAGAGAAAGAGATTGGTCAGGCAGGTGACTGGTGTGTGTGTGTGTGTGTGTGTGTGTGAGTGTGTGTGTGTGAGAGAGAGAGAGAGAGAGAGAGAGAGATTGGTCAGGCAGATGACTGATGTGTGTGTGTGAGAGAGAGATTGGTCAGGCAGGTGACTGGTGTGTGTGAGAGAAAGGGAGATTGGTCAGGCAGGTGACTGGTGTGTGTGTGTGTGAGAGAAAGAGATTGGTCAGGCAGGTGACTGGTGTGTGTGTGTGTGTGTGTGTGTGTGAGTGTGTGTGTGTGAGAGAGAGAGAGAGAGAGAGAGAGATTGGTCAGGCAGATGACTGATGTGTGTGTGTGTGAGAGAGAGATTGGTCAGGCAGGTGACTGGTGTGTGTGAGAGAAAGGGAGATTGGTCAGGCAGGTGACTTGAGTGTGTGTTTGTGTGATAGACTAGTCATGGGTCCTAAGGAAGAAGAGCATCAGGACAGAGCTTCAGCAGCCCTTGCTGCTTCAGGTATGTGCTATTGGCCTACAAGGGGAAAGGAGTAGGAGAGTTACTGGAGAGGGTAAGTAAAGATTGCTTTTTAAGTTTATCTTTCTTGACTGACTGCCATTTTAATTATTAGGTATTATGTGATATGTCTGCTGTTAGAAATATTTTATTGGTGTTTGGAGAATTTTTAATAATTTTGAAAATTTCAATGATTGGATGTTCCATTTATTAGTTGTTTTCAAACTTTTAATATATTCTAGTTTTAGAATTATTTTATATTTCTCGGGGAATGTATAAATAGAAATGTGGAGACAAAAACTGAACTGGAAACAGCAAGAAGCCAAACTCTGTATGCAGACAAACAAATCAAAAACATTTGCTTTATGGTCAATTTATTCTGTATTTGGTGAGGGTCTGTCTGTGTTCTGCGTGTGTGAACCAGCTAAGGGTGTTCTGCGAGCTTGTAGTTTCTTGGTAGGGATCTATAGCAGCTTGGCTTGTTCTGTTTTCTTAATAGGAGGTGTATTGGTGTTTAGGGCCTGTTGTAATTTTTGCAGTGCTGCCTTTTCATAGGTAGGGTTGTTACTGTTTGAGTTCCATAATGCAGGTGTAACTTATTTCAGATCCTGGAAGTTTGATAGGTGCTATATTTTTGTTTTGCAAGGTATGCAGAGTGGATTTTTTGAGTTTCCATTCGTTTCTGTTTCCATATTTGTAATTTATGGTATTTATGTACTTGGTGATGGTTGATTCTATGTGTGTGACCGAGATGAAGTATTTTACTAGCATGTAGGCATTTGTATCAATATTATTTGTTGTGTTTTCTCAATAGAACAAGCATTGGTGGTAAATTACTGTTTTTCATAAGGAGGGCTATTGTACCTGGTAGGAGAGAATGTTTATGTTGCTGTTATTTAGATGTCACCAGAAATATCTTTTTTTGTATGGTAAATTGAACGGGTAATGTCCTAGTTCTGCTCTGCACCCATTGTTGGGGGTCGAAGGGGTTCCTGTGGAATGCAGAGTGTTTGTTTACATTTAGCCTGGTAATGGTCACATGTTCAGTGTGTCACGCATGTGAGAACCATCTGTCAGGTGTGTCCCAACAGAAAAAAGGTTGAGAACCACGTAACCGATGCTAAATTGCCTTGAGTCCCTTTCCTGGAACAGAAGAGCGGGATCTTCCTTTTCTGGGGAAACACAAACAGATCTACAACAGGTGTGTCCCACTATAGAATATCTGGTTTGCTACCCCCGGTTCAGGCACTATTTGTAGGGTTCCAGGATCTGACTCGCCATCTGCAGAGACAATCTTGCTTGCCACATGTGGTGCTTTCAGGACTTCCCCTTGAGAGATAACACAATTCCACATCTGGACAGTTTCCTAACACATGAGGTACAATCTTGTTCCTCTCTGCTTGCTAATATAGAACAGTGCTATTTGACTGTCCTTCTTGACCAGGACAACTCTTTAAGCCAACCAATCTGAGAGACTTCAGAGCATACCAAACCTCTCTTATCTTTAGAAAGTTTATCTGATGAAGCTTTTCCTGAGCTGACCAAAATCTCTGGGTGCTCAGTCTTAGCCTAATCATTCTTCTGGCTGTTTCTTTAGGAATTTGGTAAGCCAAACTAGTGCGCTTCCAGTGACAAGTAATAAATTTTAATGTTCCCTATCAACTGCCAGAAAAACACTAACATGGCTCAGCAATTTACTATGGAAATAGCAATAATGCAACCAAGGGGAATGTACATGCACACACAACGATGGCCTCAGGTGCCACCACAAATTATGACCCTAGTTCTAAAAGTATTACTAAATAAAGCCTTGTCTTGACATGTAAAGGAAAATTAGTTCTTACCTGTTAATTTTCGTTCTGTAGTACCACGGATCAGTCCAGACTGTGGGGTTGAGCCTCCTTTCCAGCAGGTGGAGACAGACCAAAACTGAAAAGGTATCCTATATGAGGACAGAGCCTACCTGCAGCCCTTCAGTATAACCACTGTCAAAGCAGAAAATAACACAACCAGAGTAGGATCAAGCAAGTGACCATAAAGCTCAATGGAGCAACTGTAAAACAATGTAAGAAACATGTTATGCCTAACTGCTCTTGCATATACTGGTACTTGAACAACCAAGGCTTCCTGTGTAATTGTTCAGTATTCTTGCAAAGAATGAAGTATCAAAATCTGCGAATCTGCAAGAACAAGCTTCAAGAGGACAGAAAAGAAAGACAAACAGGGAAGGGCGTCTGGACTGATCCGTGGTACTACAGGAATGAAAATTAACAGGTAAGAACTAATTTTTCTTTCCCTGTATGTACTCGGATCAGTCCACACCGTGGGATGTACCAAAGCTTCCCTATCCCGGGTGGGACCGAGACAGTCCCACTCAAAGCACTTGCCGCCCAAAAGAACCAAAAACGGGTGCTTGCACATCCAGAACGGTAGTGTCGAGCAAAAGTATGAAGGGACATCCATGTGGCGGCCTTGCAAATCTCTTGCAGAGAAACCGATTGGCTCACCTCCCAGGAAGTAGCTTGAGAATGTAGCAAATGAGCCTTTAGGCCCTCCGGAACCACCCGACCTTGGCAAAGATAGGCCAAGGAAATGGCCTCCTTCAACCATCGTGCAATAGTGGTCTTAGAAGCCGGTTTGCCCTGATTGGGACCACTCCAGAGGACAAAAAGATGGTCCGAGACCCGAAAGTCATTGGTAACCTGGAGATTCCTGAGTAGAACTCGTTTGACATCCAGTTTACGAAGATCGCCTCCAGCGGTACCTGCAATCTCCTCTGGAGAGAACGCTGGAAGCTCTACCGACTGGTTGACATGGAAGGTGGAGACAACCTTCGGCAAGAAAGAAGGCACCGTCTTGAGGGAAACACCTGAATCGAGGAAGCACAAAAAAGGTTCCTGACAGGACAACGCTTGAATCTTGGAAACCCGCCGAGCGGAGGAGATAGAAACAAGGAAAACTGCCTTCAGCGTGAGGTCCTTTATCGTAGCCCGACGGAGAGGTTCAAACGGTGCAGCACAGAGGACCAGATTAAGACTCCACAACGGGCAAGTATTGCGAGAGGGCGGACGCAGGTGTTTGACTCCCTTCAGGAACTGAACCACGTCCGGATGGCCCGCTAGGGGATGACCCTCGACCCGTCCAAGGAGAGAGCCAAGAGCGGAAACTTGACGCACAGGGAACTGAAAGAAAGGCCCTTGGAGAGACCCTTCTGAAGAAAAGAAAGAACCAACGAGACCGGGGCGGAGACACCTGACTCCTTCCAAATGCGCACGTAAGCTAGAGAAGTCGACTGCTTCCGGGCTCGCAGCAAGGTGGAGATAACCTCCTCCTTATAGCCCTTACGCCTCAGGCGTCGCCGTTCAAAAGCCAGGCCGCTAGACAAAAGTGATCGGCCTTGTCGAAAAATACGGGCCCCTGTCGAAGTAGACGAGGAAGATGGCCTAGCCGAAGAGGTCCGTCCGTCGCCAGGTTGACAAGATCCGCAAACCATGACCTGTGAGGCCATTCGTGTGCTACCAGAACCACTGGCCCTCGGTGGAGTTCTATTCTCCTGAGAACTTTGCCCCATCCTTTGAAATCCCGGAGTATGGCAGTGCTCCGGTAATGAACAGCATCCATGCCTCCTGAGCCGTGCTCCCTCCAGCGGCTGAAAAACTGATTGGCCTTGGCATTGTGCAAGGTCGCCATGAGGTCCAGGTGGGGGGGACCCCACCTGTCGACAATCAGATCCATGGCTTCTTCCGAGAGTTCCCACTCTCCTGGATCGAGGGATTGGCAACTGAGAAAATCGGCCTGAACATTCTCCTTGCCCGCGATGTGGGAGGCCGCCAGGCAATCCAAATGTCGTTCCGTCCAGGTGAAGAGACGGCTGGCTTCTAGGGCTACCAGGCAACTGCGGGTGCCCCCCTGATGAGCAGAAAAATGGAGCACTATGCTCCCTAGGCAGCCAGGGGGGGGGGGGAGAAGAGAGAATGGACCACCAGCCTCGGTCCCCATACCTGGAAGCAATCACGGACTCAAGCTATGCTCTGCACAAGGGGCGAATCCACCTGAGTCCAGCAAGAGCCAGGAGACGGGACCGTCTCCTGTACGGACTAAAAATTAATGTTGAGATTACTTACCTGATAATCTCCTTTTCCTTAGTGTAGACAGATGGACTCAGAACGAATGGGTATAGGATGCTCGTGCTAGCAGTTGGAGACGGATCTGACGTTAGCACAGGTGTATATATACCCCCACAGGAAGCGTAGCAACTTAGTACATAAGAACATAAGAATATAAGAAAATGCCATACTGGGTCAGACCAAGGGTCCATCAAGCCCAGCATCCTGTTTCCAACAGTGGCCAATCCAGGCCATAAGAACCTGGCAAGTACCAAAAAACTAAGTCTATTCCATGTTACTGTTGCTAATGGCAGTGGCTATTCTCTAAGTCAACTTAATATCAGGTAATGGACTTCTCCTCCAAGAACTTATCCAATCCTTTTTTAAACACAGCTATACTAACTGCACTAACCACATTCGCTGGCAACAAATTCCAGAGTTTAATTGTGCGTTGAGTAAAAAAGAACTTTCTCCGATTAGTTTTAAATGTGCCCCATGCTAACTTCATGGAGTGCCCCCTAGTCTTTCTACTATCCGAAAGAGTAAATAACCGATTCACATCTACCCGTTCTAGACCTCTCATGATTTTAAACACCTCTATCATATCCCCCCTCAGTCGTCTCTTCTCCAAGCTGAAAAGTCCTAACCTCTTTAGTCTTTCCTCATAGGGGAGTTGTTCCATTCCCCTTATCATTTTGGTAGCCCTTCTCTGTACCTTCTCCAATGCAGCTATATCCTTTTTGAGATGCGGCGACCAGAATTGTACACAGTATTCAAGGTGCGGTCTCACCATGGAGCGATACAGAGGCATTATGACATTTTCCGCTTTATTCACCATTCCTTTTCTAATAATTCCCAACATTCTGTTTCCTTTTTTGACTGCCGCAGCACACTGCACCGACAATTTCAGTGTGTTATCCACTATGACACCTAGATCTCTTTCTTGGGTTGTAGCACCTAATATGGAACCCAACATTGTGTAATTATAGCACGGGTTATTTTTCCCTATATGCATCACCTTGCACTTATCCACATTAAATTTCATCTGCCATTTGGATGCCCAATTTTCCAGTCTCACAAGGTCTTCCTGCAATTTATCACAATCTGTTTGTGATTTAACTACTCTGAACAATTTTGTGTCATCTGCAAATCTGATTATCTCACTCGTCGTATTTCTTTCCAAATCATTTATAAATATATTGAACAGTAAGGGTCCCAATACAGATCCCTGAGGCACTCCACTGTCCACTCCCTTCCACTGAGAAAATTGCCCATTTAATCCTACTCTCTGTTTCCTGTCTTTTAGCCAGTTTGCAATCCACGAAAGGACATCGCCACCTATCCCATGACTTTTTACTTTTCCTAGAAGCCTCTCATGAGGAACTTTATCAAACGCCTTCTGAAAATCCAAGTATACTATATCTACCGGTTCACCCTTATCCATATGTTTATTAACTCCTTCAAAAAAGTGAAGCAGATTTGTGAGGCAAGACTTGCCCTGGGTAAAGCCATGCTGACTTTGTTCCATTAAACCATGTCTTTCTATATGTTCTGTGATTTTGATGTTTAGAACACTTTCCACTATTTTTCCTGGCACTGAAGTCAGGCTAACCGGTCTGTAGTTTCCCGGATCGCCCCTTGAGCCCTTTTTAAATATTGGGGTTACATTTGCTATCCTCCAGTCTTCAGGTACAATGGATGATTTTAATGATAAGTTGCAAATTTTTACTAATAGGTCTGAAATTTCATTTTTTAGTTCCTTCAGAACTCTGGGGTGTATACCATCCGGTACAGGTGATTTACTACTCTTCAGTTTGTCAATCAGGCCTACCACATCTTCTAGGTTCACCGTGATTTGATTCAGTCCATCTGAATCATTACCCATGAAAACCTTCTCCATTACGGGTACCTCCCCAACATCCTCTTCAGTAAACACCGAAGCAAAGAAATCATTTCATCTTTCCGCGATGGCCTTATCTTCTCTAAGTGCCCCTTTAACCCCTCGATCATCTAACGGTCCAACTGACTCCCTCACAGGCTTTCCGCTTCGGATATATTTAAAAAAGTTTTTACTGTGAGTTTTTGCCTCTACAGCCAACTTCTTTTCAAATTCTCTCTTAGCCTGTCTTATCAATGTCTTACATTTAACTTGCCAATGTTTATGCTTTATCCTCTTTTCTTCTGTTGGATCCTTCTTCCAATTTTTGAATGAAGATCTTTTGGCTAAAATAGCTTCTTTCACCTCCCCTTTTAACCATGCCGGTAATTGTTTTGCCTTCTTTCCACCTTTCTTAATGTGTGGAATACATCTGGACTGTGCTTCTAGAATGGTATTTTTTTAACAAAGACCACGCCTCTTGGACATTTTTTACTTTTGTAGCTGCTCCTTTCAGTTTTTTTCTAACAATTTTTCTCATTTTATCAAAGTTTCCCTTTTGAAAGTTTAGCACGAGAGCCTTGGATTTGCACACTGTTCCTTTTCCAGTCATTAAATCAAATTTGATCATATTATGATCACTATTGCCAAGCGGCCCCACCACCTTTACCTCTCTCACCAAGTCCTGTGCTCCACTGAGAATTAGATCTAAAATTGCTCCCTCTCTCATCGGTTCCTGAACCAATTGCTCCATAAAGCTATCATTTATTCCATCCAGGAACGTTATCTCTCTAGCGTGACCTGATGATACATTTACCCAGTCTATATTGGGATAATTGAAGTCTCCCATTATTACTGCACTACCAATTTGGTTAGCTTCCCTAATTTCTCTTAGCATTTCACTGTCCATCTCACCATCTTGACCAGGTGGACGGTAGTATACCCCTATCACTGTAGTCTTCCCTGACACACAAGGGATTTCTACCCATAAAGATTCAATTTTGTATTTAGTCTCATGTAGGATGTTTATCCTGTTGGACTCTATGCCATCCCGGACATAAAGCGCCACACCTCCTCCCGAGTGCTCCTCTCTGTCATTGCGATATAATTTGTACCCCGGTATAGCACTGTCCCATTGGTTATCCTCTTTCCACCATGTCTCTGAGATGCCAATTAAGTCTATGTCATCATTTACTGCTATACATTCTAATTCTCCCATCTTACTTCTTAGACTTCTGGCATTAGCATACAGACATTTCAAAGTTTGTTTTTTGTTTGTATTTTTATTCTGCTTTTTAATTGATAGGGATAAGTTTGAATTTTTTAGATCAGGTGAGTTTTTAGTTACAGGCACTTGGACTACTTTTCTAATTATTGGAACCTCACTGTCGGGATGCCCTAATTCTAATGCATCATTAGTATCCTATAAAGATACTTCTCTCCGAACCATGCGCTGCTGAGCGACTGTCGGCTTTCCCCTTTGTTCTAGTTTAAAAGCTGCTCTATCTCCTTTTTAAAGGTTAGCGCCAGCAGTCTGGTTCCACCATGGTTAAGGTGGAGCCCATCCCTTCGGAAGAGACTCCCCCTTCCCCAAAAGGTTCCCCAGTTCCTAACAAAACTGAATCCCTCTTCCTTGCACCATCGTCTCATCCACGCATTGAGACTCCGGAGCTCTGCCTGCCTCTGGTGACCTGCGCGTGGAACAGGGAGCATTTCAGAGAATGCTACCCTGGAGGTTCTGGATCTAATCTTTCTACCTAAGAGCCTAAATTTGGCTTCCAGAACCTCCCTCCCACATTTTCCTATGTCGCTGGTGCCCACGTGTACCACGACAGCCGGTTCCTCCCCAGCACTGTCTAAAATCCTATCTAGGTGACGCGTGAGGTCCGCCACCTTCGCACCAGGTAGGCATGTTACCAGGCGATCCTCACGCCCACCCGCCACCCAGCTATCTACATTCCTAATAATCGAATCACCAACTATGACGGCCGACCTAACCCTTCCCTCCTGGGCAGTAGGCCTTGGGGAGATATCCTCAGTGTGAAAGGACAATGCATCACCTAGAGAGCAGGTCCTTGCTACAGGATCCTTTCCTGCTACACCTGGTTGGTGCTCTCCCATTATGAGACCTTCTTCCTCCAAGGCAGCACCAGGGCTGCCAGTCTGAAGTTGGGACTTGACTACTATGTCCCTGAAGGTCTCATCTATATACCTCTCTGTCTGCCTCAGCTCCTCCAGGTCTGCCACTCTAGCCTCCAGAGATCGGACTCGTTCTCTGAGAGCCAGGAGCTCTTTGCATCGCATGCACATGTACAACTTCTCACCGGTGGGTAAAAAATCATACATGTGACACTCGATGCAAAAGACTGGGAAGCCCCCCTCTTGCTGCTGGACTGCTGCCTTCATCTCAATTTTGATCAGTTCCTAGTTAAGTTTTAGGTTGCTATGGGAGTAGGAATGTGTCTAACTTCCTTTAAATGTATTAGTGAATTCACTATATGTCTGGTAGTGGCCTACCGGGGTCTGATCTTCCTTGCAAAAGCTGTTATGGATGTGTGTACTGACGCTCAGTGAAAAAGTGAAACAGGATTCCCCTGACCAATTGATAGTAGCTGGAGACCGCCAGCATTCCCAACCGGAAGGCGTTGACACCTGGTAGAGTGTACGCTCTTATGGAAACAGATGACATGGCTTACCTTGAATCGGTGAAACCCATGTACACAGGCAGCTGGGCGGGATGCTGAGTCCATCTGTCTACACTAAGGAAAAGGAGATTATCAGGTAAGTAATCTCAACATTTCCTGGCGTGTAGCCAGATGGACTCAGAACGAAAGGGATGTACAAAAGCTTTACTCCCAGCCTGGGCGGGAGGCTGCTTGAGGACCATGTAGGACCGCCCTTGCAAATGCTGTGTCCTCCCTGGCCTGGACATCCAGACGGTAGAACCTGGAGAAGGTATGGAGGGAGGACCACGTCGCCGCTTTACAGATTTCTGCAGGCGACAGCATCCTGGATTCTGCCCAAGATGCCGCTTGTGCTCTGGTAGAATGAGCCTTGACTTGTAGAGGCGGAGACTTCCCAGCCTCCACGTAAGCTGCTCTGATAACTTCTTTAATCCAGCGGGCGATGGTGGGCCGAGAGGCCGCTTCCCCTTGTCGTTTCCCGCTGTACAGGACGAACAGATGGTCCGTCTTTCGTACTTCTTGTGTCATTTCCAGATATCTGGGCAGCATTCTGCCGATGTCGAAATGGCATAGCAAACGCCCTTCTTCAGATTTCTTCAAACCCGCCGTGGTAGGCAAGGATATAGTTTGGTTAAGGTGAAACTGTGAGACCACTTTAGGTAGAAAGGAGGGAACCGTGCGAAGATGGATAGCCTCTGGAGTGATTCTCAGAAAGGGATCACGGCAGGACAGTGCTTGTAGCTCTGAGACACGGCGTGCTGAACAGACTGCCAATAAGAACACCATCTTCAAGGTTAAAGAATGGAGAGACAGGCCCCGAAGGGGTCTGAAGGTGGATCCCGCGAGGAAATCCAAAACAAGGTTGAGGTTCCACAAAGGCACTGGCCACTTCAGTGGCGGACGAATGTTCTTGACTCCTTTCAGGAAGCGAGAAACATCTGGATGTTTGGCAATGGTCTTGCCATCCCTCCTGGGACCATAGCAAGACAGTGCAGCCACCTGCACTTTGATGGAGCTGAGGGAGAGACCCTTCTGAAGCCCATCCTGCAGGAAATCCAGAACAACAGGAATTGTGGTCGCATGTGGATTGGTGCCATGAGTATCGCACCATGCTTCAAATACTCTCCAGATCCTTACATACGTGAGGGATGTGGAAAACTTGCGAGCTCGGAGGAGTGTATCTATCACGGGCTCCGAGTAACCTCTTTTCTTCAGTTTAGCCCTCTCAATGGCCAGTCCATAAGAGAGAATTGAGCTGGATCCTCGTGGAGGATGGGACCTTGACGTAGAAGGTCCCGGAGAGGAGGCAGGGGAAGGGGCTCCCCTACCAGTAGTCTTCTCATGTCCGCGTACCAGGGTCTTCTTGGCCAGTCTGGTGCCACTAGAAGAACTAGGCCCCGGTGTTTCTGAATCTTGTGGATGATGGCGCCCAGCAGAGGCCATGGAGGAAAGGCGTATAGCAGAGTCCCTGGAGGCCATGGCTGCACCAGGGCATCGATTCCGTGGGAGAACGGATCGCGCTTGCGGCTGAAGTATCTGGGTACTTGAGCATTGGACTTGTCCGCCAGTAAATCCATGTCCGGAATCCCCCAGTGATCTACAATCATCTGGAAGGCTGTGGGTGACAGCTGCCACTCTCCCGGATTTAGACGTTCTCTGCTGAGGAAGTCTGCCGTGGTGTTGTCCTTCCCGGCAATGTGGACGGCGGGGATGTCCTGAAGATTCGCTTCTGCCCAAGCCATCAGTGGGGCGATCTCCAGAGATACTTGTCGGCTTCTGGTTCCGCCCTGACGGTTGATGTATGCCACCGTGGTGGCGTTGTCGGACATCACTCTGACTGCTCTGTTCTTCAGTCTGTGAGCAAATCGAAGGCATGCCAATTGGACTGCCCGAGCCTCTAGACGGTTGATGTTCCACGCTGACTCCTCTCTGTTCCACCGCCCTTGTGCGGTAAGTCCTTCGCAGTGTGCACCCCAGCCGCTCAGGCTGGCATCTGTGGTGAGCAGAGTCCACGTGGGGGAGGACATCTTCGACCCCCTGCTCATGTGGTTGGACTGCAACCACCACCGTAACTGGGTCCGTACTCTGGCAGGCAGAGGTAGGTGCGTCGAATAGTTCCGTAGACTGGGGCTCCAGCGAGAGAGCAGGGATTGTTGTAGAGGTCTCATATGGGCCCTTGCCCAAGGTACCACTTCCAGGGTGGATGCCATGAGACCAAGAACCTGCAGATAATCCCAAGCTATGGGCCGACTGGCTCCCATCAAGTACTGGATACGCGTCTGGAGTTTTAACCTTCTCTTGGTAGTGAGACTGACTGTGTCTGCCTGGGTGTCGAACTGTACTCCCAGGTATTCCAGAGACTGGGAAGGCTGTAGGCAACTCTTGCTGAGATTGATTACCCAGCCCAAGCTTTCCAGAAGGGCGATCACTCTGTCGGTTGTCCGATGGCTCTCCTCTCGTGATTTCGCCCTGATCAGCCAATCGTCTAGGTAGGGATGGATCAGAATTCCTTCCCGTCTGAGTGCCGCTGCCACCTTGGTGAAGGTCCGCGGTGACGTGGCCAACCCGAAGGGCAGAGCCCGGAATTGGAAGTGGCGTCCTAGAACCTTGAAGCGTAGGTAGCGCTGATGATCCGGATGGATCGGGATATGCAGGTAGGCTTCCGACAAGTCTAATGCCGTGAAGAATTCTCCTGGCTGTACTGCGGTCTTGATGGAGCGCAGAGTTTCCATGCGAAACCTCGGGACCCTTAAGTATCGATTGACTGACTTGAGGTCTAGTACGGGCCGAAAGGTGCCCCCTTTCTTGGGTACCATGAAATAAATGGAATAATGTCCAGAATTCACTTCCCATGCAGGTACTGGGATGATGGCTTTCAAGGACAGGAGCCTCTCCAAGGTAGCTTCCAACGCTGCCTTCTTGTGTATGGGACATGAAGATTCCACAAACTTGTCCGGAGGGAGATGATGAAAGTCCAGATAATATCCCTCTCGGATAATGGCGAGGACCCACTGGTCCGACGTAATCTCGACCCATCTGGGGTAGAAGAGGGTTAACCTGCCCCCTATGGCTCCGTCCCCCAGATGAATCGGCGAATTCTCATTGTGAGGCGCGGCCGGGACCTGAGCCCGGGCCTGCTCCCCTCTTGCGCTGCTTGGTCCGAAAGGACTGGTTCCTGGCCTGAGGACGAGGTGCCTGGTAGCGACTCCTGTACAGAATGAAGCGCTGGGAGCTTCTACCCCTGGAGGGCCTTGGAAAGGCGCGCTAGTTCCTTCTGAACCGATCTTCCGGCAGTCGAGGTACTGGAGAGGCGCCCCATGTGCTGGCCAGTTTATCAAGGTCGCTGCCAAACAGGAAAGAGCCCTTAAAGGGCAATCTGGTGAGGCGTGTCTTTGAAGGCGCATCGGCTGACCATTTCCGGATCCAGAGCTGCCTCCTGGTGGCTACGGAGGATGAGATCCCCTTGGCTGTTGTCCGGACTAGGTCTGATGCATCATCCGTGAGGAACGAGAGAGCTGACTCCATGTCTGCTGCTGGAGCGTTCTTCCTAACTTGTGACAAACAGGAACGCGTCACCACTGTGCAGCAGGTTGCGATCCTCAAAGATAGAGCTGCCACCTCAGAAGTCTGTTTCAGAATGGTGTCCAGTCGCCGGTCATGAGGCTCCTTGAGGGCCACCCCCCCTTCCACTGGAATGGTAGTGTGCTTGACCACAGCGCTAATCAAGGCGTCCACATGAGGGCACACCAGCAGCTCCTGGATAGCAGGCGCCAGTGGGTACATGCCCGTCAGGGCCCGACCCCCTTTGAATGCGGCCGCCGGCGCAACCCATTCTAAAGCTATCAATTGCTGTGCTGCTTGTAAGAATGGAAAATGGCGGGCTGTAGGACGAAGACCTTCCAGCAGGGGGTTCTGCGCAGAGGGCACCGTAGCGCTGGGCCCTGTAATATCCAACTCCGCCAGGCACTGAGACACCAGGTCCGAGAGATCCTCCTTAGGGAAGAACCGCCTCATGGTTCTATATGGCTCAATCACTGGGGGAAGGTCCCCCTCGTCCGGGAGTTCAGACTCATCCGGTGAAACCTCCTGGTCTGACAGATCTGGACTGTCCAGCGGCGAGAGGTCCCGCTCGTGATAAAGGCGTGAAGGTCCAGGAACAGGATCCGCTGGAGCCGCCACCGCAGCCGCAGTCGCAGGCACCACAGGGACCGCAGAAAGAGCAGGAACAACAGGAACCGCAGGGCCTGGGCGGGACGCCGTTTGCATCTGTACAAAGGCATGAATCCCCTTAAAGAGATCCACCCAGGAAATTGAAGCAGCCTCTAATCGCCGGGGTACAAGATCCCCCGGGATTCCCGATTGGTCGAGACTGACCGCCAAATCTGGGGTAGCCCCTGGGGAGCTGTCAGCAAAACGTGGTTGAGACTGGTCCTGGCCCGAGGGTCCCACGGCCTCCTCACATTGGACACATAGGGAGCCAGGCTCTTCACTGTGCATGGCTCGAAGCTGGCATGCAGAGCAGAGGCCAAGGGCTTTAATGCCTGAGGCCGGAGGCGCCCCCGCTGAATATGTTGAGGCGTTCTGTTCCATTGAATAATATGCGGCAGCAATATGCGCTTAACACAACAGGCGCACAATAATAATATGCGGCAGCAATATGCGCTCAATGATATGCCATATGCGCTTAGCAGCATGCAGTCAGGAATACACGCTCAATGGTATTCAATATGCTCTCAGCAATAAGCGGTTAGTAATACATGCTCAATGTTATTCAATATGCTCTCAGCAATAAGCGGCTAGCAATATACGCTCAATGTCATTCAAATGCTCTCAGCAATAAGCGGTTAACAATACACGCTCAATATTTTTTTTTTCAGTATGCTCTCAGTTATAAGCGGTTAGTAATACACGCTCAATGTCATTCAAATGCTCCCAGCAATAAGCGGTTAGCAATACACGCTCAATATTTTTCAGTATGCTCTCAGCAATAAGTGGTTAGCAATACACGCTCAATATTTTTCAGTATGCTCTCAGCAATAAGCGGTTAGTAATACACGCTCAATGGTATTCAACATGCGCTTAATAATAATAATAATAAGCGGGTAGCAATATACGCACAATGAGGAATCGAATATGCGCTTAGTATCTGCGCCTATCTCGGGCGCTCAATACCTGAACAAGGCCACAAAATGGCGCCCTCCACGGCGTGCCACGCCGCCGATCCTTGAGTCCTCGGAGACCAGAAGTAAAAGCCGTACACCTTACCTGATCCTCGGCGCTTCCCGGCTGGAACCCGGGCGGTCTCCGGCTGCGGGGGGAGAGGGCAAGTACCTTCACCGCCGCGTTTGAGGATATGCACCCGCTGCCTCGTCCACGCCGGGACCGAGGCGCCTCGTAAGCCTCACCCGAACCTCGCCCGGGGGCTGTGTCCCTGCCGTGATTCGGCCACCGGACCGAGGACTTAAACCTCCGGGGGATCACGGAAATCACCCCGGGAAACTCTACTGGGGGAGGGACCTTAAGGTATCACCGCAGGAGTGCGGGGCTCGTGCTGTAGAAGTTTCAGTAAGTAGAAAAGAAAATGTTGGGATTACTACCTGATAATCCCCTTTTCCTTAGTGTAGACAGATGGACTCAGAACAAATGGGATAGTATCCGCGTGCTAGCAGTTGGAGACGGATCTGACGTCAGCACGGGGGCGTATATATCCCCACAGGAAGCGTAGCTATTCAGTAATCTTCCTTGCAAAAGCTGTTATAGATGTGTGTACTGACGCTCAGTTAAAAAGTGAAACAGGATTCCCCTGACCGATTGACAGTAGCTGGAGACCGCCAGCATTCCCAACCGGAAGGCGTGGACACCTGGTAGAGTGTACGCTCTTATGGAAACAGAGGACATGGCTTACCTTGAATCGGTGATACCCATGTACGCAGGCAGCTGGGCGGGATGCTGAGTCCATCTGTCTACACTAAGGAAAAGGGGATTATCAGGTAGTA